>NW_027646345.1:0-297000 GCF_951394435.1 Stenella coeruleoalba | reverse complement strand
TATTCAGGAAAAAACGCATACGCCCTTTTTGGCCAAGTGCATCATTGTGGACGTTCTGCCTCTTTTCCTATGCTTTCAATGCAATTCCAGTCTACCTCCTGAAATCGGTTTCCTGCAATTCTGCCCCGCTTTCAAGTCCTCTTGGCAGCCTTACTTCAGTCTATTTTTGGACGATAGCTGTCATTTATAACTCTGCAGGTTTGTGAATTACAGTGCCCCTGAGCTCCTTTCTTCAACTCGCTTTCTTTTGAGCTGGCCGCAACACCGCAGGATGGCTTCAGGCCCTAATCTGGTTCCGGCACGGCACACTGATCCTTTGGTTATTTCCTCTTCCTGGTGGGAAAGGAGAGTTAAATTTGCCCGTCCAGACACCTCCAGCTAGCCTCTCATTGGTTCTTGCTATTCCTGTTCATCTTCCACAGAAATTGCAAACTGGGCCAAACAGGAGGTTAAAGGCGCTGACTTTCCAAGTGGGAGAGTGTTAGTAAAGCGTCTGGAATGTTGCACCCGAGTACCAGGGGAGGAAAACTGAGACATATTTGAACACGTCTCCCATTCACATGGTTTATAATACTTGGGTTCCACATGCATGTTTTAGCTGAAGGAAGAATACCTTAAACCTGGGTAGTTGAAACCCGTGGAATGGGTACCATGCAATATGACTTCAAAGGGTCTTCATTTGCTCACCGAACCTCTCCAATCCTATCACTGCTGCGTTTATGCCCCTGTACACATGCTTGATTCTCTTTCGGAGACATAGCAATCCATAGGTTTTAAGATACTTACTAGTTAGGTACATTCTTAGGCGTTTAATATGCGGTGTTGAGTCCATTTCGTTGAGCAAGGAGTAGCTCTTGTCTATTCCATATTTGGCTTAAGGAACTTTATCTGTGCTCATTTCAATCTCTGGTTTTATGCAGCACCCCAACTCACCTTTCCCCTTAAGCAAGCATAAGTTGGTTTTCTAAATTTGAGACCCTGTTCTGTTCTGTAATTTAGTTCCTGTGTAGCCAAGTTTACATTCCGTGTATTACTGATATCTTATGATGTTTCTTTTTCTGTGTGACTTATTTCAGTTAGAATCATCATACCTGAATCCACTCATTGTGCTGCTAAGGGCCTGATGACACAGATTTCATTGCTGAGTGATATTGCTTTGTAAGTAAATACCACAACTTCTTTATCCATTTTTCACTTTCTGCGATGTTGAACTTGTACTGTAAACGAGGTTCTTGTAAACAGAGCCGTTCCAAACTTTGGGGTGGCTGTGTCTTTTTCATTTTAATTTCCCTAAGCTATAGGACCATAAGTGGAAGTGCCCTAGGTTCTGTTGCTTTGTTTTTTAGATGTTTCAGGAAACACCATACACTTCTCCCGAGTGGTTGTTGGCAATTTACATCCCGCCCATCAGCATAACAAGGCTCCCAGTTCTCCATGGCCTGTCCTGCCTTTCTGGATTTTACACTTTTTTCAGATGGCCCTTTTGACCGGGGGGAAGTGAGACTTCATTGTAGTGCAGATTTCCTTTGCAAGCTTGCTTGGTTGGCCAAAAAGGGCGTATGCGTTTTTTCCTGAATATATTCAGGAAAAAACGCATACGCCCTTTTTGGCCAAGTGCATCATTGTGGACGTTCTGCCTCTTTTCCTATGCTTTCAATGCAATTCCAGTCTACCTCCTGAAATCGGTTTCCTGCAATTCTGCCCCGCTTTCAAGTCCTCTTGGCAGCCTTACTTCAGTCTATTTTTGGACGATAGCTGTCATTTATAACTCTGCAGGTTTGTGAATTACAGTGCCCCTGAGCTCCTTTCTTTAACTCGCTTTCTTGTGAGCTGGCTGCAACACCGCAGGATGTCTTCAGGCCCTAATCTTGTTCTGGCACGGCACGCTGAGCCTTTGGTTAATTCCTCTTCCTGGTCGGAAATGAGAGTTAAATTTGCCCATCCAGACACCTCCAGCTAGTCTCTCATTGGTTCTCGCTATTCCTGTTCATCTTCCGCAGAAATTGCAAAGTGGGCCAAACAGGAGGTTTAAGGGACTGACTCTCCAAGTGGGGAGAGTGTTAGTAAAGCGTCTGGAATGTTGCACCCGAGTACCAGGGTACAAAAACTGAGACATATATGAACACGTCTCCCGATCACATGGTTGATCATACTCTAGGTTCCACATGCATATTTTAGCTGAACGAAAAATACCTTAAACCTGGGTAGTTGAAACCCGTGGAATGGGTACCATGCAATATGACTTCAAAGGGTCTTCATTTGCTCACCGAACCTCTCCAATCCTATCACTGCTGCGTTTATGCCCCTGTACACATGCTTGATTCTCTTTCGGAGACATAGCAATCCATAGGTTTTAAGATACTTACTAGTCAGGTACATTCTTAGGCGTTTAATATGCGGTGTTGAGTCCATTTCGTTGAGCAAGGAGTAGCTCTTGTCTATTCCATATTTGGCTTAAGGAACTTTATCTGTGCTCATTTCAATCTGGTTTTATGCAGCACCCCAACTCACCTTTCCCCTTAAGCAAGCATAAGTTGGTTTTCTAAATTTGAGACCCTGTTCTGTTCTGTAATTCAGTTCCTGTGTAGCCAAGTTTACATTCCGTGTATTACTGATATCTTTTTTTTTTTTTTGCCGTAACTACCTTTATTGGTATCGCTTGTGTATCAGTTCATCAAAACCTTTGTTTCATATTTCTCGTCTTAATCCCCTGAAAGTTCCAGATGGGCAAAAATACTTTTAAATACGCAGCTGGCTTCTGTCTTATGTGCTTAATATTATACATTTGTTGCTTGTTTTGCACATGTCTATGGCTGCACTACTTGCAAGACGAAAGTCACATATAAAAATACAGACTAATCGAAACACAAAAGTCAGCCATTGTCTAGAATGTGCTTTACAATACAGAGCTTGCAGACAACACAGACTATATATATAAGTCATCTGTCTGAAAACAGAAAGTAGTGTCTCAGACTGACTCCGGAGAAAGTTGCTGACACACAGGGAAACTCACTGATGATTCTCCTTTATGTTTATTAGATAGATCAATACCAAATTATTTCACATATATTATATTCAATATCTATATATATATATCTTGTAACCAAATTCTGGTTTAAAAGTCACAAACCAACATGTAAATACAAAATGTTAGGAAAGGTTTAACATACATAGGGGAAAACATGTCTTATGCCTCGCAAAGACTTTCTACAATCTAGCATAAAGGCAAATGTGGTTGAAAAAAAAGGAAATCCATATACAATTACAGAAAAACATTTAGTCAAGCCACCTAATATAAAATATTTCAGATATCATGTCCAAAAACGTCCACGTGTTGCAGAGGTCTCTACAAATCAATTAGAATGACGTCAACAAGATCTGCAAACCGAAGTCTTAGCAAGTAAACGTGACTCATGCTTTTCTCTCTGAGACAATGAGGCTTGACGTTCAGTTAAAGGCAGGTAAACACGACTATGAAGAAACCCTTCTTTACAACAGCTTAACGGTACCCATTTAGGGCAATATACCCGCTTTCCCAGCTATGTGTGCACGCAGTGTTCTGTGATAAAATGACTCAGTTACTTTAAAAAAGCATAAATGGCAAAACAAAATAACCAGAACTCCGCGAAGCTGGTAAAACCACAAAGACACTGAAATCCAGCAACTCCTGAGAGGCTGAGAGATCAAATGAATCATAAAATCTGGATGACTCTGATTTGGGGTTTAACTTTGGTTAAAACTGAAAAGTCTGAAAAGAACCAATGTTTTGGAAGAAGCAGTGTCACTTGTAAACATCCTGCCACCTAACTAAAAGGACAGCCTCTTCTTCTAGACCCACGACTTAATAAGACAGGAAGCTCTCAACACACAGCGCTGGAGAAGATGGATTCCACAAGTCAAACTTGAGTGAAACTGTTCTAATGCAATGTACCAAACACGCGTTTGTTCTTAGGAAAAATTACAAAACTAACAAATATTTTTCTCCAGAATTATAAAAGATAAAATCTATGAATCAGTACTGTTATGTGATTACAGAACAATAGCCAACTGAAAAAAAAAACAAAACACCAACCCACAGGCCGTCTACACCGTCCCCAATCCATTTCCTGCAGCCAGTACTTCCCACCTGCTCTGAGGACTGAGCTTTAGACACCGTTGACTGTATTTAAAGTTGAGTCAACAGTACTCTCTGTCTCTGGGGCAAAAGTAATGCAGCTCATTACTTACACACAACACTTGTTTCATTCTTCAGGACTTTCTTTGACGGGATTACTCAATGTTGGTTACTTTAAAGGTAACAAAAGGTGTCAGAAAAAAATGCCTTGGAATTCTTTTGCAATTCCACAAAGACACCTGGCAATCTGATACGTTCATTCCTCTCCCCATCACAATTTTTGTTTTTTAAAATTACAATTGACAACTCACGTAAGATGTAATTAATTTACTTA
This sequence comes from Stenella coeruleoalba, assembly GCF_951394435.1. Classification (NCBI taxonomy): domain Eukaryota; kingdom Metazoa; phylum Chordata; class Mammalia; order Artiodactyla; family Delphinidae; genus Stenella; species Stenella coeruleoalba. The sequence continues at coordinate 292,552 of NW_027646345.1, read as the reverse complement.
AAATAAGAGAGGGCTTTTCAATCAAGTATCCACGTTGCAAATAACTAAAACATTTAGTTAAATCTTTTAAATTAATCTTTTAATAAATCTTTAATTACTCGGTGCCAGTAATTAAGAGGTTGATTCCATAAAATTCAAACTTGCACATAGGCGTGTCCCACTCAGAAAAGATTTCATACACTTAGCAACTTGTGCTTTTTGTCTCACCTTTTATAAGAAACACAGATTAATTTCAACTTCAGTTTTCCTTTCTGATGCAGACACGTGTACCTTGTGTAAGAAACGGTCTCCAGGCCACCTCCACGTGTAGACCTCAGCATTTCCTGAGAGTGTGAAGTCAACCCCTCCTCCAGGAGACTCTCGCCCTTTTGAGACATTCCCCCTTGCACCTTATGTTTGTCAGACTATGTTTACAGAAATCAGATGACTGGATGAAAACTCTACAGGACAGTCAAGGACAGACGAGAAGACGAGATGCAGAGCGGGAGCCCCTTCCTCCTCCAGTGCACCTGCTGCGGGCAGCCCTCCAGGAAGGCTTGGCCTCCTCCCCTGGACCACAGACTTACTTTTCTCTGTAATAAAGCAGGTAGTACTTCAGGGGATCTGGCAGAGGGAGGCTCAGGACCTTCTCACGCAGGAAGTTCACCGGGGGCTCGGGCTTGGTGTCCGGCGGGGTTGTCACCTCTTCTTCTTGCCGCTCGTCTTCCAGGTCTCCGCAGCTGGTGTCATCAGAGGGGTTGGAGAGCCGACTGGCAAACACCTCTTTGTCCAAAAAGACAATCGTTTCCATTCGGCGGCGGCGAACTCTCCTCCGTTTAAACCTGGGAGTGTTCTTCAGTCCGTTCCCGTTTTTGTTCACAGCTTCCTGGTGGATGACCTTCTTAATGGTGCCCCGGATGGCAATGCGCGCCAGGTCCTGGAGGCTGCGAACCGCCAGGGGTGTGGACAAGTCGTGATTCTCCTGACTCCGACTGGCAGGGCTGGACGAGTGGAGCAAAAGACACAGCCAGAATCTTTTTGGTTTCCCAGGCGGAAGGACCCGTCCGAGTTATCTTAGTCAACTTCTCTTCCAGCGGCATGACCAGGACGCCCCCGACTTTGAGGAGGCTCTTCATGTACCCCTCGTGCTGCTTCTGCACGCCTGCCCCGCAGTACACCCGGTCATACTGAGAGCAGCCTGGAGAGATCTCCAGGCAATTGCTGGTGACGAAGGAGGGCTCGCAGAAGTCAAACTTGTCGAAGCTGTCACTCGTCCTGATGAAAAAGTCCAGCTTCTGCTTCGCATACTCTGTCACATCTGAATGGAGTTCCACCCCATGGTTCACACCAAAAGGACCGAGGATGAGCCCCACCATGGAGCTGAGGTAGCCGGTGCCGCTGCCCAGGTTCAGGAAGGAAAGGCCAGGCTGCAGGTCCAGGGCCTCCATCACCTCCGAATAGATGCACGGAGCAGAGAGGTGGATGTTCCCGTGCTTCCACGCCAGGTCCTTGTACGCGTTCTCCTTAAACTCCTCGAGGTAATAGTCGGCGCGGTCAACAGCTCGGAAGGCCTGCTCCACCAGCTCGGAGCGGATGTACTGCGCCGCCTTCAGATGGTCTATCAGCTCGTCGTTGTCTTCACCAGCACTCACCGCGCCTCCCATCTTCGGGACCGCGCTTACAGAAAGCTGCCGCTGGAGAGACCTCAGGAACCCCCGGAACGCTGGAGGGCGGACCCCCGGGGAGGGGGGAGGGGCGACGGGAGACGCCTGGGACGCGGAGGGGTGTTTATGCTTGGGGGTGGGGAACGAGAGGACAGCGGAAGAGGACAGGAAGACGGGGAGAGGAGAATGCGGCCCTGGGGGAGGGTCCGGGAGCCCGGGACCACGGGAAGGGGAGGGGTGGAGAGGAGGGAGAGAGGGGGAGGGGGCCGAGGGGCCGCACCGCCCCCAAACCCCGCTGCAGGCCGGGCCGTGGGCGGCGGCGGCGGCGGCGGCGGCTCAGTACCTCCTGGCTCGGCGGGCCCGCGGAATCGGCCGCTGGGCCGCACCTGCAGCTCTTCCGGCGCCCCTCGCCAGTCCGCCTCCCACTACGCAGCCCCGACCTCCGCCCTACTGATATCTTATGATGTTTCTTTTTCTATGTGACTTATTTCAGTTAGAATCATCATACCTGAATCCACTCATTGTGCTGCTAAGGGCCTGATGACACAGATTTCATTGCTGAGTGATATTGCTTTGTAAGTAAATACCACAACTTTTTTATCCATTTTTCACTTTCTGCGATGTTGAACTTGTACTGTAAACGAGGTTCTTGTAAACAGAGCCGTTCCAAACTTTGGGGTGGCTGTGTCTTTTTGATTTTAAATTCCCTAAGCTATAGGACCATAAGTGGAAGTGCCCTAGGCTCTGTTGCTTTGTTTTTTAGATGTTTCAGGAAACAGCATACACTTCTCCCGAGTGGTTTTTGGCAATTTACATCCCGCCCTTCAGCATAACAAGGCTCCCAGTTCTCCATGGCCTGTCCTGCCTTTCTGGATTTTACACTTTTTTCAGATGGCCCTTTTGACCGGGGGGAAGTGAGACTTCATTGTAGTGCAGATTTCCTTTGCAAGCTTGCTTGGTTGGCCAAAAAGGGCGTATGCGTTTTTTCCTGAATATATTCAGGAAAAAACGCATACGCCCTTTTTGGCCAAGTGCATCATTGTGGACGTTCTGCCTCTTTTCCTATGCTTTCAATGCAATTCCAGTCTACCTCCTGAAATCGGTTTCCTGCAATTCTGCCCCGCTTTCAAGTCCTCTTGGCAGCCTTACTTCAGTCTATTTTTGCACGATTGCTGTCATTTATAACTCTGCAGGTTTGTGAATTACAGTGCCCCTGAGCTCCTTTCTTCAACTCGCTTTCTTGTGACCTGGCCGCAACACCGCAGGATGGCTTCAGGCCCTAATCTGGTTTCGGAACGGCACACTGAGCCTTTGGTTAATTCCTCTTCCTGGTGGGAAATAAGAGTTCAATTGGCCCGCCCAGACACCTCCAGCTAGCCTCTCATTGGTTCTCGCTATTCCTGTTCATCTTCCGCAGAAATTGCAAACTGGGCCAAACAGGAGGTTAAAGGTGCTGACTCTCCAAGTGGGGAGAGTGTTAGTAAAGCGTCTGGAATGTTGCACCCGAGTACCAGGGGAGGAAAACTGAGACATATTTGAACACGTCTCCCGTTCACATGGTTGATCATACTTGGGTTCCACATGCATGTTTTAGCTGAAGGAAGAATCCCTTAAACCTGGAGAGTTGAGACCCGTGGAATGGGTACCATGCAATATGACTTCAAAGGGTCTTCATTTGCTCACCGAACCTCTCCAATCCTATCACTGCTGCGTTTATGCCCCTGTACACATGCTTGATTCTCTTTCGGAGACATAGCAATCCATAGGTTTTACGATACTTACTAGTCAGGTACATTCTTAGGCGTTTAATATGCGGTGTTGAGTCCATTTCGTTGAGCAAGGAGTAGCTCTTGTCTATTCCATATTTGACTTAAGGAACTTTATCTGTGCTCATTTCAATCTCTGGTTTTATGCAGCACCCCAACTCACCTTTCCTCTTAAGCAAGCATAAGTTGGTTTTCTAAATTTGAGACCCTGTTCTGTTCTGTAATTCAGTTCCTGTGTAGCCAAGTTTACATTCCGTGTATTACTGATATCTTATGATGTTTCTTTTTCTGTGTGACTTATTTCAGTTAGAATCATCATACCTGAATCCACTCATTGTGCTGCTAAGGGCCTGATGACATAGATTTCATTGCTGAGTGATATTGCTTTGTAAGTAAATACCACAACTTCTTTATCCATTTTTCACTTTCTGCGATGTTGAACTTGTACTGTAAACGAGGTTCTTGTAAACAGAGGCGTCCCAAACTTTGGGGTGGCTGTGTCTTTTTGATTTTAATTTCCCTAAGCTATAGGACCATAAGTGGAAGTGCCCTAGGCTCTGTTGCTTTGTTTTTTAGATGTTTCAGGAAACACCATACACTTCTCCCGAGTGTCTGTTGGCAATTTACATCCCGCCCATCAGCATAACAAGGCTCCCAGTTCTCCATGTCCTGTCCTGCCTTTCTGGATTTTACACTTTTTTCAGATGGCCCTTTTGACCGGGGGGAAGTGAGACTTCATTGTAGTGCAGATTTCCTTTGCAAGCTTGCTTGGTTGGCCAAAAAGGGCGTATGCGTTTTTTCCTGAATATATTCAGGAAAAAACGCATACGCCCTTTTTGGCCAAGTGCATCACTGTGGACGTTCTGCCTCTTTTCCTATGCTTTCAATGCAATTCCTGTCTACCTCCTGAAATCGGTTTCCTGCAATTCTGCCCCTCTTTCAAGTCCTCTTGGCAGCCTTACTTCAGTCTATTTTTGGATGATAGCTGTCATTTATAACTCTGCAGGTTTGTGAATTACAGTGCCCCTGAGCTCCTTTCTTCAACTCGCTTTCTTGTGAGCTGGCCGCAACACCGCAGGATGGCATCATTGTGCCAATCGGTTTCCTGCAATTCTGCCCCACTTTCAAGTCCTCTTGGCAGCCTTACTTCAGTCTCTTTTTGGACGATAGCTGTCATTTATAACTCTGCAGGTTTGTGAATTGCAGTGCCCCTGAGCTCCTTTCTTCAACTCGCTTTCTTGTGACCTGGCCGCAACACCGCAGGATGGCTTCAGGCCATAATCTGGTTCCGGCACGGCATGCTGAGCCTTTGGTTAATTCCTCTTCCTGGTGGGAAATGAGAGTTAAATTTGCCCGTCCAGACATCTCCAGCTAGCCTCTAATTGGTTCTTGCTATTCCTGTTCATCTTCCGCAGAAATTGCAAACTGGGCCAAACAGGAGGTTAAAGGGACTGACTCTCCAAGTGGGGAGAGTGTTAGTAAAGCGTCTGGAATGTTGCACCCGAGTACCAGGGGAGGAAAACTGAGACATATTTGAACACGTCTCCCGTTCACATGGTTGATCATACTCTGGGTTCCACATGCATGTTTTAGCTGAAGGAAGAATACCTTAAACCTGGAGAGTTGAGACCCGTGCAATGGGTACCATGCAATATGACTTCAAAGGGTCTTCATTTGCTCACCGAACCTCTCCAATCCTATCATGGCTGCGTTTATGCCCCTGTACACACGCTTGATTCTCTTTTGGAGACCTAGCAATCCATAGGTTTTAAGATACTTACTAGTCAGGTACATTCTTAGGCGTTTAATATGGGGTTTTGAGTCCATTTCGTTGAGCAAGGAGTAGCTCTGGTCTATTCCATATTTGGCTTAAGGAACTTCATCTGTGCTCATTTCAATCTCTGGTTTTATGCAGCACCCCAACTCACCTTTCCCCTTAAGCAAGCATAAGTTGGTTTTCTAAATTTGAGACCCTGTTCTGTTTTGGAATGCAGTTCCTGTGTAGCCAAGTTTACATTCCGTGTATTAGTGATATCTTATGATGTTTCTTTTTCTGTGTGACTTATTTCAGTTAGAATCATCATACCTGAATCCACTCATTATGCTGCTACGGGCCTGATGACACAGATTTCATTGCTGAGTGATACTGCATTGTACGTAAGTACCACAAGTTCTTTATCCATTTTTCACTTTCTGTGATATTGAACTTGTACGGTAAACGAGGTTCTTGTAAACGGAGGCGTCCCAAACTTTGGGGTGGCTGTGTCTTTTTGATTTTAATTTCCCTAAGCTATAGGACCATAAGTGGAAGTGCCCTAGGCTCTGTTGCTTTGTTTTTTAGATGTTTCAGGAAACACCATACACTTCTCCCAAGTGGTTGTTGGCAATTTACATCCCGCCCATCAGCATAACAAGGCTCCCAGTTCTCCATGGCCTGTCCTGCCTTTCTGGATTTTACACTTTTTTCAGATGGCCCTTTTGACCGGGGGGAAGTGAGACTTCATTGTAGTGCAGATTTCCTTTGCAAGCTTGCTTGGTTGGCCAAAAAGGGCGTATGCGTTTTTTCCTGAATATATTCAGGAAAAAACGCATACGCCCTTTTTGGCCAAGTGCATCATTGTGGACGTTCTGCCTCTTTTCCTATGCTTTCAATGCAATTCCAGTCTACCTCCTGAAATGGGTTCCCTGCAATTCTGCCCCGCTTTCAAGTCCTCTTGGCAGCCTTACTTCAGTCTATTTTTGGACGATAGCTGTCATTTATAACTCTGCAGGTTTGTGAATTACAGTGCCCCTGAGCTCCTTTCTTCAACTCGCTTTCTTGTGACCTGGCCGCAACACCGCAGGATGGCTTCAGGCCCTAATCTGGTTCCGGCCCGGCATGCTGAGCCTTTGGTTAATTCCTCTTCCTGGTGGGAAATGAGAGTTAAATTTGCCCGTCCAGACACCTGCAGCTAGCCTCTCATTGGTTCTCGATATTCCTGTTCATCTTCCGCAGAAATTGCAAACTGGGCCAAACAGGACGTTAAAGACGCTGACTCCCCAAGTGGGGAGAGTGTTAGTAAAGCGTCTGGAATGTTGCACCCGAGTACCAGGGGATGAAAACTGAGACATATTTGAACACGTCTCCCGATCACATGGTTGATCATACTCTGGGTTCCACATGCATGTTTTAGCTGAAGGAAGAATACCTAAAACCTGGGTAGTTGAAACCCGTGGAATGGGTACCATGCAATATGACTTCAAAGGGTCTTCATTTGCTCACCGAACCTCTCCAATCCTATCACTGCTGCGTTTATGCCCCTGTACACATGCTTGATTCTCTTTCGGAGACATAGCAATCTATAGGTTTTAAGATACTTACTAGTCAGGTACATTCTTAGGCGTTTAATATGCGGTGTTGAGTCCATTTCGTTGAGCAAGGAGTAGCTCTTGTCTATTCCATATTTGGCTTAAGGAACTTTATCTGTGCTCATTTCAATCTCTGGTTTTATGCAGCACCCCAACTCACCTTTCCCCTTAAGCAAGCATAAGTTGGTTTTCTAAATTTGAGACCCTGTTCTGTTCTGTAATTCAGTTCCTGTGTAGCCAAGTTTACATTCCGTGTATTAGTGATATCTTATGATGTTTCTTTTTCTGTGTGACTTATTTCAGTTAGAATCATCGTACCTGAATCCACTCATTATGCTGCTACGGGCCTGATGACATAGATTTCATTGCTGAGTGATACTGCATTGTACGTAAGTACCACAAGTTCTTTATCCATTTTTCACTTTCTGTGATATTGAACCTGTACGGTAAACGAGGTTCTTGTAAACAGAGGCGTCCCAAACTTTGGGGTGGCTGTGTCATTTTGATTTTAATTTCCCTAAGCTATAGGACCATAAGTGGCTGTGCCCTAGGCTCTGTTGCTTTGTTTTTTAGATGTTTCAGGAAACACCATAAACTTCTCCCGAGTGTCTGTTGGCAATTTACATCCCGCCCATCAGCATAACAAGGCTCCCAGTTCTCCATGGCCTGTCCTGCCTTTCTGGATTTTACACTTTTTTCAGATGGCCCTTTTGACCGGGGGGAAGTGAGACTTCATTGTAGTGCAGATTTCCTTTGCAAGCTTGCTTGGTTGGCCAAAAAGGGCGTATGCGTTTTTTCCTGAATATATTCAGGAAAAAACGCATACGCCCTTTTTGGCCAAGTGCATCATTGTGGACGTTCTGCCTCTTTTCCTATGCTTTCAATGCAATTCCAGTCTACCTCCTGAAATCGGTTTCCTGCAATTCTGCCCCGCTTTCAAGTCCTCTTGGCAGCCTTACTTCAGTCTATTTTTGGATGATAGCTGTCGTTTATAACTCTGCAGGTTTGTGAATTACAGTGCCCCTGAGCTCCTTTCTTCAACTCGCTTTCTTGTGACCTGGACGCAACACCACAGGATGGCTTCAGGCCCTAATCTGGTTCCGGCCCGGCATGCTGAGCCTTTGGTTAATTCCTCTTCCTGGTGGGAAATGAGAGTTAAATTTGCACGTCCAGACACCTCCAGCTAGCCTCTCATTGGTTCTCGCTATTCTTGTTCATATTCCGCAGAAATTGCAAACTGGGCCAAACAGGAGGTTAAAGGGACTAACTCTCCAAGTCGGGAGAGTGTTAGTAAAGCATCTGGAATGTTGCACCCGAGTACCAGGGTACGAAAACTGAGACATATTTGAACACGTCTCCCGATCACATGGTTGATCATACTCTAGGTTCCACATGCATGTTTTAGCTGAAGGAAGAATACCTTAAATCTGGGTAGGTGAAACCCTTGTAATGGGTACCATGCAATATGACTTCAAAGGGTCTTCATTTGCTCACCGAACCTCTACAGTCCTATCACTGCTGCGTTTATGCCCCTGTACACATGCTTGATTCTCTTTCGGAGACATAACAATCCATAGGTTTTAAGATACTTACTAGTCAGGTACATTCTTAGGCGTTTAATATGCGGTGTTGAGTCCATTTCGTTGAGCAAGGAGTAGCTCTTGTCTATTCCATATTTGGCTTAAGGAACTTTATCTGTGCTCATTTCAATCTCTGGTTTTATGCAGCACCCCAACTCACCTTTACCCTTAAGCAAGCATAAGTTGGTTTTCTGAATTTGAGACCCTGTTCTGTTCTGTAATTCAGTTCCTGTGTAGCCAAGTTTCCATTCCGTGTATTACTGATATCTTATGATGTTTCTTTTTCTGTGTGACTTATTTCAGTTAGAATCATCATACCTGAATCCACTCATTGTGCTGCTAAGGGGCTGATGACATAGATTTCATTGCTGAGTGATATTGCTTTGTAAGTGAATACCACAACTTCTTTATCCATTTTTCACTTTCTGCGATGTTGAACTTGTACTGTAAACGAGGTTCTTGTAAACAGAGCCGTTCCAAACGTTGGGGTGGCTGTGTCTTTTTGATTTTAATTTCCCTAAGCTATAGGACCATAAGTGGAAGTGCCCTAGGCTCTGTTGCTTTGTTTTTTAGATGTTTCAGGAAACACCATACACTTCTCCCAAGTGTCTGTTGGCAATTTACATCCCGCCCATCAGCATAACAAGGCTCCCAGTTCTCCATGGCCTGTCCTGCCTTTCTGGACTTTACACTTTTTTCAGATGGCCCTTTTGACCGGGGGGAAGTGAGACTTCATTGTAGTGCAGATTTCCTTTGCAAGCTTGCTTGGTTGGCCAAAAAGGGCGTATGCGTTTTTTCCTGAATATATTCAGGAAAAAACGCATATGCCCTTTTTGGCCAAGTGCATCATTGTGGACGTTCTGCCTCTTTTCCTATGCTTTCAATGCAATTCCAGTCTACCTCCTGAAATGGGTTTCCTGCAATTCTGCCCCACTTTCAAGTCCTCTTGGCAGCCTTACTTCAGTCTATTTTTGGACGATAGCTGTCATTTATAATGCTGCAGGTTTGTGAATTACAGTGCCCCTGAGCTCCTTTCTTCAACTCGCTTTCTTGTGACCTGGCCGCAACACCGCAGGATGTCTTCAGGCCCTAATCTGGTTCTGGCACGGCACGCTGAGCCTTTGGTTAATTCCTCTTCCTGGTGGGAAATGAGAGTTAAATTTGCCCATCCAGACACCTCCAGCTAGTCTCTCATTGGTTCTCGCTATTCCTGTTCATCTTCCACAGAAATTGCAAACTGGGCCAAACAGGAGGTTAAAGGGACTGACTCTCCAAGTGGGGAGAGTGTTAATAAAGCGTCTGGAATGTTGCACCCGAGTACCAGGGTACGAAAACTGAGACATATTTGAACACGTCTCCCGATCACATGGTTGATCATACTCTAGGTTCCACATGCATGTTTTAGCTGAAGGAAGAATACCTTAAACCTGGGTAGTTGAAACCCGTGGAATGGGTACCATGCAATATGACTTCAAAGGGTCTTCATTTGCTCACGAACCTCTCCAATCCTATCACTGCTGCGTTTATGCCCCTGTACACATGCTTGATTCTCTTTCGGAGACATAGCAATCCATAGGTTTTAAGATACTTACTAGTCAGGTACATTCTTAGGCATTTAATATGCGGTGTTGAGTCCATTTCGTTGAGCAAGGAGTAGCTCTTGTCTATTCCATATTTGGCTTAAGGAACTTTATCTGTGCTCATTTCAATCTCTGGTTTTATGCAGCACCCCAACTCACCTTTCTCCTTAAGCAAGCATAAGTTGGTTTTCTAAATTTGAGACCCTCTTCTGTTCTGTAATTCAGTTCCTGTGTAGCCAAGTTTACATTCCGTGTATTAGTGATATCTTATGATGTTTCTTTTTCTGTGTGACTTATTTCAGTTAGAATCATCATACCTGAATCCACCCATGATGCTGCTACGGGCCTGATGACATAGATTTTATTGCTGAGTGATACTGCATTGTATGTAAGTACCACAAGTTCTTTATCCATTTTTCACTTTCTGTGATATTGAACTTGTACGGTAAACGAGGTTCTTGTAAACAGAGGCGTCCCAAACTTTGGGGTGGCTGTGTCTTTTTGATTTTAATTTCCCTAAGCTATAGGACCATAAGTGGAAGTGCCCTAGGCTCTGTTGCTTTGTTTTTTAGATGTTTCAGGAAACACCATACACTTCTCCCGAGTGTCTGTTGGCAATTTACATCCCGCCCATCAGCATAACAAGGCTCCCAGTTCTCCATGGCCTGTCCTGCCTTTCTGGATTTTACACTTTTTTCAGATGGCCCTTTTGACCGGGGGGAAGTGAGACTTCATTGTAGTGCAGATTTCCTTTGCAAGCTTGCTTGGTTGGCCAAAAAGGGCGTATGCGTTTTTTCCTGAATATATTCAGGAAAAAACGCATACGCCCTTTTTGGCCAAGTGCATCATTGTGGACGTTCTGCCTCTTTTCCTATGCTTTCAATGCAATTCCAGTCTACCTCCTGAAATCGGTTTCCTGCAATTCTGCCCCGCTTTCAAGTCCTCTTGGCAGCCTTACTTCAGTCTATTTTTGGACGATAGCTGTCATTTATAACTCTGCAGGTTTGTGAATTACAGTGCCCCTGAGCTCCTTTCTTCAACTCGCTTTCTTGTGAGCTGGCCGAAACACCGCAGGATGTCTACAGGCCCTAATCTGGTTCCGGCACGGCACGCTGAGCCTTTGGTTAATTCCTCTTCCTGGTGGGAAATGAGAGTTAAATTTGCCCGTCCAGACACCTCCAGCTAGTCTCTCATTGGTTCTCGCTATTCCTGTTCATCTTCCGCAGAAATTGCAAACTGGGCCCAACAGGAGGTTAAAGGGACTGACTCTCCAAGTCGGGAGAGTGTTAGTAAAGCGTCTGGAATGTTGCACCCGAGTACCAGGGTACGAAAACTGAGACATATTTGAACACGTCTCCCGATCACATGGTTGATCATACTCTAGGTTCCACATGCATGTTTTAGCTGAAGGAAGAATACCTTAAACCTGGGTAGTTGAAACCCGTGGAATGGGTACCATGCAATATGACTTCAAAGGGTCTTCATTTGCTCACCGAACCTCTCCAATCCTATCACTGCTGCGTTTATGCCCCTGTACACATGCTTGATTCTCTTTCGGAGACATAGCAATCCATAGGTTTTAAGATACTTACTAGTCAGGTACATTCTTAGGCGTTTAATATGCGGTGTTGAGTCCATTTCGTTGAGCAAGGAGTAGCTCTTGTCTATTCCATATTTGGCTTAAGGAACTTTATCTGTGCTCATTTCAATCTGGTTTTATGCAGCACCCCAACTCACCTTTCCCCTTAAGCAAGCATAAGTTGGTTTTCTAAATTTGAGACCCTGTTCTGTTCTGTAATTCAGTTCCTGTGTAGCCAAGTTTACATTCCGTGTATTACTGATATCTTTTTTTTTTTTTTGCCGTAACTACCTTTATTGGTATCGCTTGTGTATCAGTTCATCAAAACCTTTGTTTCATATTTCTCGTCTTAATCCCCTGAAAGTTCCAGATGGGCAAAAATACTTTTAAATACGCAGCTGGCTTCTGTCTTATGTGCTTAATATTATGCATTTGTTGCTTGTTTTGCACATGTCTATGGCTGCACTACTTGCAAGACGAAAGTCACATATAAAAATACAGACTAATCGAAACACAAAAGTCAGCCATTGTCTAGAATGTGCTTTACAATACAGAGCTTGCAGACAACACAGACTATATATATAAGTCATCTGTCTGAAAACAGAAAGTAGTGTCTCAGACTGACTCCGGAGAAAGGTGCTGACACACAGGGAAACTCACTGATGATTCTCCTTTATGTTTATTAGATAGATCAATACCAAATTATTTCACATATATTATATTCAATATCTATATATATATATCTTGTAACCAAATTCTGGTTTAAAAGTCACAAACCAACATGTAAATACAAAATGTTAGGAAAGGTTTAACATACATAGGGGAAAACATGTCTTATGCCTCGCAAAGACTTTCTACAATCTAGCATAAAGGCAAATGTGGTTGAAGAAAAAGGAAATCCATATACAATTACAGAAAAACATTTAGTCAAGCCACCTAATATAAAATATTTCAGATATCATGTCCAAAAACGTCCACGTGTTGCAGAGGTCTCTACAAATCAATTAGAATGACGTCAACAAGATCTGCAAACCGAAGTCTTAGCAAGTAAACGTGACTCATGCTTTTCTCTCTGAGACAATGAGGCTTGACGTTCAGTTAAAGGCAGGTAAACACGACTATGAAGAAACCCTTCTTTACAACAGCTTAACGGTACCCATTTAGGGCAATATACCCGCTTTCCCAGCTATGTGTGCACGCAGTGTTCTGTGATAAAATGACTCAGTTACTTTAAAAAAGCATAAATGGCAAAACAAAATAACCAGAACTCCGCGAAGCTGGTAAAACCACAAAGACACTGAAATCCAGCAACTCCTGAGAGGCTGAGAGATCAAATGAATCATAAAATCTGGATGACTCTGATTTGGGGTTTAACTTTGGTTAAAACTGAAAAGTCTGAAAAGAACCAATGTTTTGGAAGAAGCAGTGTCACTTGTAAACATCCTGCCACCTAACTAAAAGGACAGCCTCTTCTTCTAGACCCACGACTTAATAAGACAGGAAGCTCTCAACACACAGCGCTGGAGAAGATGGATTCCACAAGTCAAACTTGAGTGAAACTGTTCTAATGCAATGTACCAAACACGCGTTTGTTCTTAGGAAAAATTACAAAACTAACAAATATTTTTCTCCAGAATTATAAAAGATAAAATCTATGAATCAGTACTGTTATGTGATTACAGAACAATAGCCAACTGAAAAAAAAAACAAAACACCAACCCACAGGCCGTCTACACCGTCCCCAATCCATTTCCTGCAGCCAGTACTTCCCACCTGCTCTGAGGACTGAGCTTTAGACACCGTTGACTGTATTTAAAGTTGAGTCAACAGTACTCTCTGTCTCTGGGGCAAAAGTAATGCAGCTCATTACTTACACACAACACTTGTTTCATTCTTCAGGACTTTCTTTGACGGGATTACTCAATGTTGGTTACTTTAAAGGTAACAAAAGGTGTCAGAAAAAAATGCCTTGGAATTCTTTTGCAATTCCACAAAGACACCTGGCAATCTGATACGTTCATTCCTCTCCCCATCACAATTTTTGTTTTTTAAAATTACAATTGACAACTCACGTAAGATGTAATTAATTTACTTAAAATAAGAGAGGGCTTTTCAATCAAGTATCCACGTTCCAAATAACTAAAACATTTAGTTAAATCTTTTAAATTAATCTTTTAATAAATCTTTAATTACTCGGTGCCAGTAATTAAGAGGTTGATTCCATAAAATTCAAACTTGCACATAGGCGTGTCCCACTCAGAAAAGATTTCATACACTTAGCAACTTGTGCTTTTTGTCTCACCTTTTATAAGAAACACAGATTAATTTCAACTTCAGTTTTCCTTTCTGATGCAGACACGTGTACCTTGTGTAAGAAACGGTCTCCAGGCCACCTCCACGTGTAGACCTCAGCATTTCCTGAGAGTGTGAAGTCAACCCCTCCTCCAGGAGACTCTCGCCCTTTTGAGACATTCCCCCTTGCACCTTATGTTTGTCAGACTATGTTTACAGAAATCAGATGACTGGATGAAAACTCTACAGGACAGTCAAGGACAGACGAGAAGACGAGATGCAGAGCGGGAGCCCCTTCCTCCTCCAGTGCACCTGCTGCGGGCAGCCCTCCAGGAAGGCTTGGCCTCCTCCCCTGGACCACAGACTTACTTTTCTCTGTAATAAAGCAGGTAGTACTTCAGGGGATCTGGCAGAGGGAGGCTCAGGACCTTCTCACGCAGGAAGTTCACCGGGGGCTCGGGCTTGGTGTCCGGCGGGGTTGTCACCTCTTCTTCTTGCCGCTCGTCTTCCAGGTCTCCGCAGCTGGTGTCATCAGAGGGGTTGGAGAGCCGACTGGCAAACACCTCTTTGTCCAAAAAGACAATCGTTTCCATTCGGCGGCGGCGAACTCTCCTCCGTTTAAACCTGGGAGTGTTCTTCAGTCCGTTCCCGTTTTTGTTCACAGCTTCCTGGTGGATGACCTTCTTAATGGTGCCCCGGATGGCAATGCGCGCCAGGTCCTGGAGGCTGCGAACCGCCAGGGGTGTGGACAAGTCGTGATTCTCCTGACTCCGACTGGCAGGGCTGGACGAGTGGAGCAAAAGACACAGCCAGAATCTTTTTGGTTTCCCAGGCGGAAGGACCCGTCCGAGTTATCTTAGTCAACTTCTCTTCCAGCGGCATGACCAGGACGCCCCCGACTTTGAGGAGGCTCTTCATGTACCCCTCGTGCTGCTTCTGCACGCCTGCCCCGCAGTACACCCGGTCATACTGAGAGCAGCCTGGAGAGATCTCCAGGCAATTGCTGGTGACGAAGGAGGGCTCGCAGAAGTCAAACTTGTCGAAGCTGTCACTCGTCCTGATGAAAAAGTCCAGCTTCTGCTTCGCATACTCTGTCACATCTGAATGGAGTTCCACCCCATGGTTCACACCAAAAGGACCGAGGATGAGCCCCACCATGGAGCTGAGGTAGCCGGTGCCGCTGCCCAGGTTCAGGAAGGAAAGGCCAGGCTGCAGGTCCAGGGCCTCCATCACCTCCGAATAGATGCACGGAGCAGAGAGGTGGATGTTCCCGTGCTTCCACGCCAGGTCCTTGTACGCGTTCTCCTTAAACTCCTCGAGGTAATAGTCGGCGCGGTCAACAGCTCGGAAGGCCTGCTCCACCAGCTCGGAGCGGATGTACTGCGCCGCCTTCAGATGGTCTATCAGCTCGTCGTTGTCTTCACCAGCACTCACCGCGCCTCCCATCTTCGGGACCGCGCTTACAGAAAGCTGCCGCTGGAGAGACCTCGGGAACCCCCGGAACGCTGGAGGGCGGACCCCCGGGGAGGGGGGAGGGGCGACGGGAGACGCCTGGGACGCGGAGGGGTGTTTATGCTTGGGGGTGGGGAACGAGAGGACAGCGGAAGAGGACAGGAAGACGGGGAGAGGAGAATGCGGCCCTGGGGGAGGGTCCGGGAGCCCGGGACCACGGGAAGGGGAGGGGTGGAGAGGAGGGAGAGAGGGGGAGGGGGCCGAGGGGCCGCACCGCCCCCAAACCCCGCTGCAGGCCGGGCCGTGGGCGGCGGCGGCGGCGGCGGCGGCTCAGTACCTCCTGGCTCGGCGGGCCCGCGGAATCGGCCGCTGGGCCGCACCTGCAGCTCTTCCGGCGCCCCTCGCCAGTCCGCCTCCCACTACGCAGCCCCGACCTCCGCCCTACTGATATCTTATGATGTTTCTTTTTCTATGTGACTTATTTCAGTTAGAATCATCATACCTGAATCCACTCATTGTGCTGCTAAGGGCCTGATGACACAGATTTCATTGCTGAGTGATATTGCTTTGTAAGTAAATACCACAACTTTTTTATCCATTTTTCACTTTCTGCGATGTTGAACTTGTACTGTAAACGAGGTTCTTGTAAACAGAGCCGTTCCAAACTTTGGGGTGGCTGTGTCTTTTTGATTTTAAATTCCCTAAGCTATAGGACCATAAGTGGAAGTGCCCTAGGCTCTGTTGCTTTGTTTTTTAGATGTTTCAGGAAACAGCATACACTTCTCCCGAGTGGTTTTTGGCAATTTACATCCCGCCCTTCAGCATAACAAGGCTCCCAGTTCTCCATGGCCTGTCCTGCCTTTCTGGATTTTACACTTTTTTCAGATGGCCCTTTTGACCGGGGGGAAGTGAGACTTCATTGTAGTGCAGATTTCCTTTGCAAGCTTGCTTGGTTGGCCAAAAAGGGCGTATGCGTTTTTTCCTGAATATATTCAGGAAAAAACGCATACGCCCTTTTTGGCCAAGTGCATCATTGTGGACGTTCTGCCTCTTTTCCTATGCTTTCAATGCAATTCCAGTCTACCTCCTGAAATCGGTTTCCTGCAATTCTGCCCCGCTTTCAAGTCCTCTTGGCAGCCTTACTTCAGTCTATTTTTGGACGATTGCTGTCATTTATAACTCTGCAGGTTTGTGAATTACAGTGCCCCTGAGCTCCTTTCTTCAACTCGCTTTCTTGTGACCTGGCCGCAACACCGCAGGATGGCTTCAGGCCCTAATCTGGTTTCGGAACGGCACACTGAGCCTTTGGTTAATTCCTCTTCCTGGTGTGAAATAAGAGTTCAATTGGCCCGCCCAGACACCTCCAGCTAGCCTCTCATTGGTTCTCGCTATTCCTGTTCATCTTCCACAGAAATTGCAAACTGGGCCAAACAGGAGGTTAAAGGTGCTGACTCTCCAAGTGGGGAGAGTGTTAGTAAAGCGTCTGGAATGTTGCACCCGAGTACCAGGGGAGGAAAACTGAGACATATTTGAACACGTCTCCCGTTCACATGGTTGATCATACTTGGGTTCCACATGCATGTTTTAGCTGAAGGAAGAATCCCTTAAACCTGGAGAGTTGAGACCCGTGGAATGGGTACCATGCAATATGACTTCAAAGGGTCTTCATTTGCTCACCGAACCTCTCCAATCCTATCACTGCTGCGTTTATGCCCCTGTACACATGCTTGATTCTCTTTGGGAGACATAGCAATCCATAGGTTTTACGATACTTACTAGTCAGGTACATTCTTAGGCGTTTAATATGCGGTGTTGAGTCCATTTCGTTGAGCAAGGAGTAGCTCTTGTCTATTCCATATTTGACTTAAGGAACTTTATCTGTGCTCATTTCAATCTCTGGTTTTATGCAGCACCCCAACTCACCTTTCCTCTTAAGCAAGAATAAGTTGGTTTTCTAAATTTGAGACCCTGTTCTGTTCTGTAATTCAGTTCCTGTGTAGCCAAGTTTACATTCCGTGTATTACTGATATCTTATGATGTTTCTTTTTCTGTGTGACTTATTTCAGTTAGAATCATCATACCTGAATCCACTCATTGTGCTGCTAAGGGCCTGATGACATAGATTTCATTGCTGAGTGATATTGCTTTGTAAGTAAATACCACAACTTCTTTATCCATTTTTCACTTTCTGCGATGTTGAACTTGTACTGTAAACGAGGTTCTTGTAAACAGAGGCGTCCCAAACTTTGGGGTGGCTGTGTCTTTTTGATTTTAATTTCCCTAAGCTATAGGACCATAAGTGGAAGTGCCCTAGGCTCTGTTGCTTTGTTTTTTAGATGTTTCAGGAAACACCATACACTTCTCCCGAGTGTCTGTTGGCAATTTACATCCCGCCCATCAGCATAACAAGGCTCCCAGTTCTCCATGGCCTGTCCTGCCTTTCTGGATTTTACACTTTTTTCAGATGGCCCTTTTGACCGGGGGGAAGTGAGACTTCATTGTAGTGCAGATTTCCTTTGCAAGCTTGCTTGGTTGGCCAAAAAGGGCGTATGCGTTTTTTCCTGAATATATTCAGGATAAAACGCATATGCCCTTTTTGGCCAAGTGCATCATTGTGGACGTTCTGCCTCTTTTCCTATGCTTTCAATGCAATTCCAGTCTACCTCCTGAAATCGGTTTCCTGCAATTCTGCCCCGCTTTCAAGTCCTCTTGGCAGCCTTACTTCAGTCTATTTTTGGACGATAGCTGTCATTTATAACTCTGCAGGTTTGTGAATTACAGTGCCCCTGAGCTCCTGTCTTCAACTCGCTTTCTTGTGACCTGGCCGCAACACCGCAGGATGGCTTCAGGCCCTAATCTGGTTCCGGCCCAGCATGCTGAGCCTTTGGTTAATTCCTCTTCCTGGTGGGAAATGAGAGTTAAATTTGCCCGTCCAGACACCTCCAGCTAGCCTCTCATTGGTTCTCGCTATTCCTGTTCATCTTCCGCAGAAATTGCAAACTGGGCCAAACAGGAGGTTAAAGGGACTGACTCTCCAAGTGGGGAGAGTGTTAGTAAAGCGTCTGGAATGTTCCACCCGAGTACCAGGGGAGGAAAACTGAGACATATTTGAACACGTCTCCCGATCACATGGTTGATCATACTCTAGGTTCCACATGCATGTTTTAGCTGAAGGAAGAATACCTTAAACCTGGGTAGTTGAAACCCGTGGAATGGGTACCATGCAATATGACTTCAAAGGGTCTTCATTTGCTCACCGAACCTCTCCAATCCTATCACTGCTGCGTTTATGCCCCTGTACACATGCTTGATTCTCTTTCGGAGACATAGCAATCCATAGGTTTTAAGATACTTACTAGTCAGGTACATTCTTAGGCGTTTAATATGCGGTGTTGAGTCCATTTCGTTGAGCAAGGAGTAGCTCTTGTCTATTCCATATTTGGCTTAAGGAACTTTATCTGTGCTCATTTCAATCTCAGGTTTTATGCAGCACCCCAACTCACCTTTCCTCTTAAGCAAGAATAAGTTGGTTTTCTAAATTTGAGACCCTGTTCTGTTCTGTAATTCAGTTCCTGTGTAGCCAAGTTTACATTCCGTGTATTACTGATATCTTATGATGTTTCTTTTTCTGTGTGACTTATTTCAGTTAGAATCATCATACCTGAATCCACTCATTGTGCTGCTAAGGGCCTGATGACACAGATTTCATTGCTGAGTGATATTGCTTTGTAAGTAAATACCACAACTTCTTTATCCATTTTTCACTTTCTGCGATGTTGAACTTGTACTGTAAACGAGGTTCTTGTAAACAGAGTCGTTCCAAACTTTGGGGTGGCTGTGTCTTTTTGATTTTAATTTCCCTAAGCTATAGGACCATAAGTGGAAGTGCACTAGGCTCTTTTGCTTTGTTTTTTAGATGTTTCAGGAAACACCATACACTTCTCCGGAGTGGCGGTTGGCAATTTACATCCCGCCCATCAGCATAACAAGGCTCCCAGTTCTCCATGTCCTGTCCTGCCTTTCTGGATTTTACACTTTTTTCAGATGGCCCTTTTGACCGGGGGGAAGTGAGACTTCATTGTAGTGCAGATTTCCTTTGCAAGCTTGCTTGGTTGGCCAAAAAGGGCGTATGCGTTTTTTCCTGAATATATTCAGGAAAAAACGCATACGCCCTTTTTGGCCAAGTGCATCACTGTGGACGTTCTGCCTCTTTTCCTATGCTTGAAATGCAATTCCTGTCTACCTCCTGAAATCGGTTTCCTGCAATTCTGCCCCTCTTTCAAGTCCTCTTGGCAGCCTTACTTCAGTCTATTTTTGGATGATAGCTGTCATTTATAACTCTGCAGGTTTGTGAATTACAGTGCCCCTGAGCTCCTTTCTTCAACTCGCTTTCTTGTGAGCTGGCCGCAACACCGCAGGATGGCATCATTGTGCCAATCGGTTTCCTGCAATTCTGCCCCACTTTCAAGTCCTCTTGGCAGCCTTACTTCAGTCTCTTTTTGGACGATAGCTGTCATTTATAACTCTGCAGGTTTGTGAATTGCAGTGCCCCTGAGCTCCTTTCTTCAACTCGCTTTCTTGTGACCTGGCCGCAACACCGCAGGATGGCTTCAGGCCATAATCTGGTTCCGGCACGGCATGCTGAGCCTTTGGTTAATTCCTCTTCCTGGTGGGAAATGAGAGTTAAATTTGCCCGTCCAGACATCTCCAGCTAGCCTCTCATTGGTTCTTGCTATTCCTGTTCATCTTCCGCAGAAATTGCAAACTGGGCCAAACAGGAGGTTAAAGGGACTGACTCTCCAAGTGGGGAGAGTGTTAGTAAAGCGTCTGGAATGTTGCACCCGAGTACCAGGGGAGGAAAACTGAGACATATTTGAACACGTCTCCCGTTCACATGGTTGATCATACTCTGGGTTCCACATGCATGTTTTAGCTGAAGGAAGAATACCTTAAACCTGGAGAGTTGAGACCCGTGTAATGGGTACCATGCAATATGACTTCAAAGGGTCTTCATTTGCTCACCGAACCTCTCCAATCCTATCACTGCTGCGTTTATGCCCCTGTACACACGCTTGATTCTCTTTTGGAGACCTAGCAATCCATAGGTTTTAAGATACTTACTAGTCAGGTACATTCTTAGGCGTTTAATATGGGGTTTTGAGTCCATTTCGTTGAGCAAGGAGTAGCTCTGGTCTATTCCATATTTGGCTTAAGGAACTTCATCTGTGCTCATTTCAATCTCTGGTTTTATGCAGCACCCCAACTCACCTTTCCCCTTAAGCAAGCATAAGTTGGTTTTCTAAATTTGAGACCCTGTTCTGTTTTGGAATGCAGTTCCTGTGTAGCCAAGTTTACATTCCGTGTATTAGTGATATCTTATGATGTTTCTTTTTCTGTGTGACTTATTTCAGTTAGAATCATCATACCTGAATCCACTCATTATGCTGCTACGGGCCTGATGACATAGATTTCATTGCTGAGTGATACTGCATTGTACGTAAGTACCACAAGTTCTTTATCCATTTTTCACTTTCTGTGATATTGAACTTGTACGGTAAACGAGGTTCTTGTAAACGGAGGCGTCCCAAACTTTGGGGTGGCTGTGTCTTTTTGATTTTAATTTCCCTAAGCTATAGGACCATAAGTGGAAGTGCCCTAGGCTCTGTTGCTTTGTTTTTTAGATGTTTCAACAAACACCATACACTTCTCCTGAGTGTCTGTTGGCAATTTACATCCCGCCCATCAGCATAACAAGGCTCCCAGTTCTCCATGGCCTGTCCTGCCTTTCTGGATTTTACACTTTTTTCAGATGGCCCTTTTGACCGGGGGGAAGAGAGACTTCATTGTAGTGCAGATTTCCTTTGCAAGTTTGCTTCCTTGGCCAAAAAGGGCGTATGCGTTTTTTCCTGAATATATTCAGGAAAAAACACATACGCCCTTTTTGGCCAAGTGCATCATTGTGGACGTTCTGCCTCTTTTCCTATGCTTTCAATGCAATTCCAGTCTACCTCCTGAAATCGGTTTCCTGCAATTCTGCCCCGCTTTCAAATCCTCTTGGCAGCCTTACTTCAGTCTATTTTTGGACGATAGCTGTCATTTATAACTCTGCAGGTTTGTGAATTACAGCGCCCCTGAGCTCCTTTCTTCAACTCGCTTTCTTGTGACCTGGCCGCAACACCGCAGGATGTCTTCAGGCCCTAATCTGGTTCTGGCACGGCACGCTGAGCCTTTGGTTAATTCCTCTTCCTGGTGGGAAATGAGAGTTAAATTTGCCCATCCAGACACCTCCAGCTAGCCTCTCATTGGTTCTCGCTATTCCTGTTCATCTTCCACAGAAATTGCAAACTGGGCCAAACAGGAGGTTAAAGGGACTGACTCTCCAAGTGGGGAGAGTGTTAGTAAAGCGTCTGGAATGTTGCACCCGAGTACCAGGGTACGAAAACTGAGACATATTTGAACACGTCTCCCGATCACATGGTTGAACATACTCTAGGATCCACATGCATGTTTTAGCTGAAGGAAGAATACCTTAAACCTGGGTAGTTGAAACCCGTGGAATGGGTACCATGCAATATGACTTCAAAGGGTCTTCATTTGCTCACGAACCTCTCCAATCCTATCACTGCTGCGTTTATGCCCCTGTACACATGCTTGATTCTCTTTCGGAGACATAGCAATCCATAGGTTTTAAGATACTTACTAGTCAGGTACATTCTTAGGCGTTTAATATGCGGTGTTGAGTCCATTTCGTTGAGCAAGGAGTAGCTCTTGTCTATTCCATATTTGGCTTAAGGAACTTTATCTGTGCTCATTTCAATCTCTGGTTTTATGCAGCACCCCAACTCACATTTCCCCTTAAGCAGGCATAAGTTAGTTTTCTAAATTTGAGACCCTGTTCTGTTCTGTAATTCAGTTCCTGTGTAGCCACGTTTACATTCCGTGTATTACTGATATCTTATGATGTTTCTTTTTCTGTGTGACTTATTTCAGTTAGAATCATCATACCTGAATCCACTCATTGTGCTGCTAATGGCCTGATGACACAGATTTCAAGGCTGACTGATATTGCTTTGTAAGTAAATACCACAACTTCTTTATCCATTTTTCACTTTCTGCGATGTTGAACTTGTACTGTAAACGAGGTTCTTGTAAACAGAGCCGTTCCAAACTTTGGGGTGGCTGTGTCTTTTTGATTTTAATTTCCCTAAGCTATAGGACCATAAGTGGAAGTGCCCTAGGTTCTGTTGCTTTGTTTTTTAGTTGTTTCAAGAAACACCATACACTTCTCCCAAGTGGTTCTTGGCAATTTACATCCCGCCCATCAGCATAACAAGGCTCCCAGTTCTCCATGGCCTGTCCTGCCTTTCTGGATTTTACACTTTTTTCAGATGGCCCTTTTGACCGGGTGGAAGAGAGACTTCATTGTAGTGCAGATTTCCTTTGCAAGCTTGCTTGGTTGGCCAAAAAGGGCGTATGCGTTTTTTCCTGAATATATTCAGGAAAAAACGCATACGCCCTTTTTGGCCAAGTGCATCATTGTGGACGTTCTGCCTCTTTTCCTATGCTTTCAATGCAACTCCAGTCTACCTCCTGAAATCGGTTTCCTGCAATTCTGCCCCGCTTTCAAGTCCTCTTGGCAGCCTTACTTCAGTCTATTTTTGGACGATAGCTGTCATTTATAACTCTGCAGGTTTGTGAATTACAGTGCCCCTGAGCTCCTTTCTTCAACTCGCTTTCTTGTGACCTGGCCGCAACACCGCAGGATGGCTTCAGGCCCTAATCTGGTTCCGGCCCGGCATGCTGAGCCTTTGGTTAATTCCTCTTCCTGGTGGGAAATGAGAGTTAAATTTGCCCATCCAGACACCTCCAGCTAGCCTCTCATTGGTTCTCGCTATTCCTGTTCATCTTCCGCAGAAATTGCAAACTGGGCCAAACAGGAGGTTAAAGGGACTGACTCTCCAAGTGGGGAGAGTGTTAGTAAAGCGTCTGGAATGTTGCACCCGAGTACCAGGGGAGGAAAACTGAGACATATTTGAACACGTCTCCCGTTCACATGGTTGATCATACTCTGGGTTCCACATGCATGTTTTAGCTGAAGGAAGAATACCTTAAACCTGGAGAGTTGAGAACCGTGTAATGGGTACCATGCAATATGACTTCAAAGGGTCTTCATTTGCTCACCGAACCTCTCCAATCCTATTACTGCTGCGTTTATGCCCCTGTACACACGCTTGATTCTCTTTTGGAGACATAGCAATTCATAGGTTTTAAGATACTTACTAGTCATGTACATTCTTAGGCGTTTAATATGGGGTTTTGAGTCCATTTCGTTGAGCAAGGAGTAGCTCTTGTCTATTCCATATTTGGCTTAAGGAACTTTATCTGTGCTCATTTCAATCTCTGGTTTTATGCAGCACCCCAACTCACCTTTCCCTTAAGCAAGCATAAGTTGATTTTCTAAATTTGAGACCCTGTTCTGTTTTGGAATGCAGTTCCTGTGTAGCCAAGTTTACATTCCGTGTATTAGTGATATCTTATGATGTTTCTATTTCTGTGTGACTTATTTCAGTTAGAATCATCATACCTGAATGCACTCATTGTGCTGCTAAGGGCCTGATGACACAGATTTCATTGCTGAGTGATATTGTTTTGTAAGTAAATACCACAACTTCTTTATCCATTTTTCACTTTCTGCGATGTTGAACTTGTACTGTAAACGAGGTTCTTGTAAACAGAGCCGTTCCAAACTTTGGGGTGGCTGTGCCTTTTTCATTTTAATTTCCCTAAGCTATAGGACCATAAGTGGAAGTGCCCTAGGCTCTGTTGCTTTGTTTTTTAGTTGTTTCAGGAAACACCATACACTTCTCCCAAGTGGTTCTTGGTCATTTACATCCCGCCCATCAGCATAACAAGGCTACCAGTTCTCCATGGCCTGTCCTGCCTTTCTGGATTTTACACTTTTTTCAGATGGCCCTTTTGACCGGGTGGAAGAGAGACTTCATTGTAGTGCAGATTTCCTTTCCAAGCTTGCTTGGTTGGCCAAAAAGGGCGTATGCGTTTTTTCCTGAATATATTCAGGAAAAAACGCATACGCCCTTTTTGGCCAAGTGCATCATTGTGGACGTTCTGCCTCTTTTCCTATGCTTTCAATGCAACTCCAGTCTACCTCCTGAAATCGGTTTCCTGCAATTCTGCCCCGCTTTCAAGTCCTCTTGGCAGCCTTACTTCAGTCTATTTTTGGACGATAGCTGTCATTTATAACTCTGCAGGTTTGTGAATTACAGTGCCCCTGAGCTCCTTTCTTCAACTCGCTTTCTTGTGACCTGGCCGCAACACCGCAGGATGGCTTCAGGCCCTAATCTGGTTCCGGCCCGGCATGCTGAGCCTTTGGTTAATTCCTCTTCCTGGTGGGAAATGAGAGTTAAATTTGCCCGTCCAGACACCTCCAGCTAGCCTCTCATTGGTTCTCGCTATTCCTGTTCATCTTCCGCAGAAATTGCAAACTGGGCCAAACATGAGGTTAAAGGGACTGACTCTCCAAGTGAGGAGAGTGTTAGTAAAGCGTCTGGAATGTTGCACCCGAGTACCAGGGGAGGAAAACTGAGACATATTTGAACACGTCTCCCGTTCACATGGTTGATCATACTCTGGGTTCCACATGCATGTTTTAGCTGAAGGAAGAATACCTTAAACCTGGAGAGTTGAGAACCGTGTAATGGGTACCATGCAATATGACTTCAAAGGGTCTTCATTTGCTCACCGAACCTCTCCAATCCTATTACTGCTGCGTTTATGCCCCTGTACACACGCTTGATTCTCTTTTGGAGTCATAGCAATCCATAGGTTTTAAGATACTTACTAGTCATGTACATTCTTAGGCGTTTAATATGGGGTTTTGAGTCCATTTCGTTGAGCAAGGAGTAGCTCTTGTCTATTCCATATTTGGCTTAAGGAACTTTATCTGTGCTCTTTTCAATCTCTGCTTTTATGCAGCACCCCAACTCACCTTTCCCTTAAGCAAGCATAAGTTGGTTTTCTAAATTTGAGACCCTGTTCTGTTTTGGAATGCAGTTCCTGTGTAGCCAAGTTTACATTCCGTGTATTAGTGATATGTTATGATGTTTCTATTTCTGTGTGACTTATTTCAGTTAGAATCATCATACCTGAATCCACTCATTGTGCTGCTAAGGGCCTGATGACACAGATTTCATTGCTGAGTGATATTGCTTTGTAAGTAAATACCACAACTTCTTTATCCATTTTTCACTTTCTGCGATGTTGAACTTGTACTGTAAACGAGGTTCTTGTAAACAGAGCTGATCCAAACTTTGGGGTGGCTGTGTCTTTTTCATTTTAATTTCCCTAAGCTATAGGACCATAAGTGGAAGTGCCCTAGGCTCTGTTGCTTTGTTTTTTAGTTGTTTGAGGAAACACCATACACTTCTCCCAAGTGGTTCTTGGCAATTTACATCCCGCCGATCAGCATAACAAGGCTCCCAGTTCTCCATGGCCTGTCCTGCCTTTCTGGATTTTACACTTTTTTCAGATGGCCCTTTTGACCGGGGGGAAGTGAGACTTCATTGTAGTGCAGATTTCCTTTGCAAGCTTGCTCGGTTGGCCAAAAAGGGCGTATGCGTTTTTTCCTGAATATATTCAGGAAAAAACGCATACGCCCTTTTTGGCCAAGTGCATCATTGTGGACGTTCTGCCTCTTTTCCTATGCTTTCAATGCAATTCCAGTCTACCTCCTGAAATCGGTTTCCTGCAATTCTGTCCCGCTTTCAAGTCCTCTTGGCAGCCTTACTTCAGTCTATTTTTGGACGATAGCTGTCATTTATAACTCTGCAGGTTTGTGAATTACAGTGCCCCTGAGCTCCTTTCTTCAACTCGCTTTCTTTTGAGCTGGCCGCAACACCGCAAGATGGCTTCAGGCCCTAATCTGGTTCCGGTACGGCACGCTGAGCCTTTGGTTATTTCCTCTTCCTGGTGGGAAATGAGAGTTAAATTTGCCCGTCCAGACACCTCCAGCTAGCCTCTCATTGGTTCTCGCTATTCCTGTTCATCTTCCGCAGAAATTGCAAACTGGGCCAAACAGGAGGTTAAAGGCACTGACTCTCCAAGTCGGGAGAGTGTTAGTAAAGCGTCTGGAATGTTGCACCCGAGTACCAGGGGAGGAAAACAGACATATTTGAATACATCTCCCGTTCACATGGTTGATCATACTCTGGTTTCCACATGCATGTTTTAGCTGAAGGAAGAATACCTTAAACCTGGGTAGTTGAAACCCGTGGAATGGGTACCATGCAATATGACTTCAAAGGGTCTTCATTTGCTCACCGAACCTCTCCAATCCTATCACTGCTGCATTTATGCCCCTGTACACATGCTTGATTCTCTTTCGGAGACATAGCAATCCATAGGTTTTAAGATACTTACTAGTCAGGTACATTCTTAGGCGTTTAATATGCGGTGTTGAGTCCATTTCGTTGAGCAAGGAGTAGCTCTTGTCTATTCCATATTTGGCTTAAGGAACTTTATCTGTGCTCATTTCAATCTCTGGTTTTATGCAGCACCCCAACTCACCTTTCCCCTTAAGCAAGCATAAGTTGGTTTTCTAAATTTGAGACCCTGTTCTGTTTTGGAATGCAGTTCCTGTGTAGCCAAGTTTACATTCCGTGTATTACTGATATCTTATGATGTTTCTTTTTCTGTGTGACTTATTTCAGTTAGAATCATCGTACCTGAATCCACTCATTATGCTGCTACGGGCCTGATGACATAGATTTCATTGCTGAGTGATACTGCATTGTACGTAAGTACCACAAGTTCTTTATCCATTTTTCACTTTCTGTGATATTGAACTTGTACGGTAAACGAGGTTCTTGTAAACAGAGGCGTCCCAAACTTTGGGGTGGCTGTGTCTTTTTGATTTTAATTTCCCTAAGCTATAGGACCATAAGTGGAAGTGCCCTAGGCTCTGTTGCTTTGTTTTTTAGATGTTTCAGGAAACACCATGCACTTCTCCTGAGTGTCTGTTGGCAATTTACATCCCGCCCATCAGCATAACAAGGCTCCCAGTTCTCCATAGCCTGTCCTGCCTTTCTGGATTTTACACTTTTTTCAGATGGCCCTTTTGACCAGGGGGAAGTGAGACTTCATTGTAGTGCACATTTCCTTTGCAAGCTTGCTTGGTTGGCCAAAAAGTGCGTATGCGTTTTTTCCTGAATATATTCAGGAAAAAACGCATACGCCCTTTTTGGCCAAGTGCATCATTGTGGACGTTCTGCCTCTTTTCCTATGCTTTCAATGCAATTCCAGTCTACCTCCTGAAATCGGTTTCCTGCAATTCTGCCCCGCTTTCAAGTCCTCTTGGCAGCCTTACTTCAGTCTATTTTTGGACGATAGCTGTCATTTATAACTCTGCAGGTTTGTGAATTACAGTGCCCCTGAGCTCCTTTCTTCAACTCGCTTTCTTGTGACCTGGCCGCAACACCGCAGGATGGCTTCAGGCCCTAATCTGGTTCCGGCACGAAATGCTGAGCATTTGGTTAATTCCTCTTCCTGGTGGGAAATGAGAGTTAAATTTGCCCGTCCAGACACCGGCAGCTAGCCTCTCATTGGTTGTCGCTATTCCTGTTCATCTTCCGCAGAAATTGCAAACTGGGCCAAACAGGAGGTTAAAGGGACTGACTCTCCAAGTGGGGAGAGTGTTAGTAAAGCGTCTGGAATGTTGCACCCGAGTACCAGGGGAGGAAAACTGAGACATATTTGAACACGTCTCCCGATCACTTGGTTGATCATACTCTAGGTTCCACATGCATGTTTTAGCTGAAGGAAGAATACCTTAAACCTGGAGAGTTGAGACCCGTGGAATGGGTACCATGCAATATGACTTCAAAGGGTCTTCATTTGCTCACCGAACCTCTCCAATCCTATCACTGCTGCGTTTATGCCCCTGTACACACGCTTGATTCTCTTTTGGAGACATAGCAATCCATAGGTTTTAAGATACTTACTAGTCAGGTACATTCTTAGGCGTTTAATATGGGGTTTTGAGTCCATTTCGTTGAGCAAGGAGTAGCTCTTGTCTATTCCATATTTGGCTTAAGGAACTTTATCTGTGCTCATTTCAATCTCTGGTTTTATGCAGCACCCCAACTCACCTTTCCCCTTTAGCAAGCATAAGTTGGTTTTCTAAATTTGAGACCCTGTTCTGTTTTGGAATGCAGTTCCTGTGTAGCCAAGTTTACATTCCGTGTATTAGTGATATCTTATGATGTTTCTTTTTCTGTGTGACTTATTTCAGTTAGAATCATCATACCTGAATCCACTCATTGTGCTGCTAAGGGCCTGATGACACAGATTTCATTGCTGAGTGATATTGCTTTGTAAGTAAATACCACAACTTCTTTATCCATTTTTCACTTTCTGCGATGTTGAACTTGTACTGTAAACGAGCTTCTTGTAAACAGAGCCGTTCGAAACTTTGGGGTGGCTGTGTCTTTTTCATTTTAATTTCCCTAAGCTATAGGACCATAACTGGAAGTGCCCTAGGTTCTGTTGCTTTGTTTTTTAGTTGTTTCAGGAAACACCATACACTTCTCCCAAGTGGTTCTTGGCAATTTTCATCCCGCCCATCAGCATAACAAGGCTCCCAGTTCTCCATGGCCTGTCCTGCCTTTCTGGATTTTACACTTTTTTCAGATGGCCCTTTTGACCGGGGGGAAGTGAGACTTCATTGTAGTGCAGATTTCCTTTGCAAGCTTGCTTGGTTGGCCAAAAAGGGCGTATGCGTTTTTTCCTGAATATATTCAGGAAAAAACGCATACGCCCTTTTTGGCCAAGTGCATCATTGTGGACGTTCTGCCTCTTTTCCTATGCTTTCAATGCAATTCCAGTCTACCTCCTGAAATCGGTTTCCTGCAATTCTGCCCCGCTTTCAAGTCCTCTTGGCAGCCTTACTTCAGTCTATTTTTGGACGATAGCTGTCATTTATAACTCTGCAGGTTTGTGAATTACAGTGCCCCTGAGCTCGTTTCTTCAACTCGCTTTCTTGTGACCTGGCCGCAACACCGCAGGATGGCTTCAGGCCCTAATCTGGTTCCGGCCCGGCATGCTGAGCCTTTGGTTAATTCCTCTTCCTGGTGGGAAATGAGAGTTAAATTTGCCCGTCCAGACACCTCCAGCTAGCCTCTCATTGGTTCTCGCTATTCCTGTTCATCTTCCGCAGAAATTGCAAACTGGGCCAAACAGGAGGTTAAAGGGACTGACTCTCCAAGTCGGGAGAGTGTTAGTAAAGCGTCTGGAATGTTGCACCCGAGTACCAGGGGAGGAAAACTGAGACATATTTGAACACGTCTCCCGTTCACATGGTTGATCATACTCTGGGTTCCACATGCATGTTTTAGCTGAAGGAAGAATACCTAAAACCTGGGTAGTTGAAACCCGTGGAATGGGTACCATGCAATATGACTTCAAAGGGTCTTCATTTGCTCACCGAACCTCTCCAATCCTATCACTGCTGCATTTATGCCCCTGTACACATGCTTGATTCTCTTTCGGAGACATAGCAATCCATAGGTTTTAAGATACTTACTAATCAGGTACATTCTTAGGCGTTTAATATGCGGTGTTGAGTCCATTTCGTTGAGCAAGGAGTAGCTCTTGTCTATTCCATATTTGGCTTAAGGAACTTTATCTGTGCTCATTTCATTCTCTGGTTTTATGCAGCACCCCAACTCACCTTTCCCCTTAAGCAAGCATAAGTTGGTTTTTGAAATTTGAGACCCTGTTCTGTTCTGTAATTCAGTTCCTGTGTAGCCAAGTTTACATTCCTTGTATTACTGATATCTTATGATGTTTCTTTTTCTGTGTGACTTATTTCAGTTAGAATCATCATACCTGAATCCACTCATTGTGCTGCTAAGGGCCTGATGACACAGATTTCATTGCTGAGTGATATTGCTTTTTAAGTAAATACCACAACTTCTTTATCCATTTGTCACTTTCTGCGATGTTGAACTTGTACTGTAAACGAGGTTCTTGTAAACAGAGCCGTTCCAAACTTTGGGGTGGCTGTGTCTTTTTGATTTTAATTTCCCTAAGCTATAGGACCATAAGTGGAAGTGCCCTAGGCTCTGTTGCTTTGTTTTTTAGATGTTTCAGGAAACACCATACACTTCTCCCGAGTGGTTGTTGGCAATTTACATCCCGCCCATCAGCATAACAAGGCTCCCAGTTCTCCATGGCCTGTCCAGGCTTTCTGGATTTTACACTTTTTTCAGATGGCCCTTTTGACCGGGGTGAAGTGAGACTTCATTGTAGTGCAGATTTCCTTTGCAAGCTTGCTTGGTTGGCCAAAAAGGGCGTATGCGTTTTTTCCTGAATATATTCAGGAAAAAACGCATACGCCCTTTTTGGCCAAGTGCATCATTGTGGACGTTCTGCCTCTTTTCCTATGCTTTCAATGCAATTCCAGTCTACCTCCTGAAATCGGTTTCCTGCAATTCTGCCCCGTTTTCAAGTCCTCTTGGCAGCCTTACTTCAGTCTATTTTTGGACGATAGCTGTCATTTATAACTCTGCAGGTTTGTGAATTACAGTGCCCCTGAGCTCCTTTCTTCAACTCGCTTTCTTGTGACCTGGCCGCAACACCGCAGGATGGCTTCAGGCCCTAATCTGGTTCCGGCACGAAATGCTGAGCATTTGGTTAATTCCTCTTCCTGGTGGGAAATGAGAGTTAAATTTGCCCGTCCAGACACCGGCAGCTAGCCTCTCATTGGTTGTCGCTATTCCTGTTCATCTTCCGCAGAAATTGCAAACTGGGCCAAACAGGAGGTTAAAGGGACTGACTCTCCAAGTGGGGAGAGTGTTAGTAAAGCCTCTGGAATGTTGCACCCGAGTACCAGGGGAGGAAAACTGAGACATATTTGAACACGTCTCCCGATCACTTGGTTGATCATACTCTAGGTTCCACATGCATGTTTTAGCTGAAGGAAGAATACCTTAAACCTGGAGAGTTGAGACCCGTGGAATGGGTACCATGCAATATGACTTCAAAGGGTCTTCATTTGCTCACCGAACCTCTCCAATCCTATCACTGCTGCGTTTATGCCCCTGTACACACGCTTGATTCTCTTTTGGAGACATAGCAATCCATAGGTTTTAAGATACTTACTAGTCAGGTACATTCTTAGGCGTTTAATATGGGGTTTTGAGTCCATTTCGTTGAGCAAGGAGTAGCTCTTGTCTATTCCATATTTGGCTTAAGGAACTTTATCTGTGCTCATTTCAATCTCTGGTTTTATGCAGCACCCCAACTCACCTTTCCCCTTTAGCAAGCATAAGTTGGTTTTCTAAATTTGAGACCCTGTTCTGTTTTGGAATGCAGTTCCTGTGTAGCCAAGTTTACATTCCGTGTATTAGTGATATCTTATGATGTTTCTTTTTCTGTGTGACTTATTTCAGTTAGAATCATCATACCTGAATCCACTCATTGTGCTGCTAAGGGCCTGATGACACAGATTTCATTGCTGAGTGATATTGCTTTGTAAGTAAATACCACAACTTCTTTATCCATTTTTCACTTTCTGCGATGTTGAACTTGTACTGTAAACGAGCTTCTTGTAAACAGAGCCGTTCGAAACTTTGGGGTGGCTGTGTCTTTTTCATTTTAATTTCCCTAAGCTATAGGACCATAACTGGAAGTGCCCTAGGTTCTGTTGCTTTGTTTTTTAGTTGTTTCAGGAAACACCATACACTTCTCCCAAGTGGTTCTTGGCAATTTTCATCCCGCCCATCAGCATAACAAGGCTCCCAGTTCTCCATGGCCTGTCCTGCCTTTCTGGATTTTACACTTTTTTCAGATGGCCCTTTTGACCGGGGGGAAGTGAGACTTCATTGTAGTGCAGATTTCCTTTGCAAGCTTGCTTGGTTGGCCAAAAAGGGTGTATGCGTTTTTTCCTGAATATATTCAGGAAAAAACGCATACGCCCTTTTTGGCCAAGTGCATCATTGTGGACGTTCTGCCTCTTTTCCTATGCTTTCAATGCAATTCCAGTCTACCTCCTGAAATCGGTTTCCTGCAATTCTGCCCCGCTTTCAAGTCCTCTTGGCAGCCTTACTTCAGTCTATTTTTGGACGATAGCTGTCATTTATAACTCTGCAGGTTTGTGAATTACAGTGCCCCTGAGCTCGTTTCTTCAACTCGCTTTCTTGTGACCTGGCCGCAACACCGCAGGATGGCTTCAGGCCCTAATCTGGTTCCGGCCCGGCATGCTGAGCCTTTGGTTAATTCCTCTTCCTGGTGGGAAATGAGAGTTAAATTTGCCCGTCCAGACACCTCCAGCTAGCCTCTCATTGGTTCTCGCTATTCCTGTTCATCTTCCGCAGAAATTGCAAACTGGGCCAAACAGGAGGTTAAAGGGACTGACTCTCCAAGTCGGGAGAGTGTTAGTAAAGCGTCTGGAATGTTGCACCCGAGTACCAGGGGAGGAAAACTGAGACATATTTGAACACGTCTCCCGTTCACATGGTTGATCATACTCTGGGTTCCACATGCATGTTTTAGCTGAAGGAAGAATACCTAAAACCTGGGTAGTTGAAACCCGTGGAATGGGTACCATGCAATATGACTTCAAAGGGTCTTCATTTGCTCACCGAACCTCTCCAATCCTATCACTGCTGCATTTATGCCCCTGTACACATGCTTGATTCTCTTTCGGAGACATAGCAATCCATAGGTTTTAAGATACTTACTAATCAGGTACATTCTTAGGCGTTTAATATGCGGTGTTGAGTCCATTTCGTTGAGCAAGGAGTAGCTCTTGTCTATTCCATATTTGGCTTAAGGAACTTTATCTGTGCTCATTTCATTCTCTGGTTTTATGCAGCACCCCAACTCACCTTTCCCCTTAAGCAAGCATAAGTTGGTTTTTGAAATTTGAGACCCTGTTCTGTTCTGTAATTCAGTTCCTGTGTAGCCAAGTTTACATTCCTTGTATTACTGATATCTTATGATGTTTCTTTTTCTGTGTGACTTATTTCAGTTAGAATCATCATACCTGAATCCACTCATTGTGCTGCTAAGGGCCTGATGACACAGATTTCATTGCTGAGTGATATTGCTTTGTAAGTAAATACCACAACTTCTTTATCCATTTTTCACTTTCTGCGATGTTGAACTTGTACTGTAAACGAGGTTCTTGTAAACAGAGCCGTTCCAAACTTTGGGGTGGCTGTGTCTTTTTGATTTTAATTTCCCTAAGCTATAGGACCATAAGTGGAAGTGCCCTAGGCTCTGTTGCTTTGTTTTTTAGATGTTTCAGGAAACACCATACACTTCTCCCGAGTGGTTGTTGGCAATTTACATCCCGCCCATCAGCATAACAAGGCTCCCAGTTCTCCATGGCCTGTCCAGGCTTTCTGGATTTTACACTTTTTTCAGATGGCCCTTTTGACCGGGGTGAAGTGAGACTTCATTGTAGTGCAGATTTCCTTTGCAAGCTTGCTTGGTTGGCCAAAAAGGGCGTATGCGTTTTTTCCTGAATATATTCAGGAAAAAACGCATACGCCCTTTTTGGCCAAGTGCATCATTGTGGACGTTCTGCCTCTTTTCCTATGCTTTCAATGCAATTCCAGTCTACCTCCTGAAATCGGTTTCCTGCAATTCTGCCCCGTTTTCAAGTCCTCTTGGCAGCCTTACTTCAGTCTATTTTTGGACGATAGCTGTCATTTATAACTCTGCAGGTTTGTGAATTACAGTGCCCCTGAGCTCCTTTCTTCAACTCGCTTTCTTGTGACCTGGCCGCAACACCGCAGGATGGCTTCAGGCCCTAATCTGGTTCCGGCACGGCACGCTGAGCCTTTGGTTAATTCCTCTTCCTGGTGGGAAATGAGAGTTAAATTTGCCCGTCCAGACACCTCCAGCTAGTCTCTCATTGGTTCTCGCTATTCCTGTTCATCTTCCGCAGAAATTGCAAACTGGGCCAAACAGGAGGTTAAAGGCGCTGACTCTCCAAGTGGGGAGAGTGTTAGTAAAGCGTCTTGAATGTTGCACCCGAGTACCAGGGGAGGAAAACTGAGACATATTTGAACATGTCTCCCGTTCACATGGTTGATCATACTCTGGGTTCCACATGCATGTTTTAGCTGAAGGAAGAATACCTTAAACCTGGAGAGTTGAGACCCGTGTAATGGGTACCATGCAATATGACTTCAAAGGGTCTTCATTTGCTCACCGAACCTCTCCAATCCTATCACTGCTGCGTTTATGCCCCTGTACACACGCTTGATTCTCTTTTGGAGACATAGCAATCCATAGGTTTTAAGATACTTACTAGTCAGGTACATTCTTAGGCGTTTAATATGGGGTGTTGAGTCCATTTCGTTGAGCAAGGAGTAGCTCTTGTCTATTCCATATTTGGCTTAAGGAACTTTATCTGTGCTCATTTCAATCTCTGGTTTTATGCAGCACCCCAACTCACCTTTCCCCTTAAGCAAGCATAAGTTGGTTTTCTAAATTTGAGACACTGTTCTGTTTTGGAATGCAGTTCTTGTGTAGCCAAGTTTACATCCCGTGTATTAGTGATATCTTATGATGTTTCTTTTTCTGTGTGACTTATTTCAGTTAGAATCATCGTACCTTAATCCACTCATTATGCTGCTACGGGCCTGATGACATAGATTTCATTGCTGAGTGATACTGCATTGTACGTAAGTACCACAAGTTCTTTATCCATTTTTCACTTTCTGCGATGTTGAACTTGTACTGTAAACGAGGTTCTTGTAAACAGAGCCGTTCCAAACTTTGGGGTGGCTGTGTCTTTTTGATTTTAATTTCCCTAAGCTATAGGACCATAAGTGGAAGTGCCCCAGGCTCTGTTGCTTTGTTTTTTAGATGTTTCAGGAAACACCATACACTTCTCCCGAGTGGTTGTTGGCAATTTACATCCCGCCCATCAGCATAACAAGGCTCCCAGTTCTCCATGGCCTGTCCTGCCTTTCTGGATTTTACACTTTTTTCAGATGGCCCTTTTGACTGGGGGGAAGTGAGACTTCATTGTAGTGCAGATTTCCTTTTCAAGCTTGCTTGGTTGGCCGAAAAGGGCGTATGCGTTTTTTCCTGAATATATTCAGGAAAAAACGCATACGCCTTTTTGGCCAAGTGCATCATTGTGGACGTTCTGCCTCTTTTCCTATGCTTTCAATGCAATTCCAGTCTACCTCCTGAAATCGGTTTCCTGCAATTCTGCCCCACTTTCAAGTCCTCTTGGCAGCCTTACTTCAGTCTATTTTTGGACGATAGCTGTCATTTATAACTCTGCAGGTTTGTGAATTACAGTGCCCCTGAGCTCGTTTCTTCAACTCGCTTTCTTGTGACCTGGCCGCAACACCGCAGGATGGCTTCAGGCCCTAATCTGGTTCCGGCACGGCACGCTGAGCCTTTGGTTATTTCCTCTTCCTGGTGGGAAATGAGAGTTAAATTTGCCCGTCCGGACACCTCCAGCTAGTCTCATTGGTTCTCGCTATTCCTGTTCATCTTCCGCAGAAATTGCAAACTGGGCCAAACAGGAGGTTAAAGGCGCTGACTCTCCAAGTGGGGAGAGTGTTAGTAAAGCGTCTGGAATGTTGCACCCGAGTACCAGGGGAGGAAAACTGAGACATATTTGAACACGTCTCCCGTTCACATGGTTGATCATACTTGGGTTCCACATGCATGTTTTAGCTGAAGGAAGAATACCTAAAACCTGGGTAGTTGAAACCCGTGGAATGGGTACCATGCAATATGACTTCAAAGGGTCTTCATTTGCTCACCGAACCTCTCCAATCCTATCACTGCTGCGTTTATGCCCCTGTACACATGCTTGATTCTCTTTCGGAGACATAGCAATCCATAGGTTTTAAGATACTTACTAGTCAGGTACATTCTTAGGCGTTTAATATGCGGTGTTGAGTCCATTTCGTTGAGCAAGGAGTAGCTCTTGTCTATTCCATATTTGGCTTAAGGAAATTTATCTGTGCTCATTTCAATCTCTGGTTTTATGCAGCACCCCAACTCACCTTTCCCCTTAAGCAAGCATAAGTTGGTTTTCTAAATTTGAGACCCTGTTCTGTTCTGTAATTCAGTTCCTGTGTAGCCAAGTTTACATTCCGTGTATTAGTGATATCTTATGATGTTTCTTTTTCTGTGTGACTTATTTCAGTTAGAATCATCATACCTGAATCCACTCATTGTGCTGCTACGGGCCTGATGACATAGATTTCATTGCTGAGTGATATTGCTTTGTAAGTAAATACCACAACTTCTTTATCCATTTTTCACTTTCTGCGATGTTGAACTTGTACTGTAAACGAGGTTCTTGTAAACAGAGCCATTCCAAACTTTGGGGTGGCTGTGTCTTTTTGATTTTAAATTCCCTAAGCTATAGGACCATAAGTGGAAGTGCCCTAGGCTCTGTTGCTTTGTTTTTTAGATGTTTCAGGAAACACCATACACTTCTCCCGAGTGGTTGTTGGCAAATTACATCCCGCCCATCAGCATAACAAGGCTCCCAGTTCTCCATGGCCTGTCCTGCCTTTCTGGATTTTACACTTTTTTCAGATGGCCCTTTTGACCGGGGGGAAGTGAGACTTCATTGTAGTGCAGATTTCCTTTGCAAGCTTGCTTGGTTGGCCAAAAAGGGCGTATGCGTTTTTTCCTGAATATATTCAGGAAAAAACGCATACGCCCTTTTTGGCCAAGTGCATCATTGTGGACGTTCTGCCTCTTTTCCTATGCTTTCAATGCAATTCCAGTCTACCTCCTGAAATCGGTTTCCTGCAATTCTGCCCCGCTTTCAAGTCCTCTTGGCAGCCTTACTTCAGTCTATTTTTGGACGATAGCTGTCATTTATAACTCTGCAGGTTTGTGAATTACAGTGCCCCTGAGCTCCTTTCTTCAACTCGCTTTCTTGTGACCTGGCCGCAACACCGCAGGATGTCTTCAGGCCCTAATCTGGTTCCGTTACGGCACGCTGAGCCTTTGGTTATTTCCTCTTCCTGGTGGGAAATGAGAGTTAAATTTGCCCGTCCAGACACCTCCAGCTAGCCTCTCATTGGTTCTCGCTATTCCTGTTCATCTTCCGCAGAAATTGCAAACTGGGCCAAACAGGAGGTTAAAGGCGCTGACTCTCCAAGTCGGGAGAGTGTTAGTAAAGCGTCTGGAATGTTGCACCCGAGTACCAGGGGAGGAAAACTGAGACATATTTGAACACGTCTCCCGATCACATGGTTGATCATACTCTGGGTTCCACATGCATGTTTTAGCTGAAGGAAGAATACCTAAAATCTGGGTAGTTGAAACCCGTGGAATGGGTACCATGCAATATGACTTCAAAGGGTCTTCATTTGCTCACTGAACCTCTCCAATCCTATCACTGCTGCATTTATGCCCCTGTACACATGCTTGATTCTCTTTCGGAGACATAGCAATCTATAGGTTTTAAGATACTTACTAGTCAGGTACATTCTTAGGCGTTTAATATGCGGTGTTGAGTCCATTTCATTGAGCAAGGAGTAGCTCTTGTCTATTCCATATTTGGCTTAAGAAACTTTATCTGTGCTCATTTCAATCTCTGGTTTTATGCAGCACCCCAACTCACCTTTCCCCTTCAGCAAGCATAAGTTGGTTTTCTAAATTTGAGACCCTGTTCTGTTCTTTAATTCACTTCCTGTGTAGCCAAGTTTACATTCCATGTATTACTGATATATTATGATGTTTCTTTTTCTGTGTGACTTATTTCAGTTAGAATCATCATACCTGAATCCACTCATTGTGCTGCTAAGGGCCTGATGACACAGATTTCATTGCTGACTGATATTGCTTTGTAAGTAAATACCACAACTTCTTTATCCATTTTTCACTTTCTGCGATGTTGAACTTGTACTGTAAATGAGGTTCTTGTAAACAGAGCCGTTCCAAACTTTGGGGTGGCTGTGTCTTTTTCATTTTAAATTCCCTAAGCTATAGGACCATAAGTGGAAGTGCCCTAGGCTCTGTTGCTTTGTTTTTTAGATGTTTCAGGAAACACCATACACTTCTCCCGAGTGGTTGTTGGCAATTTACATCCCGCCCATCAGCATAACAAGGCTCCCAGTTCTCCATGGCCTGTCCTGACTTTCTGGATTTTACACTTTTTTCAGATGGCCCTTTTGACCGGGGGGAAGTGAGACTTCATTGTAGTGCAGATTTCCTTTGCAAGCTTGTTTGGTTGGCCAAAAAGGGCGTATGCATTTTTTCCTGAATATATTCAGGAAAAATATATTCAGGAAAAAACGCATACGCCCTTTTTGGCCAAGTGCATCATTGTGGACGTTCTGCCTCTTTTCCTATGCTTTCAATGCAATTCCAGTCTACCTCCTGAAATCGGTTTCCTGCAATTCTGCCCCACTTTCAAGTCCTCTTGGCAGCCTTACTTCAGTCTCTTTTTGGACGATAGCTGTCATTTATAACTCTGCAGGTTTGTGAATTACAGTGCCCCTGAGCTCCTTTCTTCAACTCGCTTTCTTGTGACCTGGCCGCAACACCGCAGGATGTCTTCAGGCCCTAATCTGGTTCTGGCATGGCACGCTGAGCCTTTGGTTAATTCCTCTTCCTGGTGGGAAATGAGAGTTAGATTTGCCCATCCAGACACCTCCAGCTAGTCTCTCATTGGTTCTCGCTATTCCTGTTCATCTTCCACAGAAATTGCAAACTGGGCCAAACAGGAGGTTAAAGGGACTGACTCTCCAAGTGGGGAGAGTGTTAGTAAAGCGTCTGGAATGTTGCACCCGAGTACCAGGGGAGGAAAACTGAGACATATTTGAACACGTCTCCCGTTCACATGGTTGATCATACTTGGGTTCCACATGCATGTTTTAGCTGAAGGAAGAATACCTTAAACCTGGAGAGTTGAGACCCGTGTAATGGGTACCATGCAATATGACTTCAAAGTGTCTTCATTTGCTCACCGAACCTCTCCAATCCTATCACTGCTGCGTTTATGCCCCTGTACACACGCTTGATTCCCTTTCGGAGACATAGCAATCCATAGGTTTTAAGATACTTACTAGTCAGGTACATTCTTAGGCGTTTAATATGCGGTGTTGAGTCCATTTCATTGAGCAAGGAGTAGCTCTTGTCTATTCCATATTTGGCTTAAGGAACTTTATCTGTGCTCATTTCAATCTCTGGTTTTATGCAGCACCCCAACTCACCTTTACCCTTAAGCAAGCATAAGTTGGTTTTCTAAATTTGTGACCCTGTTCTGTTCTGTAATTCAGTTCCTGTGTAGCCAACTTTACATTCCGTGTATTACTGATATCTTATGATGTTTCTTTTTCTGTGTGACTTATTTCAGTTAGAATCATCATACCTGAATCCACTCATTGTGCTGCTAAAGGCCTGATGACATAGATTTCATTGCTGATTGATATTGCTTTGTAAGTAAATACCACAACTTCTTTATCCATTTTTCACTTTCTGCGATGTTGAACTTGTACTGTAAACGAGGTTCTTGTAAACAGAGGCGTCCCAAACTTTGGGGTGGCTGTGTCTTTTTCATTTTAATTTCCCTAAGCTATAGGACCATAAGTGGAACTGCCCTAGGCTCTGTTGCTTTGTTTTTTAGATGTTTCAGGAAACACCATACACTTCTCCCGAGTGGTTGTTGGCAATTTACATCCCGCCCATCAGCATAACAAGGCTCCCAGTTCTCCATGGCCTGTCCTGCCTTTCTGGATTTTACACTTTTTTCAGATGGCCCTTTTGACCGGGGGGAAGTGAGACTTCATTGTAGTGCAGATTTCCTTTGCAAGCTTGCTTGGTTGGCCAAAAAGGGCGTATGCGTTTTTTCCTGAATATATTCAGGAAAAAACGCATACGCCCTTTTTGGCCAAGTGCATCATTGTGGACGTTCTGCCTCTTTTCCTATGCTTTCAATGCAATTCCAGTCTACCTCCTGAAATCGGTTTCCTGCAATTCTGCCCCGCTTTCAAGTCCTCTTGGCAGCCTTACTTCAGTCTATTTTTGGACGATAGCTGTCATTTATAACTCTGCAGGTTTGTGAATTACAGTGCCCCTGAGCTCCTTTCTTCAACTCGCTTTCTTTTGAGCTGGCCGCAACACCGCAGGATGGCTTCAGGCCCTATTCTGGTTCCGGTACGGCACGCTGAGCCTTTGGTTATTTCCTCTTCCTGGTGGGAAATGAGAGTTAAATTTGCCCGTCCAGACATCTCCAGCTAGTCTCTCATTGGTCCTCGCTATTCCTGTTCATCTTCCGCAGAAATTGGAAACTGTGCCAAACAGGAGGTTAAAGGCGCTGACTCTCCAAGTGGGGAGAGTGTTAGTAAAGCGTCTGGAATGTTGCACCCGAGTACCAGGGGAGGAAAACTGAGACATATTTGAACACGTCTCCCGTTCACATGGTTGATCATACTCTGGGTTCCACATGCATGTTTTAGCTGAAGGAAGAATACCTTAAACCTGGAGAGTTGAGACCCGTGTAATGGGTACCATGCAATATGACTTCAAAGGGTCTTCATTTGCTCACCGAACCTCTCCAATCCTATCACTGCTGCGTTTATTCCCCTGTACACACGCTTGATTCTCTTTTGGAGACATAGCAATCCATAGGTTTTAAGATACTTACTAGTCAGGTACATTCTTAGGCGTTTAATATGGGGTTTTGAGTCCATTTCGTTGAGCAAGGAGTAGCTCTTGTCTATTCCATATTTGGCTTAAGGAACTTTATCTGTGCTCATTTCAATCTCTGGTTTTATGCAGCACCCCAACTCACCTTTCCCCTTAAGCAAGCATAAGTTGGTTTTCTAAATTTGAGACCCTGTTCTGTTTTGGAATGCAGTTCTTGTGTAGCCAAGTTTACATTCCGTGTATTAGTGATATCTTATGATGTTTCTTTTTCTGGGTGACTTATTTCAGTTAGAATCATCGTACCTTAATCCACTCATTATGCTGCTACGGGCCTGATGACATAGATTTCATTGCTGAGTGATACTGCATTGTACGTAAGTACCACAAGTTCTTTATCCATTTTTCACTTTCTGCGATGTTGAACTTGTACTGTAAATGAGGTTCTTGTAAACAGAGCCGTTCCAAACTTTGGGGTGGCTGTGTCTTTTTGATTTTAATTTCCCTAAGCTATAGGACCATAAGTGGAAGTGCCCTAGGCTCTGTTGCTTTGTTTTTTAGATGTTTCAGGAAACACCATACACTTCTCCCGAGTGGTTGTTGGCAATTTACATCCCGCCCATCAGCATAACAAGGCTCCCAGTTCTCCATGGCCTGTCCTGCCTTTCTGGATTTTACACTTTTTTCAGATGGCCCTTTTGACTGTGGGGAAGTGAGACTTCATTGTAGTGCAGATTTCCTTTGCAAGCTTGCTTGGTTGGCCGAAAAGGGCGTATGCGTTTTTTCCTGAATATATTCAGGAAAAAACGCATACGCCCTTTTTGGCCAAGTGCATCATTGTGGACGTTCTGCCTCTTTTCCTATGCTTTCAATGCAATTCCAGTCTACCTCCTGAAATCGGTTTCCTGCAATTCTGCCCCACTTTCAAGTCCTCTTGGCAGCCTTACTTCAGTCGATTTTTGGACGATAGCTGTCATTTATAACTCTGCAGGTTTGTGAATTACAGTGCCCCTGAGCTCGTTTCTTCAACTCGCTTTCTTGTGACCTGGCCGCAACACCGCAGGATGGCTTCAGGCCCTAATCTGGTTCCGGCACGGCACGCTGAGCCTTTGGTTATTTCCTCTTCCTGGTGGGAAATGAGAGTTAAATTTGCCCGTCCAGACACCTCCAGCTAGTCTCATTGGTTCTCGCTATTCCTGTTCATCTTCCGCAGAAATTGCAAACTGGGCCAAACAGGAGGTTAAAGGCGCTGACTCTCCAAGTGGGGAGAGTGTTAGTAAAGCGTCTGGAATGTTGCACCCGAGTACCAGGGGAGGAAAACTGAGACATATTTGAACACGTCTCCCGATCACATCGTTGATCATACTCTCGGTTCCACATGCATGTTTTAGCTGAAGGAAGAATACCTAAAACCTGGGTGGTTGAAACCGTGGAATGGGTACCATGCAATATGACTTCAAAGGGTCTTCATTTGCTCACCGAACCTCTCCAATCCTATCACTGCTGCGTTTATGCCCCTGTACACATGCTTGATTCTCTTTCGGAGACATAGCAATCCATAGGTTTTAAGATACTTACTAGTCAGGTACATTCTTAGGCGTTTAATATGCGGTGTTGAGTCCATTTCGTTGAGCAAGGAGTAGCTCTTGTCTATTCCATATTTGGCTTAAGGAACTTTATCTGTGCTCATTTCAATCTCTGGTTTTATGCAGCACCCCAACTCACCTTTCCCCTTAAGCAAGCATAAGTTGGTTTTCTAAATTTGAGACCCTGTTCTGTTCTGTAATTCAGTTCCTGTGTAGCCAAGTTTACATTCCGTGTATTAGTGATATCTTATGATGTTTCTTTTTCTGTGTGACTTATTTCAGTTAGAATCATCATACCTGAATCCACTCATTGTGCTGCTACGGGCCTGATGACATAGATTTCATTGCTGAGTGATATTGCTTTGTAAGTAAATACCACAACTTCTTTATCCATTTTTCACTTTCTGCGATGTTGAACTTGTACTGTAAACGAGGTTCTTGTAAACAGAGCCATTCCAAACTTTGGGGTGGCTGTGTCTTTTTGATTTTAAATTCCCTAAGCTATAGGACCATAAGTGGAAGTGCCCTAGGCTCTGTTGCTTTGTTTTTTAGATGTTTCAGGAAACACCATACACTTCTCCCGAGTGGTTGTTGGCAATTTACATCCCGCCCATGAGCATAACAAGGCTCCCAGTTCTCCATGGCCTGTCCTGCCTTTCTGGATTTTACACTTTTTTCAGATGGCCCTTTTGACCGGGGGGAAGTGAGACTTCATTGTAGTGCAGATTTCCTTTGCAAGCTTGCTTGGTTGGCCAAAAAGGGCGTATGCGTTTTTTCCTGAATATATTCAGGAAAAAACGCATACGCCCTTTTTGGCCAAGTGCATCATTGTGGACGTTCTGCCTCTTTTCCTATGCTTTCAATGCAATTCCAGTCTACCTCCTGAAATCGGTTTCCTGCAATTCTGCCCCGCTTTCAAGTCCTCTTGGCAGCCTTACTTCAGTCTATTTTTGGACGATAGCTGTCATTTATAACTCTGCAGGTTTGTGAATTACAGTGCCCCTGAGCTCCTTTCTTCAACTCGCTTTCTTGTGACCTGTCCGCAACACCGCAGGATGTCTTCAGGCCGTAATCTGGTTCCGTTACGGCACGCTGAGCCTTTGGTTATTTCCTCTTCCTGGTGGGAAATGAGAGTTAAATTTGCCCGTCCAGACACCTCCAGCTAGCCTCTCATTGGTTCTCGCTATTCCTGTTCATCTTCCGCAGAAATTGCAAACTGGGCCAAACAGGAGGTTAAAGGCGCTGACTCTCCAAGTGGGGAGAGTGTTAGTAAAGCGTCTGGAATGTTGCACCCGAGTACCAGGGGAGGAAAACTGAGACATATTTGAACACGTCTCCCGATCACATGGTTGATCATACTCTGGGTTCCACATGCATGTTTTAGCTGAAGGAAGAATACCTAAAATCTGGGTAGTTGAAACCCGTGGAATGGGTACCATGCAATATGACTTCAAAGGGTCTTCATTTGCTCACTGAACCTCTCCAGTCCTATCACTGCTGCATTTATGCCCCTGTACACATGCTTGATTCTCTTTCGGAGACATAGCAATCTATAGGTTTTAAGATACTTACTAGTCAGGTACATTCTTAGGCGTTTAATATGCGGTGTTGAGTCCATTTCATTGAGCAAGGAGTAGCTCTTGTCTATTCCATATTTGGCTTAAGAAACTTTATCTGTGCTCATTTCAATCTCTGGTTTTATGCAGCACCCCAACTCACCTTTCCCCTTCAGCAAGCATAAGTTGGTTTTCTAAATTTGAGACCCTGTTCTGTTCTTTAATTCAGTTCCTGTGTAGCCAAGTTTTCATTCCGTGTATTACTGATATATTATGATGTTTCTTTTTCTGTGTGACTTATTTCAGTTAGAATCATCATACCTGAATCCACTCATTGTGCTGCTAAGGGCCTGATGACACAGATTTCATTGCTGACTGATATTGCTTTGTAAGTAAATACCACAACTTCTTTATCCATTTTTCACTTTCTGCGATGTTGAACTTGTACTGTAAATGAGGTTCTTGTAAACAGAGCCGTTCCAAACTTTGGGGTGGCTGTGTCTTTTTCATTTTAATTTCCCTAAGCTATAGGACCATAAGTGGAAGTGCCCTAGGCTCTGTTGCTTTGTTTTTTAGATGTTTCAGGAAACACCATACACTTCTCCCGAGTGGTTGTTGGCAATTTACATCCCGCCCATCAGCATAACAAGGCTCCCAGTTCTCCATGGCCTGTCCTGACTTTCTGGATTTTACACTTTTTTCAGATGGCCCTTTTGACCGGGGGGAAGTGAGACTTCATTGTAGTGC
The DNA here is from genome assembly GCF_951394435.1 of Stenella coeruleoalba. Taxonomy (NCBI): domain Eukaryota; kingdom Metazoa; phylum Chordata; class Mammalia; order Artiodactyla; family Delphinidae; genus Stenella; species Stenella coeruleoalba. Next base: position 247,758 of record NW_027646345.1, on the reverse strand, counting down.
AGATTTCCTTTGCAAGCTTGCTTGGTTGGCCAAAAAGGGCGTATGCGTTTTTTCCTGAATATATTCAGGAAAAATATATTCAGGAAAAAACGCATACGCCCTTTTTGGCCAAGTGCATCATTGTGGACGTTCTGCCTCTTTTCCTATGCTTTCAATGCAATTCCAGTCTACCTCCTGAAATCGGTTTCCTGCAATTCTGCCCCACTTTCAAGTCCTCTTGGCAGCCTTACTTCAGTACATTTTTGGACGATAGCTGTCATTTATAACTCTGCAGGTTTGTGAATTACAGTGCCCCTGAGCTCCTTTCTTCAACTCGCTTTCTTGTGACCTGGCCGCAACACCGCAGGATGTCTTCAGGCCCTAATCTGGTTCTGGCACGGCACGCTGAGCCTTTGGTTAATTCCTCTTCCTGGTGGGAAATGAGAGTTAAATTTGCCCATCCAGACACCTCCAGCTAGTCTCTCATTGGTTCTCGCTATTCCTGTTCATCTTCCACAGAAATTGCAAACTGGGCCAAACAGGAGGTTAAAGGGACTGACTCTCCAAGTGGGGAGAGTGTTAGTAAAGCGTCTGGAATGTTGCACCCGAGTACCAGGGTACGAAAACTGAGACATATTTGAACACGTCTCCCGATCACATGGTTGATCATACTCTAGGTTCCACATGCATGTTTTAGCTGAAGGAAGAATACCTTAAACCTGGGTAGTTGAAACCCGTGGAATGGGTACCATGCAATATGACTTCAAAGGGTCTTCATTTGCTCACCGAACCTCTCCAATCCTATCACTGCTGCGTTTATGCCCCTATACACATGTTTGATTCTCTTTTGGAGACATAGCAATCCATAGGTTTTAAGATACTTACTAGTCAGGTACATTCTTAGGCGTTTAATATGCGGTGTTGAGTCCATTTCGTTGAGCAAGGAGTAGCTCTTGTCTATTCCATATTTGGCTTAAGGAACTTTATCTGTGCTCATTTCAATCTCTGGTTTTATGCAGCACCCCAACTCACCTTTACCCTTAAGCAAGCATAAGTTGGTTTTCTAAATTTGAGACCCTGTTCTGTTCTGTAATTCAGTTCCTGTGTAGCCAAGTTTACATTCCGTGTATTAGTGATATCTTATGATGTTTCTTTTTCTGTGTGACTTATTTCAGTTAGAATCATCATACCTGAATCCACTCATTGTGCTGCTAAGGGCCTGATGACACAGATTTCATTGCTGAGTGATATTGCTTTGTAAGTAAATACCACAACTTCTTTATCCATTTTTCACTTTCTGCGATGTTGAACTTGTACTGTAAACGAGGTTCTTGTAAACAGAGCGGTTCCAAACTTTGGGGTGGCTGTGTCTTTTTGATTTTAATTTCCCTAAGCTATAGGACCATAAGTGGAAGTGCCCTAGGTTCTGTTGCTTTGTTTTTTAGATGTTTCAGGAAACACCATACACTTCTCCTGAGTGGTTGTTGGCAATTTACATCCCGCCCATCAGCATAACAAGGCTCCCAGTTCTCCATGGCCTGTCCTGCCTTTCTGGATTTTACACTTTTTTCAGATGGCCCTTTTGACCGGGGGGAAGTGAGACTTCATTGTAGTGCAGATTTCCTTTGTAAGCTTGTTTGGTTGGCCAAAAAGGGCGTATGGGTTTTTTCCTGAATATATTCAGGAAAAATATATTCAGGAAAAAACGCATACGCCCTTTTTGGCCAAGTGCATCATTGTGGACGTTCTGCCTCTTTTCCTATGCTTTCAATGCAATTCCAGTCTACCTCCTGAAATCGGTTTCCTGCAATTCTGCCCCACTTTCAAGTCCTCTTGGCAGCCTTACTTCAGTACATTTTTGGACGATAGCTGTCATTTATAACTCTGCAGGTTTGTGAATTACAGTGCCCCTGAGCTCCTTTCTTCAACTCGCTTTCTTGTGACCTGGCCGCAACACCGCAGGATGTCTTCAGGCCCTAATCTGGTTCTGGCACGGCACGCTGAGCCTTTGGTTAATTCCTCTTCCTGGTGGGAAATGAGAGTTAAATTTGCCCATCCAGACACCTCCAGCTAGTCTCTCATTGGTTCTCGCTATTCCTGTTCATCTTCCACAGAAATTGCAAACTGGGCCAAACAGGAGGTTAAAGGGACTGACTCTCCAAGTGGGGAGAGTGTTAGTAAAGCGTCTGGAATGTTGCACCCGAGTACCAGGGTACGAAAACTGAGACATATTTGAACACGTCTCCCGATCACATGGTTGATCATACTCTAGGTTCCACATGCATGTTTTAGCTGAAGGAAGAATACCTTAAACCTGGGTAGTTGAAACCCGTGGAATGGGTACCATGCAATATGACTTCAAAGGGTCTTCATTTGCTCACCGAACCTCTCCAATCCTATCACTGCTGCGTTTATGCCCCTATACACATGCTTGATTCTCTTTTGGAGACATAGCAATCCATAGGTTTTAAGATACTTACTAGTCAGGTACATTCTTAGGCGTTTAATATGCGGTGTTGAGTCCATTTCGTTGAGCAAGGAGTAGCTCTTGTCTATTCCATATTTGGCTTAAGGAACTTTATCTGTGCTCATTTCAATCTCTGGTTTTATGCAGCACCCCAACTCACCTTTCCCCTTAAGCAAGCATAAGTTGGTTTTCTAAATTTGAGACCCTGTTCTGTTCTGTAATTCAGTTCCTGTGTAGCCAAGATTACATTCCGTGTATTACTGATATCTTATGATGTTTCTTTTTCTGTGTGACTTATTTCAGTTAGAATCATCATACCTGAATCCACTCATTGTGCTGCTAAGGGCCTGATGACACAGATTTCATTGCTGAGTGATATTGCTTTGTAAGTAAATACCACAACTTCTTTATCCATTTTTCACTTTCTGCGATGTTGAACTTGTACTGTAAACGAGGTTCTTGTAAACAGAGCGGTTCCAAACTTTGGGGTGGCTGTGTCTTTTTGATTTTAATTTCCCTAAGCTATAGGACCATAAGTGGAAGTGCCCTAGGTTCTGTTGCTTTGTTTTTTAGATGTTTCAGGAAACACCATACACTTCTCCTGAGTGGTTGTTGGCAATTTACATCCCGCCCATCAGCATAACAAGGCTCCCAGTTCTCCATGGCCTGTCCTGCCTTTCTGGATTTTACACTTTTTTCAGATGGCCCTTTTGACCGGGGGGAAGTGAGACTTCATTGTAGTGCAGATTTCCTTTGTAAGCTTGCTTGGTTGGCCAAAAAGGGCGTATGCGTTTTTTCCTGAATATATTCAGGAAAAAACGCATACGCCCTTTTTGGCCAAGTGCATCATTGTGGACGTTCTGCCTCTTTTCCTATGCTTTCAATGCAATTCCAGTCTACCTCCTGAAATCGGTTTCCTGCAATTCTGCCCCGCTTTCAAGTCCTCTTGGCAGCCTTACTTCAGTCTATTTTTGGACGATAGCTGTCATTTATTACTCTGCAGGTTTGTCAGTTACAGTGCCCCTGAGCTCCTTTCTTCAACTCGCTTTCTTTTGAGCTGGCCGCAACACCGCAGGATGGCTTCAGGCCCTAATCTGGTTCCGTTACGGCACGCTGAGCCTTTGGTTATTTCCTCTTCCTGGTGGGAAATGAGAGTTAAATTTGCCCGTCCAGACACCTCCAGCTAACCTCTCATTGGTTCTCGCTATTCCTGTTCATCTTCCGCAGAAATTGCAAACTGGGCCAAACAGGAGTTTAAAGGCGCTGACTCTCCAAGTGGGGAGAGTGTTAGTAAAGCGTCTGCAATGTTGCACCCGAGTACCAGGGTACGAAAACAGACATATTTGAACACGCGTCCCGATCACATGGTTGATCATACTCTGGGTTCCACATGCATGTTTTAGCTGAAGGAAGAATACCTAAAATCTGGGTAGTTGAAACCCGTGGAATGGGTACCATGCAATATGACTTCAAAGGGTCTTCCTTTGCTCACCAAACCTCTCCAATCCTATCACTGCTGCGTTTATGCCCCTGTACACATGCTTGATTCTCTTTCGGAGACATAGCAATCTATAGGTTTTAAGATACTTACTGGTCAGGTACATTCTTAGGCGTTTAATATGCGGTGTTGAGTCCATTTCGTTGAGCAAGGAGTAGCTCTTGTCTATTCCATATTTGGCTTAAGGAACTTTATCTGTGCTCATTTCAATCTCTGGTTTTATGCAGCACCCCAACTCACCTATCCCCTTAAGCAAGCATAAGTTGGTTTTCTAAATTTGAGACCCTGTTCTGTTCTGTAATTCAGTTCCTGTGTAGCCAAGATTACATTCCGTGTATTACTGATATCTTATGATGTTTCTTTTTCTGTGTGACTTATTTCAGTTAGAATCATCATACCTGAATCCACTCATTGTGCTGCTAAGGGCCTGATGACACAGATTTCATTGCTGACTGATATTGCTTTGTAAGTAAATACCACAAATTCTTTATCCATTTTTCACTTTCTGCGATGTTGAACTTGTACTGTAAACGTGGTTCTTGTAAACAGAGCCGTTCCAAACTTTGGGGTGGCTGTGTCTTTTTCATTTTAATTTCCCTAAGCTATAGGACCATAAGTGGAAGTGCCCTAGGTTCTGTTGCTTTGTTTTTTAGATGTTTCAGGAAACACCATACACTTCTCCCGAGTGGTTGTTGGCAATTTACATCCCGCCCATCAGCATAACAAGGCTCCCAGTTCTCCATGGCCTGTCCTGCCTTTCTGGATTTTACACTTTTTTCAGATGGCCCTTTTGACCGGGGGGAAGTGAGACTTCATTGTAGTGCAGATTTCCTTTGCAAGCTTGCTTGGTTGGCCAAAAAGGGTGTATGCGTTTTTTCCTGAATATATTCAGGAAAAAACGCATACGCCCTTTTTGGCCAAGTGCATCATTGTGGACGTTCTGCCTCTTTTCCTATGCTTTCAATGCAATTCCAGTCTACCTCCTGAAATCGGTTTCCTGCAATTCTGCCCCGCTTTCAAGTCCTCTTGGCAGCCTTACTTGAGTCTATTTTTGGACGATAGCTGTCATTTATTACTCTGCAGGTTTGTGAATTACAGTGCCCCTGAGCTCCTTTCTTCAACTCGCTTTCTTTTGAGCTGGCCGCAACACCGCAGGATGGCTTCAGGCCCTAATCTGGTTCCGTTACGGCACGCTGAGCCTTTGGTCATTTCCTCTTCCTGGTGGGAAATGAGAGTTAAATTTGCCCGTCCAGACACCTCCAGCTAACCTCTCATTGGTTCTCGCTATTCCTGTTCATCTTCCGCAGAAATTGCAAACTGGGCCAAACAGGAGGTTAAAGGCGCTGACTCTCCAAGTGGGGAGAGTGTTAGTAAAGCGTCTGCAATGTTGCACCCGAGTACCAGGGTACGAAAACTGAGACATATTTGAACACGCGTCCCGATCACATGGTTGATCATACTCTGGGTTCCACATGCATGTTTTAGCTGAAGGAAGAATACCTAAAATCTGGGTAGTTGAAACCCGTGGAATGGGTACCATGCAATATGACTTCAAAGGGTCTTCATTTGCTCACCAAACCTCTCCAATCCTATCACTGCTGCGTTTATGCCCCTGTACACATGCTTGATTCTCTTTCGGAGACATAGCAATCTATAGGTTTTAAGATACTTACTGGTCAGGTACATTCTTAGGCGTTTAATATGCGGTGTTGAGTCCATTTCGTTGAGCAAGGAGTAGCTCTTGTCTATTCCATATTTGGCTTAAGGAACTTTATCTGTGCTCATTTCAATCTCTGGTTTTATGCAGCACCCCAACTCACCTTTCCCCTTAAGCAAGCATAAGTTGGTTTTCTAAATTTGAGACCCTGTTCTGTTCTGTAATTCAGTTCCTGTGTAGCCAAGATTACATTCCGTGTATTACTGATATCTTATGATGTTTCTTTTTCTGTGTGACTTATTTCAGTTAGAATCATCATACCTGAATCCACTCATTGTGCTGCTAAGGGCCTGATGACACAGATTTCATTGCTGACTGATATTGCTTTGTAAGTAAATACCACAAATTCTTTATCCATTTTTCACTTTCTGCGATGTTGAACTTGTACTGTAAACGTGGTTCTTGTAAACAGAGCCGTTCCAAACTTTGGGGTGGCTGTGTCTTTTTCATTTTAATTTCCCTAAGCTATAGGACCATAAGTGGAAGTGCCCTAGGTTCTGTTGCTTTGTTTTTTAGATGTTTCAGGAAACACCATACACTTCTCCCGAGTGGTTGTTGGCAATTTACATCCCGCCCATCAGCATAACAAGGCTCCCAGTTCTCCATGGCCTGTCCTGCCTTTCTGGATTTTACACTTTTTTCAGATGGCCCTTTTGACCGGGGGGAAGTGAGACTTCATTGTAGTGCAGATTTCCTTTGCAAGCTTGCTTGGTTGGCCAAAAAGGGCGTATGCGTTTTTTCCTGAATATATTCAGGAAAAAACGCATACGCCCTTTTTGGCCAAGTGCATCATTGTGGACGTTCTGCCTCTTTTCCTATGCTTTCAATGCAATTCCAGTCTACCTCCTGAAATCGGTTTCCTGCAATTCTGCCCCACTTTCAAGTCCTCTTGGCAGCCTTACTTCAGTATATTTTTGGACGATAGCTGTCATTTATAACTCTGCAGGTTTGTGAATTACAGTGCCCCTGAGCTCCTTTCTTCAACTCGCTTTCTTGTGACCTGGCCGCAACACTGCAGGATGTCTTCAGGCCCTAATCTGGTTCTGGCACGGCACGCTGAGCCTTTGGTTAATTCCTCTTCCTGGTGGGAAATGAGAGTTAAATTTGCCCATCCAGACACCTCCAGCTAGTCTCTCATTGGTTCTCGCTATTCCTGTTCATCTTCCGCAGAAATTGCAAAGTGGGCCAAACAGGAGGTTAAAGGGACTGACTCTCCAAGTGGGGAGAGTGTTAGTAAAGCGTCTGGAATGTTGCACCCGAGTACCAGGGTACGAAAACTGAGACATATTTGAACACGTCTCCCGATCACATGGTTGATCATACTCTAGGTTCCACATGCATGTTTCAGCTGAAGGAAGAATACCTTAAACCTGGGTAGTTGAAACCCGTGGAATGGGTACCATGCAATATGACTTCAAAGGGTCTTCATTTGCTCACCGAACCTCTCCAATCCTATCACTGCTGCGTTTATGCCCCTATACACATGCTTGATTCTCTTTTGGAGACATAGCAATCCATAGGTTTTAAGATACTTACTAGTCAGGTACATTCTTAGGCGTTTAATATGCGGTGTTGAGTCCATTTCGTTGAGCAAGGAGTAGCTCTTGTCTATTCCATATTTGGCTTAAGGAACTTTATCTGTGCTCATTTCAATCTCTGGTTTTATGCAGCACCCCAACTCACCTTTACCCTTAAGCAAGCATAAGTTGGTTTTCTAAATTTGAGACCCTGTTCTGTTCTGTAATTCAGTTCCTGTGTAGCCAAGTTTACATTCCGTGTATTACTGATATCTTATGATGTTTCTTTTTCTGTGTGACTTATTTCAGTTAGAATCATCATACCTGAATCCACTCATTGTGCTGCTAAGGGCCTGATGACACAGATTTCTTTGCTGAGTGATATTGCTTTGTAAGTAAATACCACAACTTCTTTATCCATTTTTCACTTTCTGCGATGTTGAACTTGTACTGTAAACGAGGTTCTTGTAAACAGAGCGGTTCCAAACTTTGGGGTGGCTGTGTCTTTTTCATTTTAATTTCCCTAAGCTATAGGACCATAAGTGGAAGTGCCCTAGGTTCTGTTGCTTTGTTTTTTAGATGTTTCAGGAAACACCATACACTTCTCCTGAGTGGTTGTTGGCAATTTACATCCCGCCCATCAGCATAACAAGGCTCCCAGTTCTCCATGGCCTGTCCTGCCTTTCTGGATTTTACACTTTTTTCAGATGGCCCTTTTGACCGGGGGGAAGTGAGACTTCATTGTAGTGCAGATTTCCTTTGTAAGCTTGCTTGGTTGGCCAAAAAGGGCGTATGCGTTTTTTCCTGAATATATTCAGGAAAAAACGCATACGCCCTTTTTGGCCAAGTGCATCATTGTGGACGTTCTGCCTCTTTTCCTATGCTTTCAATGCAATTCCAGTCTACCTCCTGAAATCGGTTTCCTGCAATTCTGCCCCGCTTTCAAGTCCTCTTGGCAGCCTTACTTCAGTCTATTTTTGGACGATAGCTGTCATTTATTACTCTGCAGGTTTTGTCAATTACAGTGCCCCTGAGCTCCTTTCTTCAACTCGCTTTCTTTTGAGCTGGCCGCAACACCGCAGGATGGCTTCAGGCCCTAATCTGGTTCCGTTACGGCACGCTGAGCCTTTGGTTATTTCCTCTTCCTGGTGGGAAATGAGAGTTAAATTTGCCCGTCCAGACACCTCCAGCTAACCTCTCATTGGTTCTCGCTATTCCTGTTCATCTTCCGCAGAAATTGCAAACTGGGCCAAACAGGAGGTTAAAGGCGCTGACTCTCCAAGTGGGGAGAGTGTTAGTAAAGCGTCTGCAATGTTGCACCCGAGTACCAGGGTACGAAAACTGAGACATATTTGAACACGCATCCCGATCACATGGTTGATCATACTCTGGGTTCCACATGCATGTTTTAGCTGAAGGAAGAATACCTAAAATCTGGGTAGTTGAAACCCGTGGAATGGGTACCATGCAATATGACTTCAAAGGGTCTTCATTTGCTCACCAAACCTCTCCAATCCTATCACTGCTGCGTTTATGCCCCTGTACACATGCTTGATTCTCTTTCGGAGACATAGCAATCTATAGGTTTTAAGATACTTACTGGTCAGGTACATTCTTAGGCGTTTAATATGCGGTGTTGAGTCCATTTCGTTGAGCAAGGAGTAGCTCTTGTCTATTCCATATTTGGCTTAAGGAACTTTATCTGTGCTCATTTCAATCTCTGGTTTTATGCAGCACCCCAACTCACCTTTCCCCTTAAGCAAGCATAAGTTGGTTTTCTAAATTTGAGACCCTGTTCTGTTCTGTAATTCAGTTCCTGTGTAGCCAAGATTACATTCCGTGTATTACTGATATCTTATGATGTTTCTTTTTCTGTGTGACTTATTTCAGTTAGAATCATCATACCTGAATCCACTCATTGTGCTGCTAAGGGCCTGATGACACAGATTTCATTGCTGACTGATATTGCTTTGTAAGTAAATACCACAAATTCTTTATCCATTTTTCACTTTCTGCGATGTTGAACTTGTACTGTAAACGAGGTTCTTGTAAACAGAGCCGTTCCAAACTTTGGGGTGGCTGTGTCTTTTTGATTTTAATTTCCCTAAGCTATAGGACCATAAGTGGAAGTGCCCTAGGTTCTGTTGCTTTGTTTTTTAGATGTTTCAGGAAACACCATACACTTCTCCCGATTGGTTGTTGGCAATTTACATCCCGCCCATCAGCATAACAAGGCTCCCAGTTCTCCATGGCCTGTCCTGCCTTTCTGGATTTTACACTTTTTTCAGATGGCCCTTTTGACCGGGGGGAAGTGAGACTTCATTGTAGTGCAGATTTCCTTTGCAAGCTTGCTTGGTTGGCCAAAAAGTGCGTATGCGTTTTTTCCTGAATATATTCAGGAAAAAACGCATACGCCCTTTTTGGCCAAGTGCATCATTGTGGACGTTCTGCCTCTTTTCCTATGCTTTCAATGCAATTCCAGTCTACCTCCTGAAATCGGTTTCCTGCAATTCTGCCCCGCTTTCAAGTCCTCTTGGCAGCCATACTTCAGTCTATTTTTGGACGATAGCTGTCATTTATAACTCTGCAGGTTTGTGAATTACAGTGCCCCTGAGCTCCTTTCTTCAACTCGTTTTCTTGTGAGCTGGCCGCAACACCGCAGGATGGCTTCAGGCCCTAATCTGGTTCCGGCACGACACACTGAGCCTTTGGTTATTTCCTCTCCCTGGTGGGAAATGAGAGTTAAATTTGCCCGTCCAGACACCTCCAGCTAGCCTCTCATTGGTTCTCGCTATTCCTGTTCATCTTCCGCAGAAATTGCAAACTGGGCCAAACAGGAGGTTAAAGGCGCTGACTCTCCAAGTGGGGAGAGTGTTAGTAAAGCGTCTGGAATGTTGCACCCGAGTACCAGGGTACGAAAACTGAGACATATTTGAACACGTCTCCCGTTCACATGGTTGATCATACTTGGGTTCCACATGCATGTTTTAGCTGAAGGAAGAATACCTTAAACCTGGGTATTTGAAACCCGTGGAATGGGTACAATGCAATATGACTTCAAAGCGTCTTCATTTGCTCACCGAACCTCTCCAATCCTATCACTGCTGCGTTTATGCCCCTGTACACATGCTTGATTCTCTTTCGGAGACATAGCAATCCATAGGTTTTAAGATACTTACTAGTCAGGTACATTCTTAGGCGTTTAATATGCGGTGTTGAGTCCATTTCGTTGAGCAAGGAGTAGCTCTTGTCTATTCCATATTTGGCTTAAGGAACTTTATCTGTGCTCATTTCAATCTCTGGTTTTTTGCAGCACCCCAACTCACCTTTACCCTTAAGCAAGCATAAGTTGGTTTTCTAAATTTGAGACCCTGTTCTGTTCTGTAATTCAGTTCCTGTGTAGCCAAGTTTACATTCCGTGTATTACTGATATCTTATGATGTTTCTTTTTCTGTGTGACTTATTTCAGTTAGAATCATCATACCTGAATCCACTCATTGTGCTGCTAAGGGCCTGATGACACAGATTTCATTGCTGAGTGATATTGCTTTGTAAGTAAATACCACAACTTCTTTATCCATTTTTCACTTTCTGCGATGTTGAACTTGTACTGTAAACGAGGTTCTTGTAAACAGAGCCGTTCCAAACTTTGGGGTGGCTGTGTCTTTTTGATTTTAATTTCCCTAAGCTATAGGACCATAAGTGGAAGTGCCCTAGGTTCTGTTGCTTTGTTTTTTAGATGTTTCAGGAAACACCATACACTTCTCCCGAGTGGTTGTTGGCAATTTACATCCCGCCCATCAGCATAACAAGGCTCCCAGTTCTCCATGGCCTGTCCTGCTTTTCTGGATTTTACCCTTTTTTCAGATGGCCCTTTTGACCGGGGGGAAGTGAGACTTCATTGTAGTGCAGATTTCCTTTGCAAGCTTGCTTGGTTGGCCAAAAAGGGCGTATGCGTTTTTTCCTGAATATATTCAGGAAAAAACGCATACGCCCTTTTTGGCCAAGTGCATCATTGTGGACGTTCTGCCTCTTTTCCTATGCTTTCAATGCAATTCCAGTCTACCTCCTGAAATCGGTATCCTGCAATTCTGACCCGCTTTCAAGTCCTCTTGGCAGCCTTACTTCAGTCTATTTTTGGACGATAGCTGTCATTTATAACTGCAGGTTTGTGAATTACAGTGCCCCTGAGCTCCTTTCTTCAACTCGCTTTCTTGTGAGCTGGCCGCAACACCGCAGGATGGCTTCAGGCCCTAATCTGGTTCCGGCACGGCACGCTGAGCCTTTGGTTAATTCCTCTTCCTGGTGGGAAATGAGAGTTAAATTTGCCCATCCAGACACCTCCAGCTAGTCTCTCATTGGTTCTCGCTATTCCTGTTCATCTTCCGAAGAAATTGCAAACTGGGCCAAACAGGAGGTTAAAGGGACTGACTCTCCAAGTCAGGAGAGTGTTAGTAAAGCGTCTGGAATGTTGCACCCGAGTACCAGGGTACGAAAACTGAGACATATTTGAACACGTCTCCTGATCACATGGTTGATCATACTCTGGGTTCCACATGCATGTTTTAGCTGAAGGAAGAATACCTAAAATCTGCGTAGTTGAAACCCGTGGAATGGGTACCATGCAATATGACTTCAAAGGGTCTTCATTTGCTCACTGAACCGCTCCAATCCTATCACTGCTGCGTTTATGACCCTGTACACATGCTTGATTCTCTTTCGGAGACATAGCAATCTATAGGTTTTAAGATACTTACTAGTCAGGTACATTCTTAGGCGTTTAATATGCGGTGTTGTGTCCATTTCGTTGAGCAAGGAGTAGCTCTTGTCTATTCCATATTTGGCTTAAGGAACTTTGTGCTCATTTCAATCTCTGGTTTTATGCAGCACCCCAACTCACCTTTCCCCTTAAGCAAGCATAAGTTGGTTTTCTAAATTTGAGACCCTGTTCTGTTTTGGAATGCAGTTCCTGTGTAGCCAAGTTTCCATTCCGTGTATTACTGATATCTTATGATGTTTCTTTTTCTGTGTGACTTATTTCAGTTAGAATCATCATACCTGAATCCACTCATTGTGCTGCTAAGGGCCTGATGACACAGATTTCATTGCTGAGTGATATTGCTTTGTAAGTAAATACCACAACTTCTTTATCCATTTTTCACTTTCTGCGATGTTGAACTTGTACTGTAAACGAGGTTCTTGTAAACAGAGCCGTTCCAAACTTTGGGGTGGCTGTGTCTTTTTGATTTTAATTTCCCTAAGCTATAGGACCATAAGTGGAAGTGCCCTAGGCTCTGTTGCTTTGTTTTTTAGATGTTTCAGGAAACACCATACACTTCTCCCGAGTGGTTGTTGGCAATTTACATCCCGCCCATCAGCATAACAAGGCTCCCAGTTCTCCATGGCCTGTCCTGACTTTCTGGATTTTACACTTTTTTCAGATGGCCCTTTTGACCGGGGGGAAGTGAGACTTCATTGTAGTGCAGATTTCCTTTGCAAGCTTGCTTGGTTGGCCAAAAAGGGCGTATGCGTTTTTTCCTGAATATATTCAGGAAAAAACGCATACGCCCTTTTTGGCCAAGTGCATCATTGTGGACGTTCTGCCTCTTTTCCTATGCTTTCAATGCAATTCCAGTCTACCTCCTGAAATCGGTTTCCTGCAATTCTGCCCCGCTTTCAAGTCCTCTTGGCAGCCTTACTTCAGTATATTTTTGGACGATAGCTGTCATTTATAACTCTGCAGGTTTGTGAATTACAGTGCCCCTGAGCTCCTTTCTTCAACTCTCTTTCTTTTGAGCTGGCCACAATACCGCAGGATGGCTTCAGGCCCTAATCTGGTTCCGGTACGGCACGCTGAGCCTTTGGTTATTTCCTCTTCCTGGTGGGAAATGAGAGTTAAATTTGCCCGTCCAGACACCTCCAGCTAGCCTCTCATTGGTTCTCGCTATTCCTGTTCATCTTCCACAGAAATTGCAAACTGGGCCAAACAGGAGGTTAAAGGCGCTGACTCTCCAAGTGGGGAGAGTGTTAGTAAAGCGTCTGGAATGTTGCACCCGAGTACCAGGGGAGGAAAACTGAGACATATTTGAACACGTCTCCCGATCACATGGTTGATCATACTCTGGGTTCCACATGCATGTTTTAGCTGAAGGAAGAATACCTTAAACCTGGAGAGTTCAGACCCGTGTAATGGGTACCATGCAATATGACTTCAAAGTGTCTTCATTTGCTCACCGAACCTCTCCAATCCTATCACTGCTGCGTTTATGCCCCTGTACACATGCTTGATTCTCTTTCGGAGACATAGCAATCCATAGGTTTTAAGATACTTACTAGTCAGATACATTCTTAGGCGTTTAATATGCGGTGTTGAGTCCATTTCGTTGAGCAAGGAGTAGCTCTTGTCTATTCCATATTTGACTTAAGGAACTTTATCTGTGCTCATTTCAATCTCTGGTTTTATGCAGCACCCCAACTCACCTTTACCCTTAAGCAAGCATAAGTTGGTTTTCTAAATTTGAGACCCTGTTCTGTTTTGGAATGCAGTTCCTGTGTAGCCAAGTTTACATTCCGTGTATTAGTGATATCTTATGATGTTTCTTTTTCTGTGTGACTTATTTCAGTTAGAATCATCATACCTGAATCCACTCATTGTGCTGCTAAGGGCCTTGTGACACAGATTTCATTGCTGAGTGACATTGCTTTGTAAGTAAATACCACAACTTCTTTATCCATTTTTCACTTTCTGCGATGTTGAACTTGTACTGTAAACGAGGTTCTTGTAAACAGAGCCGTTCCAAACTTTGGGGTGGCTGTGTCTTTTTGATTTTAATTTCCCTAAGCTATAGGACCATAAGTGGAAGTGCCCTAGGTTCTGTTGCTTTGTTTTTTAGATGTTTCAGGAAACACCATACACTTCTCCCGAGTGGTTGTTGGCAATTTACATCCCGCCCATCAGCATAACAAGGCTCCCAGTTCTCCATGGCCTGTCCTGCCTTTCTGGATTTTACCCTTTTTTCAGATGGCCCTTTTGACCGGGGGGAAGTGAGACTTCATTGTAGTGCAGATTTCCTTTGCAAGCTTGCTTGGTTGGCCAAAAAGGGCGTATGCGTTTTTTCCTGAATATATTCAGGAAAAAACGCATACGCCCTTTTTGACCAAGTGCATCATTGTGGACGTTCTGCCTCTTTTCCTATGCTTTCAATGCAATTCCAGTCTACCTCCTGAAATCGGTTTCCTGCAATTCTGCCCCGCTTTCAAGTCCTCTTGGCAGCCTTACTTCAGTCTATTTTTGGATGATAGCTGTCATTTATAACTCTGCAGGTTTGTGAATTACAGTGCCCCTGAGCTCCTTTCTTCAACTCGCTTTCTTGTGACCTGGCCGCAACACCGCAGGATGGCTTCAGGCCCTAATCTGGTTCCGGCCCGGCATGCTGAGCCTTTGGTTAATTCCTCTTCCTGGTGGGAAATGAGAGTTGAATTTGCCCGTCCAGACACCTCCAGCTAGCCTCTCATTGGTTCTCGCTATTCCTGTTCATCTTCCGCAGAAATTGCAAACTGGGCCAAACAGGAGGTTAAAGGGACTGACTCTCCAAGTCGGGAGAGTGTTAGTAAAGCGTCTGGAATGTTGCACCCGAGTACCAGGGGAGGAAAACTGAGACATATTTGAACACGTCTCCCGTTCACATGGTTGATCATACTCTGGGTTCCACATGCATGTTTTAGCTGAAGGAAGAATACCTTAAACCTGGAGAGTTGAGACCCGTGTAATGGGTACCATGCAATATGACTTCAAAGGGTCTTCATTTGCTCACCGAACCTCTCCAATCCTATCACTGCTGCGTTTATGCCCCTATACACACGCTTGATTCTCTTTTAGAGACATAGCAATCCATAGGTTTTAAGATACTTACTTGTCAGGTACATTGTTAGGCGTTTAATATGGGGTTTTGAGTCCATTTCGTTGAGCAAGGAGTAGCTCTTGTCTATTCCATATTTGGCTTAAGGAACTTTATCTGTGCTCATTTCAATCTCTGGTTTTATGCAGCACCCCAACTCACCTTTCCCCTTAAGCAAGCATAAGTTGGTTTTCTAAATTTGAGACCCTGTTCTGTTTTGGAATGCAGTTCCTGTGTAGCCAAGTTTACATTCCGTGTATTAGTGATATCTTATGATGTTTCTTTTTCTGTGTGACTTATTTCAGTTAGAATCATCATACCTGAATCCACTCATTGTGCTGCTAAGTGCCTGATGACACAGATTTCATTGCTGAGTGATATTGCTTTGTAAGTAAATACCACAACTTCTTTATCCATTTTTCACTTTCTGCGATGTTGAACTTGTACTGTAAACGAGGTTCTTGTAAACAGAGGCGTCCCAAACTTTGGGGTGGCTGTGTCTTTTTCATTTTAATTTCCCTAAGCTATAGGACCATAAGTGGAAGTGCCCTAGGTTCTGTTGCTTTGTTTTTTAGTTGTTTCAGGAAACACCATACACTTCTCCCAAGTGGTTCTTGGCAATTTACATCCCGCCCATCAGCATAACAAGGCTCCCAGTTCTCCATGGCCTGTCCTGCCTTTCTGGATTTTACACTTTTTTCAGATGGCCCTTTTGACCGGGGGGAAGTGAGACTTCATTGTAGTGCAGATTTCCTTTGCAAGCTTGCTTGGTTGGCCAGAAAGTGCGTATGCGTTTTTTCCTGAATATATTCAGGAAAAAACGCATATGCCCTTTTTGGCCAAGTGCATCATTGTGGACGTTCTGCCTCTTTTCCTATGCTTTCAATGCAATTCCAGTCTACCTCCTGAAATCGGTTTCCTGCAATTCTGCCCCGCTTTCAAGTCCTCTTGGCAGCCTTACTTCAGTCTATTTTTGGACGATAGCTGTCATTTATAACTCTGCAGGTTTGTGAATTACAGTGCCCCTGAGCTCCTTTCTTCAACTCGCTTTCTTGTGACCTGGCCGCAACACCGCAGGATGGCTTCAGGCCCTAATCTGGTTCCGGCACGGCACGCTGAGCCTTTGGTTAATTCCTCTTCCTGGTGGGAAATGAGAGTTGAATTTGCCCGTCCAGACACCTCCAGCTAGTCTCTCATTGGTTCTCGCTATTCCTGTTCATCTTCCGCAGAAATTGCAAACTGGGCCAAACAGGAGGTTAAAGGGACTGACTCTCCAAGTAGGGAGAGTGTTAGTAAAGCGTCTGGAATATTGCACCCGAGTACCAGGGGAGGAAAACTGAGATATATTTGAACACGTCTCCCATTACATGGTTGATCATACTCTGGGTTCCACATGCATGTTTTAGCTGAAGGAAGAATATCTTAAACCTGGAGAGTTGAGACCCGTGTAATGGGTACCATGCAATATGACTTCAAAGGGTCTTCATTTGCTCACAGAACATCTCCAATCCTATCACTGCTGCGTTTATGCCCCTGTACACACGCTTGATTCTCTTTCGGAGACATAGCAATCCATAGGTTTTAAGATACTTACTAGTCAGGTACATTCTTAGGCGTTTAATATGGGGTGTTGAGTCCATTTCGTTGAGCAAGGAGTAGCTCTTGTCTATTCCATATTTGGCTTAAGGAACTTTATCTGTGCTCATTTCAATCTCTGGTTTTATGCAGCACCCCAACTCACCTTTCCCCTTAAGCAAGCATAAGTTGGTTTTCTAAATTTGAGACCCTGTTCTGTTTTGGAATGCAGTTCATGTGTAGCCAAGTTTACATTCCGTGTATTAGTGATATCTTATGATGTTTCTTTTTCTGTGTGACTTATTTCAGTTAGAATCATCGTACCTGAATCCACTCATTATGCTGCTACGGGCCTGATTTCATAGATTTCATTGCTGAGTGATACTGCATTGTACGTAAGTACCACAAGTTCTTTATCCATTTTTCACTTTCTGTGATATTGAACTTGTACGGTAAACGAGGTTCTTGTAAACGGAGGCGTCCCAAACTTTGGGGTGGCTGTGTCTTTTTGATTTTAATTTCCCTAAGCTATAGGACCATAAGTGGAAGTGCCCTAGGTTCTGTTGCTTTGTTTTTTAGATGTTTCAGGAAACACCATACACTTCTCCCGAGTGTCTGTTGGCAATTTACATCCCGCCCATCAGCATAACAAGGCTCCCAGTTATCCATGGCCTGTCCTGCCTTTCTGGATTTTACACTTTTTTCAGATGGCCCTTTTGACCGGGGGGAAGTGAGACTTCATTGTAGTGCAGATTTCCTTTGCAAGCTTGCTTGGTTGGCCAAAAAGGGCGTATGCGTTTTTTCCTGAATATATTCAGGAAAAAACGCATACGCCCTTTTTGGCCAAGTGCATCATTGTGGACGTTCTGCCTCTTTTCCTATGCTTTCAATGCAATTCCAGTCTACCTCCTGAAATCGGTTTCCTGCAATTCTGCCCTGCTTTCAAGTCCTCTTGGCAGCCATACTTCAGTCTATTTTTGGACGATAGCTGTCATTTATAACTCTGCAGGTTTGTGAATTACAGTGCCCCTGAGCTCCTTTCTTCAACTCGTTTTCTTGTGAGCTGGCCGCAACACCGCAGGATGGCTTCAGGCCCTAATCTGGTTCCGGCACGACACACTGAGCCTTTGGTTATTTCCTCTTCCTGGTGGGAAATGAGAGTTAAATTTGCCCGTCCAGACACCTCCAGCTAGCCTCTCATTGGTTCTCGCTATTCCTGTTCATCTTCCGCAGAAATTGCAAACTGGGCCAAACAGGAGGTTAAAGGCGCTGACTCTCCAAGTGGGGAGAGTGTTAGTAAAGCGTCTGGAATGTTGCACCCGAGTACCAGGGTACGAAAACTGAGACATATTTGAACACGTCTCCCGTTCACATGGTTGATCATACTTGGGTTCCACATGCATGTTTTAGCTGAAGGAAGAATACCTTAAACCTGGGTATTTGAAACCCGTGGAATGGGTACAATGCAATATGACTTCAAAGGGTCTTCATTTGCTCACCGAACCTCTCCAATCCTATCACTGCTGCGTTTATGCCCCTGTACACATGCTTGATTCTCTTTCGGAGACATAGCAATCCATAGGTTTTAAGATACTTACTAGTCAGGTACATTCTTAGGCGTTTAATATGCGGTGTTGAGTCCATTTCGTTGAGCAAGGAGTAGCTCTTGTCTATTCCATATTTGGCTTAAGGAACTTTATCTGTGCTCATTTCAATCTCTGGTTTTATGCAGCACCCCAACTCACCTTTACCCTTAAGCAAGCATAAGTTGGTTTTCTAAATTTGAGACCCTGTTCTGTTCTGTAATTCAGTTCCTGTGTAGCCAAGTTTACATTCCGTGTATTACTGATATCTTATGATGTTTCTTTTTCTGTGTGACTTATTTCAGTTAGAATCATCATACCTGAATCCACTCATTGTGCTGCTAAGGGCCTGATGACACAGATTTCATTGCTGAGTGATATTGCTTTGTAAGTAAATACCACAACTTCTTTATCCATTTTTCACTTTCTGCGATGTTGAACTTGTACTGTAAACGAGGTTCTTGTAAACAGAGCCGTTCCAAACTTTGGGGTGGCTGTGTCTTTTTGATTTTAATTTCCCTAAGCTATAGGACCATAAGTGGAAGTGCCCTAGGCTCTGTTGCTTTGTTTTTTAGATGTTTCAGGAAACACCATACACTTCTCCCGAGTGGTTGTTGGCAATTTACATCCCGCCCATCAGCATAACAAGGCTCCCAGTTCTCCATGGCCTGTCCTGACTTTCTGGATTTTACACTTTTTTCAGATGGCCCTTTTGACCGGGGGGAAGTGAGACTTCATTGTAGTGCAGATTTCCTTTGCAAGCTTGCTTGGTTGGCCAAAAAGGGCGTATGCGTTTTTTCCTGAATATATTCAGGAAAAAACGCATACGCCCTTTTTGGCCAAGTGCATCATTGTGGACGTTCTGCCTCTTTTCCTATGCTTTCAATGCAATTCCAGTCTACCTCCTGAAATCGGTTTCCTGCAATTCTGCCCCGCTTTCAAGTCCTCTTGGCAGCCTTACTTCAGTATATTTTTGGACGATAGCTGTCATTTATAACTCTGCAGGTTTGTGAATTACAGTGCCCCTGAGCTCCTTTCTTCAACTCTCTTTCTTTTGAGCTGGCCACAATACCGCAGGATGGCTTCAGGCCCTAATCTGGTTCCGGTACGGCACGCTGAGCCTTTGGTTATTTCCTCTTCCTGGTGGGAAATGAGAGTTAAATTTGCCCGTCCAGACACCTCCAGCTAGCCTCTCATTGGTTCTCGCTATTCCTGTTCATCTTCCACAGAAATTGCAAACTGGGCCAAACAGGAGGTTAAAGGCGCTGACTCTCCAAGTGGGGAGAGTGTTAGTAAAGCGTCTGGAATGTTGCACCCGAGTACCAGGGGAGGAAAACTGAGACATATTTGAACACGTCTCCCGATCACATGGTTGATCATACTCTGGGTTCCACATGCATGTTTTAGCTGAAGGAAGAATACCTTAAACCTGGAGAGTTCAGACCCGTGTAATGGGTACCATGCAATATGACTTCAAAGTGTCTTCATTTGCTCACCGAACCTCTCCAATCCTATCACTGCTGCGTTTATGCCCCTGTACACATGCTTGATTCTCTTTCGGAGACATAGCAATCCATAGGTTTTAAGATACTTACTAGTCAGATACATTCTTAGGCGTTTAATATGCGGTGTTGAGTCCATTTCGTTGAGCAAGGAGTAGCTCTTGTCTATTCCATATTTGACTTAAGGAACTTTATCTGTGCTCATTTCAATCTCTGGTTTTATGCAGCACCCCAACTCACCTTTCCCCTTAAGCAAGCATAAGTTGGTTTTCTAAATTTGAGACCCTGTTCTGTTTTGGAATGCAGTTCCTGTGTAGCCAAGTTTACATTCCGTGTATTAGTGATATCTTATGATGTTTCTTTTTCTGTGTGACTTATTTCAGTTAGAATCATCATACCTGAATCCACTCATTGTGCTGCTAAGGGCCTTGTGACACAGATTTCATTGCTGAGTGACATTGCTTTGTAAGTAAATACCACAACTTCTTTATCCATTTTTCACTTTCTGCGATGTTGAACTTGTACTGTAAACGAGGTTCTTGTAAACAGAGCCGTTCCAAACTTTGGGGTGGCTGTGTCTTTTTGATTTTAATTTCCCTAAGCTATAGGACCATAAGTGGAAGTGCCCTAGGTTCTGTTGCTTTGTTTTTTAGATGTTTCAGGAAACACCATACACTTCTCCCGAGTGGTTGTTGGCAATTTACATCCCGCCCATCAGCATAACAAGGCTCCCAGTACTCCATGGCCTGTCCTGCCTTTCTGGATTTTACCCTTTTTTCAGATGGCCCTTTTGACCGGGGGGAAGTGAGACTTCATTGTAGTGCAGATTTCCTTTGCAAGCTTGCTTGGTTGGCCAAAAAGGGCGTATGCGTTTTTTCCTGAATATATTCAGGAAAAAACGCATACGCCCTTTTTGACCAAGTGCATCATTGTGGACGTTCTGCCTCTTTTCCTATGCTTTCAATGCAATTCCAGTCTACCTCCTGAAATCGGTTTCCTGCAATTCTGCCCCGCTTTCAAGTCCTCTTGGCAGCCTTACTTCAGTCTATTTTTGGATGATAGCTGTCATTTATAACTCTGCAGGTTTGTGAATTACAGTGCCCCTGAGCTCCTTTCTTCAACTCGCTTTCTTGTGACCTGGCCGCAACACCGCAGGATGGCTTCAGGCCCTAATCTGGTTCCGGCCCGGCATGCTGAGCCTTTGGTTAATTCCTCTTCCTGGTGGGAAATGAGAGTTGAATTTGCCCGTCCAGACACCTCCAGCTAGCCTCTCATTGGTTCTCGCTATTCCTGTTCATCTTCCGCAGAAATTGCAAACTGGGCCAAACAGGAGGTTAAAGGGACTGACTCTCCAAGTCGGGAGAGTGTTAGTAAAGCGTCTGGAATGTTGCACCCGAGTACCAGGGGAGGAAAACTGAGACATATTTGAACACGTCTCCCGTTCACATGGTTGATCATACTCTGGGTTCCACATGCATGTTTTAGCTGAAGGAAGAATACCTTAAACCTGGAGAGTTGAGACCCGTGTAATGGGTACCATGCAATATGACTTCAAAGGGTCTTCATTTGCTCACCGAACCTCTCCAATCCTATCACTGCTGCGTTTATGCCCCTATACACACGCTTGATTCTCTTTTGGAGACATAGCAATCCATAGGTTTTAAGATACTTACTTGTCAGGTACATTGTTAGGCGTTTAATATGGGGTTTTGAGTCCATTTCGTTGAGCAAGGAGTAGCTCTTGTCTATTCCATATTTGGCTTAAGGAACTTTATCTGTGCTCATTTCAATCTCTGGTTTTATGCAGCACCCCAACTCACCTTTCCCCTTAAGCAAGCATAAGTTGGTTTTCTAAATTTGAGACCCTGTTCTGTTTTGGAATGCAGTTCCTGTGTAGCCAAGTTTACATTCCGTGTATTAGTGATATCTTATGATGTTTCTTTTTCTGTGTGACTTATTTCAGTTAGAATCATCATACCTGAATCCACTCATTGTGCTGCTAAGTGCCTGATGACACAGATTTCATTGCTGAGTGATATTGCTTTGTAAGTAAATACCACAACTTCTTTATCCATTTTTCACTTTCTGCGATGTTGAACTTGTACTGTAAACGAGGTTCTTGTAAACAGAGGCGTCCCAAACTTTGGGGTGGCTGTGTCTTTTTCATTTTAATTTCCCTAAGCTATAGGACCATAAGTGGAAGTGCCCTAGGTTCTGTTGCTTTGTTTTTTAGTTGTTTCAGGAAACACCATACACTTCTCCCAAGTGGTTCTTGGCAATTTACATCCCGCCCATCAGCATAACAAGGCTCCCAGTTCTCCATGGCCTGTCCTGCCTTTCTGGATTTTACACTTTTTTCAGATGGCCCTTTTGACCGGGGGGAAGTGAGACTTCATTGTAGTGCAGATTTCCTTTGCAAGCTTGCTTGGTTGGCCAGAAAGTGCGTATGCGTTTTTTCCTGAATATATTCAGGAAAAAACGCATACGCCCTTTTTGGCCAAGTGCATCATTGTGGACGTTCTGCCTCTTTTCCTATGCTTTCAATGCAATTCCAGTCTACCTCCTGAAATCGGTTTCCTGCAATTCTGCCCCGCTTTCAAGTCCTCTTGGCAGCCTTACTTCAGTCTATTTTTGGACGATAGCTGTCATTTATAACTCTGCAGGTTTGTGAATTACAGTGCCCCTGAGCTCCTTTCTTCAACTCGCTTTCTTGTGACCTGGCCGCAACACCGCAGGATGGCTTCAGGCCCTAATCTGGTTCCGGCACGGCACGCTGAGCCTTTGGTTAATTCCTCTTCCTGGTGGGAAATGAGAGTTGAATTTGCCCGTCCAGACACCTCCAGCTAGTCTCTCATTGGTTCTCGCTATTCCTGTTCATCTTCCGCAGAAATTGCAAACTGGGCCAAACAGGAGGTTAAAGGGACTGACTCTCCAAGTAGGGAGAGTGTTAGTAAAGCGTCTGGAATATTGCACCCGAGTACCAGGGGAGGAAAACTGAGATATATTTGAACACGTCTCCCATTACATGGTTGATCATACTCTGGGTTCCACATGCATGTTTTAGCTGAAGGAAGAATATCTTAAACCTGGAGAGTTGAGACCCGTGTAATGGGTACCATGCAATATGACTTCAAAGGGTCTTCATTTGCTCACAGAACATCTCCAATCCTATCACTGCTGCGTTTATGCCCCTGTACACACGCTTGATTCTCTTTCGGAGACATAGCAATCCATAGGTTTTAAGATACTTACTAGTCAGGTACATTCTTAGGCGTTTAATATGGGGTGTTGAGTCCATTTCGTTGAGCAAGGAGTAGCTCTTGTCTATTCCATATTTGGCTTAAGGAACTTTATCTGTGCTCATTTCAATCTCTGGTTTTATGCAGCACCCCAACTCACCTTTCCCCTTAAGCAAGCATAAGTTGGTTTTCTAAATTTGAGACCCTGTTCTGTTTTGGAATGCAGTTCATGTGTAGCCAAGTTTACATTCCGTGTATTAGTGATATCTTATGATGTTTCTTTTTCTGTGTGACTTATTTCAGTTAGAATCATCGTACCTGAATCCACTCATTATGCTGCTACGGGCCTGATTTCATAGATTTCATTGCTGAGTGATACTGCATTGTACGTAAGTACCACAAGTTCTTTATCCATTTTTCACTTTCTGTGATATTGAACTTGTATGGTAAACGAGGTTCTTGTAAACGGAGGCGTCCCAAACTTTGGGGTGGCTGTGTCTTTTTGATTTTAATTTCCCTAAGCTATAGGACCATAAGTGGAAGTGCCCTAGGTTCTGTTGCTTTGTTTTTTAGATGTTTCAGGAAACACCATACACTTCTCCCGAGTGTCTGTTGGCAATTTACATCCCGCCCATCAGCATAACAAGGCTCCCAGTTATCCATGGCCTGTCCTGCCTTTCTGGATTTTACACTTTTTTCAGATGGCCCTTTTGACCGGGGGGAAGTGAGACTTCATTGTAGTGCAGATTTCCTTTGCAAGCTTGCTTGGTTGGCCAAAAAGGGCGTATGCGTTTTTTCCTGAATATATTCAGGAAAAAACGCATACGCCCTTTTTGGCCAAGTGCATCATTGTGGACGTTCTGCCTCTTTTCCTATGCTTTCAATGCAATTCCAGTCTACCTCCTGAAATCGGTTTCCTGCAATTCTGCCCTGCTTTCAAGTCCTCTTGGCAGCCATACTTCAGTCTATTTTTGGACGATAGCTGTCATTTATAACTCTGCAGGTTTGTGAATTACAGTGCCCCTGAGCTCCTTTCTTCAACTCGTTTTCTTGTGAGCTGGCCGCAACACCGCAGGATGGCTTCAGGCCCTAATCTGGTTCCGGCACGACACACTGAGCCTTTGGTTATTTCCTCTTCCTGGTGGGAAATGAGAGTTAAATTTGCCCGTCCAGACACCTCCAGCTAGCCTCTCATTGGTTCTCCCTATTCCTGTTCATCTTCCGCAGAAATTGCAAACTGGGCCAAACAGGAGGTTAAAGGCGCTGACTCTCCAAGTGGGGAGAGTGTTAGTAAAGCGTCTGGAATGTTGCACCCGAGTACCAGGGTACGAAAACTGAGACATATTTGAACACGTCTCCCGTTCACATGGTTGATCATACTTGGGTTCCACATGCATGTTTTAGCTGAAGGAAGAATACCTTAAACCTGGGTATTTGAAACCCGTGGAATGGGTACAATGCAATATGACTTCAAAGGGTCTTCATTTGCTCACCGAACCTCTCCAATCCTATCACTGCTGCGTTTATGCCCCTGTACACATGCTTGATTCTCTTTCGGAGACATAGCAATCCATAGGTTTTAAGATACTTACTAGTCAGGTACATTCTTAGGCGTTTAATATGCGGTGTTGAGTCCATTTCGTTGAGCAAGGAGTAGCTCTTGTCTATTCCATATTTGGCTTAAGGAACTTTATCTGTGCTCATTTCAATCTCTGGTTTTATGCAGCACCCCAACTCACCTTTACCCTTAAGCAAGCATAAGTTGGTTTTCTAAATTTGAGACCCTGTTCTGTTCTGTAATTCAGTTCCTGTGTAGCCAAGTTTACATTCCGTGTATTACTGATATCTTATGATGTTTCTTTTTCTGTGTGACTTATTTCAGTTAGAATCATCATACCTGAATCCACTCATTGTGCTGCTAAGGGCCTGATGACACAGATTTCATTGCTGAGTGATATTGCTTTGTAAGTAAATACCACAACTTCTTTATCCATTTTTCACTTTCTGCGATGTTGAACTTGTACTGTAAACGAGGTTCTTGTAAACAGAGCCGTTCCAAACTTTGGGGTGGCTGTGTCTTTTTCATTTTAATTTCCCTAAAGCTATAGGACCATAAGTGGAAGTGCCCTAGGTTCTGTTGCTTTGTTTTTTAGATGTTTCAGGAAACACCATACAATTCTCCCGAGTGGTTGTTGGCAATTTACATCCCGCCCATCAGCATAACAAGGCTCCCAGTTCTCCATGGCCTGTCCTGCCTTTCTGGATTTTACCCTTTTTTCAGATGGCCCTTTTGACCGGGGGGAAGTGAGACTTCATTGTAGTGCAGATTTCCTTTGCAAGCTTGCTTGGTTGGCCAAAAAGGGCGTATGCGTTTTTTCCTGAATATATTCAGGAAAAAACGCATACGCCCTTTTTGGCCAAGTGCATCATTGTGGACGTTCTGACTCTTTTCCTATGCTTTCAATGCAATTCCAGTCTACCTCCTGAAATCGGTTTCCTGCAATTCTGACCCGCTTTCAAGTCCTCTTGGCAGCCTTACTTCAGTCTATTTTTGGACGATAGCTGTCATTTATAACTGCAGGTTTGTGAATTACAGTGCCCCTGAGCTCCTTTCTTCAACTCGCTTTCTTGTGAGCTGGCCGCAACACCGCAGGATGGCTTCAGGCCCTAATCTGGTTCCGGCACGGCACGCTGAGCCTTTGGTTAATTCCTCTTCCTGGTGGGAAATGAGAGTTAAATTTGCCCATCCAGACACCTCCAGCTAGTCTCTCATTGGTTCTCGCTATTCCTGTTCATCTTCCGCAGAAATTGCAAACTGGGCCAAACAGGAGGTTAAAGGGACTGACTCTCCAAGTCGGGAGAGTGTTAGTAAAGCTTCTGGAATGTTGCACCCGAGTACCAGGGGAGGAAAACTGAGACATATTTGAACAGGCCTCCCGTTCACATGGTTGATCATACTCTGGGTTCCACATGCATGTTTTAGCTGAAGGAAGAATACCTTAAACCTGGAGAGTTGAGACCCGTGAAATGGGTACCATGTAATATGACTTCAAAGGGTCTTCATTTGCTCACCGAACCTCTCCAATCCTATCACTGCTGCGTTTATGCCCCTGTACACACGCTTGATTCTCTTTTGGAGACATAGCAATCCGTAGGTTTTAAGATACTTACTTGTCAGGTACATTCTTAGGCGTTTAATATGGGGTGTTGAGTCCATTTCGTTGAGCAAGGAGTAGCTCTTGTCTATTCCATATTTGGCTTAAGGAACTTTATCTGTGCTCATTTCAATCTCTGGTTTTATGCAGCACCCCAACTCACCTTTCCCCTTAAGCAAGCATAAGTTGGTTTTCTAAATTTGAGACCCTGTTCTGTTTTGGAATGCAGTTCCTGTGTAGCCTAGTTTACATTCCGTGTATTAGTGATATCTTATGATGTTTCTTTTTCTGTGTGACTTATTTCAGTTAGAATCATCATACCCGAATCCACTCATTGTGCTGCTAAGGGCCTGATGACACAGATTTCATTGCTGAGTGATATTGCTTTGTAAGTAAATACCACAACTTCTTTATCCATTTTTCACTTTCTGCGATGTTGAACATGTACTGTAAACGAGGTTCTTGTAAACAGAGCCGTTCCAAACTTTGGGGTGGCTGTGTCTTTTTGATTTTAATTTCCCTAAGCTATAGGACCATAAGTGGAAGTGCCCTAGGTTCTGTTGCTTTGTTTTTTAGTTGTTTCAGGAAACACCATACACTTCTCCCGAGTGGTTGTTGGCAATTTACATCCCGCCCATCAGCATAACAAGGCTCCCAGTTCTCCATGGCCTGTCCTGCCTTTCTGGATTTTACACTTTTTTCAGATGGCCCTTTTGACCGGGGGGAAGTGAGACTTCATTGTAGTGCAGATTTCCTTTGCAAGCTTGCTTGGTTGGCCAAAACGGGCGTATGCGTTTTTTCCTGAATATATTCAGGAAAAAACGCATACGCCCTTTTTGACCAAGTGCATCATTGTGGACGTTCTGCCTCTTTTCCTATGCTTTCAATGCAATTCCAGTCTACCTCCTGAAATCGGTTTCCTGCAATTCTGCCCCGCTTTCAAGTCCTCTTGGCAGCCTTACTTCAGTCTATTTTTGGACGATAGCTGTCATTTATAACTCTGCAGGTTTGTGAATTACAGTGCCCCTGAGCTCCTTTCTTCAACTCGCTTTCTTGTGACCTGGCCGCAACACCGCAGGATGGCTTCAGGCCCTAATCTGGTTCCGGCCCGGCATGCTGAGCCTTTGGTTAATTCCTCTTCCTGGTGGGAAATGAGAGTTGAATTTGCCCGTCCAGACACCTCCAGCTAGTCTCTCATTGGTTCTCGCTATTCCTGTTCATCTTCCGCAGAAATTGCAAACTGGGCCAAACAGGAGGTTAAAGGGACTGACTCTCCAAGTCGGGAGAGTGTTAGTAAAGCGTCTGGAATGTTGCACCCGAGTACCAGGGGAGGAAAACTGAGACATATTTGAACACGTCTCCCGTTCACATGGTTGATCATACTCTGGGTTCCACATGCATGTTTTAGCTGAAGGAAGAATACCTTAAACCTGGAGAGTTGAGACCCGTGTAATGGGTACCATGCAATATGACTTCAAAGGGTCTTCATTTGCACACCGAACCTCTCCAATCCTATCACTGCTGCGTTTATGCCCCTGTACACACGCTTGATTCTCTTTTGGAGACATAGCAATCCATAGGTTTTAAGATACTTACTAGTCAGGTACATTCTTAGGCGTTTAATATGGGGTTTTGAGTCCATTTCGTTGAGCAAGGAGTAGCTCTTGTCTATTCCATATTTGGCTTAAGGAACTTTATCTGTGCTCATTTCAATCTCTGGTTTTATGCAGCACCCCAACTCACCTTTCCCCTTAAGCAAGCATAAGTTGGTTTTCTAAATTTGAGACCCTGTTCTGTTTTGGAATGCAGTTCATGTGTAGCCAAGTTTACATTCTGTGTATTAGTGATATCTTATGATGTTTCTTTTTCTGTGTGACTTATTTCAGTTAGAATCATCATACCTGAATCCACTCATTGTGCTGCTAAGGGCCTGATGACACAGATTTCATTGCTGAGTGATATTGCTTTGTAAGTAAATACCACAACTTCTTTATCCATTTTTCACTTTCTGCGATGTTGAACTTGTACTGTAAACGAGGTTCTTGTAAACAGAGCCGTTCCAAACTTTGGGGTGGCTGTGTCTTTCTCATTTTAATTTCCCTAATCTATAGGACCATAAGTAGAAGTGCCCTAGGTTCTGTTGCTTTGTTTTTTAGATGTTTCAGGAAACACCATACACTTCTCCCGAGTGGTTGTTGGCAAATTACATCCCGCCCATCAGCATAACAAGGCTCCCAGTTCTCCATGGCCTGTCCTGCCTTTCTGGATTTTACACTTTTTTCAGATGGCCCTTTTGACCGGGGGGAAGTGAGACTTCATTGTAGTGCAGATTTCCTTTGCAAGCTTGCTTGGTTGGCCAAAAAGGGCGTATGCGTTTTTTCCTGAATATATTCAGGAAAAAACGCATACGCCCTTTTTGGCCAAGTGCATCATTGTGGACGTTCTGCCTCTTTTCCTATGCTTTCAATGCAATTCCAGTCTACCTCCTGAAATCGGTTTCCTGCAATTCTGCCCCGCTTTCAAGTCCTCTTGGCAGCCTTACTTCAGTCTATTTTTGGACGATAGCTGTCATTTATAACTCTGCAGGTTTGTGAATTACAGTGCCCCTGAGCTCCTTTCTTCAACTCGCTTTCTTGTGACCTGGCCGCAACACCACAGGTTGGCTTCAGGCCCTAATCTGGTTCCGGCACGGCATGCTGAGCCTTTGGTTAATTCCTCTTCCTGGTGGGAAATGAGAGTTAAATTTGCCCGTCCAGACACCTACAGGTAGTCTCTCATTGGTTCTCGCTATTCCTGTTCATCTTCCGCAGAAATTGCAAACTGGGCCAAACAGGAGGTTAAAGGGACTGACTCTCCAAGTGGGGAGAGTGTTAGTAAAGCGTCTGGAATGTTGCACCCGAGTACCAGGGGAGGAAAACTGAGACATATTTGAACACGTCTCCCGTTCACATGGTTGATCATACTCTGGGTTCCACATGCATGTTTTAGCTGAAGGAAGAATACCTTAAACCTGGAGAGTTAAGACCCGTGTAATGGGTACCATGCAATATGACTTAAAAGGGTCTTCATTTGCTCACCGAACCTCTCCAATCCTATCACTGCTGCATTTATGCCCCTGTACACATGCTTGATTCTCTTTTGGAGACATAGCAATCCATAGGTTTTAAGATACTTACTAGTCAGGTACATTCTTAGGCGTTTAATATGGGGTTTTGAGTCCATTTCGTTGAGCAAGGAGTAGCTCTTGTCTATTCCATATTTGGCTTAAGGAACTTTACCTGTGCTCATTTCAATCTCTGGTTTTATGCAGCACCCCAACTCACCTTTCCCCTTAAGCAAGCATAAGTTGGTTTTCTAAATTTGAGACCCTGTTCTGTTTTGGAATGCAGTTCCTGTGTAGCCAAGTTTACATTCCGTGTATTAGTGATATCTTATGATGTTTCTTTTTCTGTGTGAATTATTTCAGTTAGAATCATCATACCTGAATCCACTCATTATGCTGCTACGGGCCTGATGACATAGATTTCATTGCTGAGTGATACTGCATTGTACGTAAGTACCACAAGTTCTTTATCCATTTTTCACTTTCTGAGATATTGAACTTGTACGGTAAACGAGGTTCTTGTAAACGGAGGTGTCCCAAACATTGGGGTGGCTGTGTCTTTTTGATTTTAATTTCCCTAAGCTATAGGACCATAAGTGGAAGTGCCCTAGGCTCTGATGCTTTGTTTTTTAGATGTTTCAGGAAACACCATACACTTCTCCTGAGTGTCTGTTGGCAATTTACATCCCGCCCATCAGCATAACAAGGCTCCCAGTTCTCCATGGCCTGTCCTGCCTTTCTGGAGTTTACACTTTTTTCAGATGGCCCTTTTGACCGGGGAGAAGTGAGACTTCATTGTAGTGCAGATTTCCTTTGCAAGTTTGCTTGGTTGGCCAAAAAGGGCGTATGTGTTTTTTCCTGAATATATTCAGGAAAAAACGCATACGCCCTTTTTGGCCAAGTGCATCATTGTGGACATTCTGCCTCTTTTCCTATGCCTTCAATGCAATTCCAGTCTACCTCCTGAAATCGGTTTCCTGCAATTCTGCCCCGCTTTCAAGTCCTCTTGGCAGCCTTACTTCAGTCTATTTTTGGACGATAGCTGTCATTTATAACTCTGCAGGTTTGTGAATTACAGTGCCCCTGAGCTCCTTTCTTCAACTCGCTTTCTTGTGACCTGGCCGCAACACCGCAGGATGTCTACAGGCCCTAATCTGGTTCCGGCACGGCACGCTGAGCCTTTGGTTAATTCCTCTTCCTGGTGGGAAATGAGAGTTAAATTTGCCCATCCAGACACCTCCAGCTAGTCTCTCATTGGTTCTCGCTATTCCTGTTCATCTTCCACAGAAATTGCAAACTGGGCCAAACAGGAGGTTAAAGGGACTGACTCTCCAAGTGGGGAGAGTGTTAGTAAAGCGTCTGTAATGTTGAACCCGAGTACCAGGGTACGAAAACTGAGACATATTTGAACACGTCTCCTGATCACATGGTTGATCATAATCTAGGTTCCACATGCATGTTTTAGCTGAAGGAACAATACCTTAAACCTGGAGAGTTGAGACCCGTGGAATGGGTACCATGCAATATGACTTCAAAGGGTCTTCATTTGCTCACGAACCCCTCCAATCGTATCACTGCTGCATTTATGCCCCTGTACACATGCTTGATTCTCTTTCGGAGACATAGCAATCCATAGGTTTTAAGATACTTACTAGTCAGGTACATTCTTAGGCGTTTAATATGCGGTGTTGAGTCCATTTCGTTGAGCAAGGAGTAGCTCTTGTCTATTCCATATTTGGCTTAAGGAACTTTATCTGTGCTCATTTCAATCTCTGGTTTTATGCAGCACCCCAACTCACCTTTCCCCTTAAGCAAGCATAAGTTGGTTTTCTAAATTTGAGACCCTGTTCTGTTCTGTAATTCAGTTCCTGTGTAGCCAAGTTTACATTCCGTGTATTACTGATATCTTATGATGTTTCTTTTTCTGTGTGACTTATTTCAGTTAGAATCATCATACCTGAATCCACTCATTGTGCTGCTAAGGTCCTGCTGACACAGATTTCATTGCTGAGTGATATTGCTTTTTAAGTAAATACCACATCTTCTTTATCCATTTTTCACTTTCTGCGATGTTGAACTTGTACTGTAAATGAGGTTCTTGTAAACAGAGCCGTTCCAAACTTTGGGGTGGCTGTGTCTTTTTGATTTTAAATTCCCTAAGCTATAGGACCATAAGTGGAAGTGCCCTAGGCTCTGTTGCTTTGTTTTTTAGATGTTTCAGGAAACACCATACACTTCTCCCAAGTGGTTGTTGGCAATTTACATCCCGCCCATCAGCATAACAAGGCTCCCAGTTCTCCATGGCCTGTCCTGCCTTTCTGGATTTTACACTTTTTTCAGATGGCCCTTTTGACCGGGGGGAAGTGAGACTTCATTGTAGTGCAGATTTCCTTTGCAAGCTTGCTTGGTTGGCCAAAAAGGGCGTATGCGTTTTTTCCTGAATATAATCAGGAAAAAACGCATACGCCCTTTTTGGCCAAGTGCATCATTGTGGACGTTCTGCCTCTTTTCCTATGCTTTCAATGCAATTCCAGTCTACCTCCTGAAATCGGTTTCCTGCAATTCTGCCCCGTTTTCAAGTCCTCTTGGCAGCCTTACTTCAGTCTATTTTTGGACGATAGCTGTCATTTATAACTCTGCAGGTTTGTGAATTACAGTGCCCCTGAGCTCCTTTCTTCAACTCGCTTTCTTGTGACCTGGCCGCAACACCGCAGGATGGCTTCAGGCCCTAATCTGATTCCGGCACGGCACACTTAGCCTTTGGTTAATTCCTCTTCCTGGTGGGAAATGAGAGTTAAATTTGCCCGTCCAGACACCTCCAGCTAGCCTCTCATTGGTTCTCGCTATTCCTGTTCATCTTCCGCAGAAATTGCAAACTGGGCCAAACAGGAGGTTAAAGGCGCTGACTCTCCAAGTGCGGAGAGTGTTAGTAAAGCGTCTGGAATGTTGCACCCGAGTACCAGGGGAGGAAAACTGAGACATATTAGAACACGTCTCCCGTTCACATGGTTGATAATACTTGGGTTCCACATGCATGTTTTAGCTGAAGGAAGAATACCTTAAACCTGGAGAGTTGAGACACGTGGAATGGGTACCATGCAATATGACTTCAAAGGGTCTTCATTTGCTCACCGAACCTCTCCAATCCTATCACTGCTGCGTTTATGCCCCTGTACACATGCTTGATTCTCTTTTGGAGACATAGCAATCCATAGGTTTTAAGATACTTACTAGTCAGGTACATTCTTAGGCGTTTAATATGCGGTGTTGAGTCCATTTCGTCGAGCAAGGAGTAGCTCTTGTCTATTCCATATTTGGCTTAAGGAACTTTATCTGTGCTCATTTCAATCTCTGGTTTTATGCAGCACCCCAAATCACCTTTCCCCTTAAGCAAGCATAAGTTGGTTTTCTAAATTTGAGACCCTGTTCTGTTCTGTAATTCAGTTCCTGTGTAGCCAAGTTTACATTCCGTGTATTACTGATATCTTATGATGTTTCTTTTTCTGTGTGACTTATTTCAGTTACAATCATCATACCTGAATCCACTCATTGTGCTGCTAAGGGCCTGATGACATAGATTTCATTGCTGAGTGATATTGCTTTGTAAGTGAATACCGCAAGTTCTTTATCCATTTTTCACTTTCTGCGATGTTGAACTTGTAATGTAAACGAGGTTCTTGTAAACAGAGCCGTTCCAAACTTTGGGGTGGCTGTGTCTTTTTGATTTTAATTTCCCTAAGCTATAGGACCATAAGTGGAAGTGCCCTAGGCTCTGTTGCTTTGTTTCTTAGATGTTTCAGGAAACACCATACACTTCTCCCAAGTGTCTGTTGGCAATTTACATCCCGCCCATCAGCATAACAAGGCTCCCAGTTCTCAATGGCCTGTCCTGCCTTTCTGGATTTTACACTTTTTTCAGATGGCCCTTTTGACCGGGGGAAAGTGAGACTTCATTGTAGTGCAGATTTCCTTTGCAAGCTTGCTTGGTTGGCCAAAAAGGGCGTATGCGTTTTTTCCTGAATATATTCAGGAAAAAACGCATACGCCCTTTTTGGCCAAGTGCATCATTGTGGACGTTCTGCCTCTTTTCCTATGCTTTCAATGCAATTCCAGTCTACCTCCTGAAATCGGTTTCCTGCAATTCTGCCCCGCTTTCAAGTCCTCTTGGCAGCCTTACTTCAGTCTATTTTTGGACGATAGCTGTCATTTATAACTCTGCAGGTTTGTGAATTACAGTGCCCCTGAGCTCCTTTCTTCAACTCGCTTTCTTGTGACCTGGCCGCAACACCGCAGGATGGCTTCAGGCCCTAATCTGGTTCCGGCACGGCACGCTGAGCCTTTGGTTATTTCCTCTTCCTGGTGGGAAATGAGAGTTAAATTTGCCCGTCCAGACACCTCCAGCTAGCCTCTCATTGGTTCTCGCTATTCCTGTTCATCTTCCGCAGAAATTGCAAACTGGGCCAAACAGGAGGTTAAAGGCGCTGACTCTCCAAGTGGGGAGAGTGTTAGTAAAGCGTCTGGAATGTTGCACCCGAGTACCAGGGGAGGAAAACTGAGACATATTTGAACACGTCTCCCGTTCACATGGTTGATCCTACTTGGGTTCCACATGCATGTTTTAGCTGAAGGAAGAATACCTTAAACCTGGAGAGTTGAGATCCGTGTAATGGGTACCATGCAATATGACTTCAAAGTGTCTTCATTTGCTCACCGAACCTCTCCAATCCTATCACTGCTGCGTTTATGCCCCTGTACACACGCTTGATTCCCTTTCGGAGACATAGCAATCCATAGGTTTTAAGATACTTACTAGTCAGGTACATTCTTAGGCGTTTAATATGCGGTGTTGAGTCCATTTCGTTGAGCAAGGAGTAGCTCTTGTCTATTCCATATTTGGCTTAAGGAACTTTATCTGTGCTCATTTCAATCTCTGGTTTTATGCAGCACCCCAACTCACCTTTACCCTTAAGCAAGCATAAGTTGGTTTTCTAAGTTTGTGACCCTGTTCTGTTCTGTAATTCAGTTCCTGTGTAGCCAACTTTACATTCCGTGTATTACTGATATCTTATGATGTTTCTTTTTCTGTGTGACTTATTTCAGTTAGAATCATCATACCTGAATCCACTCATTGTGCTGCTAAAGGCCTGATGACATAGATTTCATTGCTGAGTGATATTGCTTTGTAAGTAAATACCACAACTTCTTTATCCATTTTTCACTTTCTGCGATGTTGAACTTGTACTGTAAACGAGGTTCTTGTAAACAGAGGCGTCCCAAACTTTGGGGTGGCTGTGTCTTTTTGATTTTAATTTCCCTAAGCTATAGGACCATAAGTGGAAGTGCCCTAGGCTCTGTTGCTTTGTTTTTTAGATGTTTCAGGAAACACCATACACTTCTCCCGAGTGTCTGTTGGCAATTTACATCCCGCCCATCAGCATAACAAGGCTCCCAGTTCTCCATGGCCTGTCCTGCCTTTCTGGATTTTACACTTTTTTCAGATGGCCCTTTTGACCCGGGGGAAGTGAGACTTCATTGTAGTGCAGATTTCCTTTGCAAGCTTGCTTGGTTGGCCAAAAAGGGCGTATGCGTTTTTTCCTGAATATATTCAGGAAAAAACGCATACGCCCTTTTTGGCCAAGTGCATCATTGTGGACGTTCTGCCTCTTTTCCTATGCTTTCAATGCAATTCCAGTCTACCTCCTGAAATCGGTTTCCTGCAATTCTGCCCCGCTTTCAAGTCCTCTTGGCAGCCTTACTTCAGTCTATTTTTGGACGATAGCTGTCATTTATAACTCTGCAGGTTTGTGAATTACAGTGCCCCTGAGCTCCTTTCTTGAACTCGCTTTCTTGTGACCTGGCCGCAACACCGCAGGATGGCTTCAGGCCCTAATCTGGTTCCGGCCCGGCATGCTGAGCCTTTGGTTAATTCCTCTTCCTGGTGGGAAATGAGAGTTAAATTTGCCCGTCCAGACACCTGCAGCTAGCCTCTCATTGGTTCTCGCTATTCCTGTTCATCTTCCGCAGAAATTGCAAACTGGGCCAAACAGGAGGTTAAAGGGACTGACTCTCCAAGTGGGGAGAGTGTTAGTAAAGCGTCTGGAATGTTGCACCCGAGTACCAGGGGAGGAAAACTGAGACATATTTGAACACGTCTCCCGTTCACATGGTTGATCATACTTGGGTTCCACATGCATGTTTTAGCTGAAGGAAGAATACCTTAAACCTGGAGAGTTGAGACCCGTGTAATGGGTACCATGCAATATGACTTCAAAGTGTCTTCATTTGCTCACCGAACCTCTCCAATCCTATCACTGCTGCGTTTATGCCCCTGTACACACGCTTGATTCCCTTTCGGAGACATAGCAATCCATAGGTTTTAAGATACTTACTAGTCAGGTACATTCTTAGGCGTTTAATATGCGGTGTTGAGTCCATTTCATTGAGCAAGGAGTAGCTCTTGTCTATTCCATATTTGGCTTAAGGAACTTTATCTGTGCTCATTTCAATCTCTGGTTTTATGCAGCACCCCAACTCACCTTTCCCCTTAAGCAAGCATAAGTTGGTTTTCTAAATTTGAGACCCTGTTCTGTTTTGGAATGCAGTTCCTGTGTAGCCAAGTTTACATTCCGTGTATTAGTGATATCTTATGATGTTTCTTTTTCTGTGTGACTTATTTCAGTTAGAATCATCGTACCTGAATCCTCTCATTATGCTGCTACGGTCCTGATGACATAGATTTCATTGCTGAGTGATACTGCATTGTACGTAAGTACCACAAGTTCTTTATCCATTTTTCACTTTCTGTGATATTGAACTTGTACGGTAAATGAGGTTCTTGTAAACGGAGGCGTCCCAACCTTTGGGGTGGCTGTGTCTTTTTGATTTTAATTTCCCTAAGCTATAGGACCATAAGTGGAAGTGCCCTAGGCTCTGTTGCTTTGTTTTTTAGATGTTTCAGGAAACACCATACACTTCTCCCGAGTGGTTGTTGGCAATTTACATCCCGCCCATCAGCATAACAAGGCTCCCAGTTCTCCATGGCCTGTCCTGCCTTTCTGGATTTTACACTTTTTTCAGATGGCCCTTTTGACCGGGGGAAGTGAGACTTCATTGTAGTGCAGATTTCCTTTGCAAGTTTGCTTGGTTGGCCAAAAAGGGCGTATGCGTTTTTTCCTGAATATATTCAGGAAAAAACGCATACGCCCTTTTTGGCCAAGTGCATCATTGTGGACGTTCTGCCTCTTTTCCTATGCTTTCAATGCAATTCCAGTCTACCTCCTGAAATCGGTTTCCTGCAATTCTGCCCCGCTTTCAAGTCCTCTTGGCAGCCTTACTTCAGTCTATTTTTGGACGATAGCTGTCATTTATAACTCTGCAGGTTTGTGAATTACAGTGCCCCTGAGCTCCTTTCTTCAACTCGCTTTCTTGTGACCTGGCCGCAACACCGCAGGATGGCTTCGGGCCCTAATCTGGTTCCGGCACGGCACGCTGAGCCTTTGGTTATTTCCTCTTCCTGGTGGGAAATGAGAGTTAAATTTGCCCGTCCAGACACCTCCAGCTAGTCTCTCATTGGTTCTCGCTATTCCTGTTCATCTTCCAAGAAATTGCAAACTGGGCCAAACAGGAGGTTAAAGGCGCTGACTCTCCAAGTTGGGAGAGTGTTAGTAAAGCGTCTGGAATGTTGCACCCGAGTACCAGGGGAGGAAAACTGAGACATATTTGAACACGTCTCCCGTTCACATGGTTGATCATACTTGGGTTCCACATGCATCTTTTAGCTGAAGGAAGAATACCTTAAACCTGTGTATTTGAAACCCGTGGAATGGGTACCATGCAATATGACTTCAAAGGGTCTTCATTTGCTCACCGAACCTCTCCAATCCTATCACTGCTGCGTTTATGCCCCTGTACACATGCTTGATTCTCTTTCGGAGACATAGCAATCCATAGGTTTTAAGATACTTACTAGTCAGGTACATTCTTAGGCGTTTAATATGCGGTGTTGAGTCCATTTCGTTGAGCAAGGAGTAGCTCTTGTTTATTCCATATTTGGCTTAAGGAACTTTATCTGTGCTCATTTCAATCTCTGGTTTTATGCAGCACCCCAACTCACCTTTCCCCTTAAGCAAGCATAAGTTGGTTTTCTAAATTTGAGACCCTGTTCTGTTCTGTAATTCAGTTCCTGTGTAGCCAAGTTTACATTCCGTGTATTACTGATATCTTATGATGTTTCTTTTTCTGTGTGACTTATTTCAGTTAGAATCATCATACCTGAATCCACTCATTGTGCTGCTAAGGGCCTGATGACACAGATTTCATTGCTGAGTGATATTGCTTTGTAAGTAAATACCACAACTTCCTTATCCATTTTTCACTTTCTGCGATGATGAACTTGTACTGTAAACGATGTTCTTGTAAACAGAGCCGTTCCAAACTTTGGGGTGGCTGTGTCTTTTTGATTTTAATTTCCCTAAGCTATAGGACCATAAGTGGCAGTGCCCTAGGCTCTGTTGCTTTGTTTTTTAGATGTTTCAGGAAACACCATACACTTCTCCTGAGTGTCTGTTGGTAATTTACATCCCGCCCATCAGCATAACAAGGCTCCCAGTTCTCCATGGCCTGTCCTGCCTTTCTGGATTTTACACTTTTTTCAGATGGCCCTTTTGACCGGGGGGAAGTGAGACTTCATTGTAGTGCAGATTTCCTTTGCAAGCTTGCTTGGTTGGCCAAAAAGGGCGTATGCGTTTTTTCCTGAATATATTCAGGAAAAAACGCATACGCCCTTTTTGGCCAAGTGCATCATTGTGGACGCTCTGCCTCTTTTCCTATGCTTTCAATGCAATTCCAGTCTACCTCCTGAAATCGGTTTCCTGCAATTCTGCCCCGCTTTCAAGTCCTCTTGGCAGCCTTACTTCAGTCTATTTTTGGACGATAGCTGTCATTTATAACTCTGCAGGTTTGTGAATTACAGTGCCCCTGAGCTCGTTTCTTCAACTCGCTTTCTTGTGACCTGGCCGCAACACCGCAGGATGGCTTCAGGCCCTAATCTGGTTCCGGCCCGGCATGCTGAGCCTTTGGTTAATTCCTCTTCCTGGTGGGAAATGAGAGTTAAATTTGCCCGTCCAGACACCTCCAGCTAGCCTCTCATTGGTTCTCGCTATTCCTGTTCATCTTCCGCAGAAATTGCAAACTGGGCCAAACAGGAGGTTAAAGGAACTGACTCTACAAGTGGGGAGAGTGTTAGTAAAGCGTCTGGAATGTTGCACCCGAGTACCAGGGTACGAAAACTGAGACATATTTGAACACGTCTCCCGATCACATGGTTGATCATACTCTAGGTTCCACATGCATGTTTTAGCTGAAGGAAGAATACCTTAAACCTGGGTAGTTGAAACCCGTGGAATGGGTACCATGCAATATGACTTCAAAGGGTCTTCATTTGCTCACTGAACCTCTCCAATCCTATCACTGCTGCGTTTATGCCCCTGTACACATGCTTGATTCTCTTTCGGAGACATAGCAATCCATAGGTTTTAAGATACTTACTAGTCAGGTACATTCTTAGGCGTTTAATATGCGGTGTTGAGACCATTTCGTTGAGCAAGGAGTATCTCTTGTCTATTCCATATTTGGCTTAAGGAACTTTATCTGTGCTCATTTCAATCTCTGGTTTTATGCAGCACCCCAACTCACCTTTCCCCTTAAGCAAGCATAAGTTGGTTTTCTAAATTTGAGACCCTGTTCTGTTCTGTAATTCAGTTCCTGTGTAGCCAAGTTTACATTCCGTGTATTACTGATATCTTATGATGTTTCTTTTTCTGTGTGACTTATTTCAGTTAGAATCATCATACCTGAATCCACTCATTGTGCTGCTAAGGGCCTGATGATACAGATTTCATTGCTGAGTGATATTGCTTTGTAAGTAAATACCACAACTTCTTTATCCATTTTTCACTTTCTGCGATGTTGAACTTGTACTGTAAACGATGTTCTTGTAAACAGAGCCGTTCCAAACTTTGGGGTGGCTGTGTCTTTTTGATTTTAATTTCCCTAAGCTATAGGACCATAAGTGGCAGTGCCCTAGGCTCTGTTGCTTTGTTTCTTAGATGTTTCAGGAAACACCATACACTTCTCCTGAGTGGTTGTTGGCAATTTACATCCCGCCCTTCAGCATAACAAGGCTCCCAGTTCTCAATGGCCTGTCCTGCCTTTTTGGATTTTACACTTTTTTCAGATGGCTCTTTTGACCGGGGGGAAGTGAGACTTCATTGTAGTGCAGATTTCCTTTGCAAGCTTGCTTGGTTGGCCAAAAAGGGCGTATGCGTTTTTTCCTGAATATATTCAGGAAAAAGCGCATACGCCCTTTTTGGCCAAGTGCATCATTGTGGACGTTCTGCCTCTTTTCCTATGCTTTCAATGCAATTCCAGTCTACCTCCTGAAATCGGTTTCCTGCAATTCTGCCCCGCTTTCAAGTCCTCTTGGCAGCCTTACTTCAGTCTATTTTTGGACGATAGCTGTCATTTATAACTCTGCAGGTTTGTGAATTACAGTGCCCCTGAGCTCCTTTCTTCAACTCGCTTTCTTGTGACCTGGCCGCAACACCGCAGGATGGCTTCAGGCCCTAATCTGGTTACGGCATGGCACACTGAGCCTTTGGTTATTTCCTCTTCCTGGTGGGAAATGAGAGTTAAATTTGCCCGTCCAGACACCTCCAGCTAGCCTCTCATTGGTTGCGCTATTCCTGTTCATCTTCCGCAGAAATTGCAAACTGGGCCAAACAGGAGGTTAAAGGGACTGACTCTCCAAGTGGGGAGAGTGTTAATAAAGCGTCTCGAATGTTGCACCCGAGTACCAGGGGAGGAAAACTGAGACATATTTGAACACGTCTCCCATTCACATGGTTGATCATACTTGGGTTCCACATGCATGTTTTAGCTGAAGGAAGAATACCTGAAACCTGGGTAGTTGAAACCCGTGGAATGGGTACCATGCAATATGACTTCAAAGGGTCTTCATTTGCTCACTGAACCTCTCCAATCCTATCACTGCTGCGTTTATGCCCCTGTACACATGCTTGATTCTCTTTCGGAGACATAGCAATCCATAGGTTTTAAGATACTTACTAGTCAGGTACATTCTTAGGCGTTTAATATGGGGTGTTGAGTCCATTTCGTTGAGCAAGGAGTAGCTCTTGTCTATTCCATATTTGGCTTAAGGAACTTTATCTGTGCTCATTTCAATCTCTGGTTTTATGCAGCACCCCAACTCACCTTTCCCCTTAAGCAAGCATAAGTTGGTTTTCTAAATTTGAGACCCTGTTCTGTTCTGTAATTCAGTTCCTGTGTAGCCAAGTTTACATTCCGTGTATTACTGATATCTTATGATGTTTCTTTTTCTGTGTGACTTATTTCAGTTAGAATCATCATACCTGAATCCACTCATTGTGCTGCTAAGGGCCTGATGACACAGATTTCATTGCTGAGTGATATTGCTTTGTAAGTAAATACCACAACTTCTTTATCCATTTTTCAATTTCTGCGATGTTGAACTTGTACTGTAAACGAGGTTCTTGTAAACAGAGGCGTCCCAAACATTGGGGTGGCTGTGTCTTTTTGATTTTAATTTCCCTAAGCTATAGGACCATAAGTGGCAGTGCCCTAGGCTCTGTTGCTTTGTTTTTTAGATGTTTCAGGAAACACCATACACTTCTCCTGAGTGTCTGTTGGTAATTTACATCCCGCCCATCAGCATAACAAGGCTCCCAGTTCTCCATGGCCTGTCCTGCCTTTCTGGATTTTACACTTTTTTCAGATGGCCCTTTTGACCGGGGGGAAGTGAGACTTCATTGTAGTGCAGATTTCCTTTGCAAGCTTGCTTGGTTGGCCAAAAAGGGCGTATGCGTTTTTTCCTGAATATATTCAGGAAATAACGCATACGCCCTTTTTGGCCAAGTGCATCATTGTGGACGTTCTGCCTCTTTTCCTATGCTTTCAATGCAATTCCAGTCTACCTCCTGAAATCGGTTTCCTGCAATTCTGCCCCGCTTTCAAGTCCTCTTGGCAGCCTTACTTCAGTCTATTTTTGGACGATAGCTGTCATTTATAACTCTGCAGGTTTGTGAATTACAGTGCCCCTGAGCTCCTTTCTTCAACTCGCTTTCTTGTGAGCTGGCCGCAACACCGCAGGATGGCTTCAGGCCCTAATCTGGTTCCGGCACGGCACGCTGAGCCTCTGGTTATTTCCTCTTCCTGGTGGGAAATGAGAGTTGAATTTGCCCGTCCAGACACCTCCAGCTAGTCTCTCATTGGTTCTCGCTATTCCTGTTCATCTTCCGCAGAAATTGCAAACTGGGCCAAACGGGAGGTTAAAGGCGCTGACTCTCCAAGTGGGGAGAGTGTTAGTAAAGCGTCTGGAATGTTGCACCCGAGTACCAGGGGAGGAAAACTGAGACATATTTGAACACGTCTTCCGATCTCATGGTTGATCATACTCTGGGTTCCACATGCATCTTTTAGCTGAAGGAAGAATACCTTAAACCTGGGTAGTTGAAACCCGTGGAATGGGTACCATGCAATATGACTTCAAAGGGTCTTCATTTGCTCACCGAACCTCTCCAATCCTATCACTGCTGCGTTTATGCCCCTGTACACATGCTTGATTCTCTTTCGGAGACATAGCAATCCATAGGTTTTAAGATACTTACTAGTCAGGTACATTCTTAGGCGTTTAATATGTGGTGTTGAGTCCATTTCATTGAGCAAGTAGTAGCTCTTGTCTATTCCATATTTGGCTTAAGGAACTTTATCTGTGCTCATTTCAATCTCTGGTTTTATGCAGCACCCCAACTCACCTTTCCCCTTAAGCAAGCATAAGTTGGTTTTCTAAATTTGAGACCCTGTTCTGTTCTGTAATTCAGTTCCTGTGTAGCCAAGTTTACATTCCGTGTATTACTGATATCTTATGATGTTTCTTTTTCTGTGTGACTTATTTCAGTTAGAATCATCATACCTGAATCCACTCATTGTGCTGCTAAGGGCCTGATGACACAGATTTCATTGCTGAGTGATATTGCTTTGTAAGTAAATACCACAACTTCCTTATCCATTTTTCACTTTCTGCGATGATGAACTTGTACTGTAAACGATGTTCTTGTAAACAGAGCCGTTCCAAACTTTGGGGTGGCTGTGTCTTTTTGATTTTAATTTCCCTAAGCTATAGGACCATAAGTGGCAGTGCCCTAGGCTCTGTTGCTTTGTTTTTTAGATGTTTCAGGAAACACCATACACTTCTCCTGAGTGTCTGTTGGTAATTTACATCCCGCCCATCAGCATAACAAGGCTCCCAGTTCTCCATGGCCTGTCCTGCCTTTCTGGATTTTACACTTTTTTCAGATGGCCCTTTTGACCAGGGGGAAGTGAGACTTCATTGTAGTGCAGATTTCCTTTGCAAGCTTGCTTGGTTGGCCAAAAAGGGCGTATGCGTTTTTTCCTGAATATATTCAGGAAAAAACGCATACGCCCTTTTTGGCCAAGTGCATCATTGTGGACGTTCTGCCTCTTTTCCTATGCTTTCAATGCAATTCCAGTCTACCTCCTGAAATCGGTTTCCTGCAATTCTGCCCCGCTTTCAAGTCCTCTTGGCAGCCTTACTTCAGTCTATTTTTGGACGATAGCTGTCATTTATAACTCTGCAGGTTTGTGAATTACAGTGCCCCTGAGCTCGTTTCTTCAACTCGCTTTCTTGTGACCTGGCCGCAACACCGCAGGATGGCTTCAGGCCCTAATCTGGTTCCGCCCGGCATGCTGAGCCTTTGGTTAATTCCTCTTCCTGGTGGGAAATGAGAGTTAAATTTGCCCGTCCAGACACCTCCAGCTAGCCTCTCATTGGTTCTCGCTATTCCTGTTCATCTTCCGCAGAAATTGCAAACTGGGCCAAACAGGAGGTTAAAGGAACTGACTCTACAAGTGGGGAGAGTGTTAGTAAAGCGTCTGGAATGTTGCACCCGAGTACCAGGGTACGAAAACTGAGACATATTTGAACACGTCTCCCGATCACATGGTTGATCATACTCTAGGTTCCACATGCATGTTTTAGCTGAAGGAAGAATACCTTAAACCTGGGTAGTTGAAACCCGTGGAATGGGTACCATGCAATATGACTTCAAAGGGTCTTCATTTGCTCACCGAACCTCTCCAATCCTATCACTGCTGCGTTTATGCCCCTGTACACATGCTTGATTCTCTTTCGGAGACATAGCAATCCATAGGTTTTAAGATACTTACTAGTCAGGTACATTCTTAGGCGTTTAATATGCGGTGTTGAGACCATTTCGTTGAGCAAGGAGTATCTCTTGTCTATTCCATATTTGGCTTAAGGAACTTTATCTGTGCTCATTTCAATCTCTGGTTTTATGCAGCACCCCAACTCACCTTTCCCCTTAAGCAAGCATAAGTTGGTTTTCTAAATTTGAGACCCTGTTCTGTTCTGTAATTCAGTTCCTGTGTAGCCAAGTTTACATTCCGTGTATTACTGATATCTTATGATGTTTCTTTTTCTGTGTGACTTATTTCAGTTAGAATCATCATACCTGAATCCACTCATTGTGCTGCTAAGGGCCTGATGA
Organism: Stenella coeruleoalba; assembly: GCF_951394435.1. NCBI lineage: Eukaryota > Metazoa > Chordata > Mammalia > Artiodactyla > Delphinidae > Stenella > Stenella coeruleoalba. Next base: position 203,901 of record NW_027646345.1, on the reverse strand, counting down.
TACAGATTTCATTGCTGAGTGATATTGCTTTGTAAGTAAATACCACAACTTCTTTATCCATTTTTCACTTTCTGCGATGTTGAACTTGTACTGTAAACGATGTTCTTGTAAACAGAGCCGTTCCAAACTTTGGGGTGGCTGTGTCTTTTTGATTTTAATTTCCCTAAGCTATAGGACCATAAGTGGCAGTGCCCTAGGCTCTGTTGCTTTGTTTCTTAGATGTTTCAGGAAACACCATACACTTCTCCTGAGTGGTTGTTGGCAATTTACATCCCGCCCTTCAGCATAACAAGGCTCCCAGTTCTCAATGGCCTGTCCTGCCTTTTTGGATTTTACACTTTTTTCAGATGGCTCTTTTGACCGGGGGGAAGTGAGACTTCATTGTAGTGCAGATTTCCTTTGCAAGCTTGCTTGGTTGGCCAAAAAGGGCGTATGCGTTTTTTCCTGAATATATTCAGGAAAAAGCGCATACGCCCTTTTTGGCCAAGTGCATCATTGTGGACGTTCTGCCTCTTTTCCTATGCTTTCAATGCAATTCCAGTCTACCTCCTGAAATCGGTTTCCTGCAATTCTGCCCCGCTTTCAAGTCCTCTTGGCAGCCTTACTTCAGTCTATTTTTGGACGATAGCTGTCATTTATAACTCTGCAGGTTTGTGAATTACAGTGCCCCTGAGCTCCTTTCTTCAACTCGCTTTCTTGTGACCTGGCCGCAACACCGCAGGATGGCTTCAGGCCCTAATCTGGTTACGGCATGGCACACTGAGCCTTTGGTTATTTCCTCTTCCTGGTGGGAAATGAGAGTTAAATTTGCCCGTCCAGACACCTCCAGCTAGCCTCTCATTGGTTGCGCTATTCCTGTTCATCTTCCGCAGAAATTGCAAACTGGGCCAAACAGGAGGTTAAAGGGACTGACTCTCCAAGTGGGGAGAGTGTTAATAAAGCGTCTCGAATGTTGCACCCGAGTACCAGGGGAGGAAAACTGAGACATATTTGAACACGTCTCCCATTCACATGGTTGATCATACTTGGGTTCCACATGCATGTTTTAGCTGAAGGAAGAATACCTAAAACCTGGGTAGTTGAAACCCGTGGAATGGGTACCATGCAATATGACTTCAAAGGGTCTTCATTTGCTCACTGAACCTCTCCAATCCTATCACTGCTGCGTTTATGCCCCTGTACACATGCTTGATTCTCTTTCGGAGACATAGCAATCCATAGGTTTTAAGATACTTACTAGTCAGGTACATTCTTAGGCGTTTAATATGGGGTGTTGAGTCCATTTCGTTGAGCAAGTAGTAGCTCTTGTCTATTCCATATTTGGCTTAAGGAACTTTATCTGTGCTCATTTCAATCTCTGGTTTTATGCAGCACCCCAACTCACCTTTCCCCTTAAGCAAGCATAAGTTGGTTTTCTAAATTTGAGACCCTGTTCTGTTCTGTAATTCAGTTCCTGTGTAGCCAAGTTTACATTCCGTGTATTACTGATATCTTATGATGTTTCTTTTTCTGTGTGACTTATTTCAGTTAGAATCATCATACCTGAATCCACTCATTGTGCTGCTAAGGGCCTGATGACACAGATTTCATTGCTGAGTGATATTGCTTTGTAAGTAAATACCACAACTTCTTTATCCATTTTTCAATTTCTGCGATGTTGAACTTGTACTGTAAACGAGGTTCTTGTAAACAGAGGCGTCCCAAACATTGGGGTGGCTGTGTCTTTTTGATTTTAATTTCCCTAAGCTATAGGACCATAAGTGGCAGTGCCCTAGGCTCTGTTGCTTTGTTTTTTAGATGTTTCAGGAAACACCATACACTTCTCCTGAGTGTCTGTTGGTAATTTACATCCCGCCCATCAGCATAACAAGGCTCCCAGTTCTCCATGGCCTGTCCTGCCTTTCTGGATTTTACACTTTTTTCAGATGGCCCTTTTGACCGGGGGGAAGTGAGACTTCATTGTAGTGCAGATTTCCTTTGCAAGCTTGCTTGGTTGGCCAAAAAGGGCGTATGCGTTTTTTCCTGAATATATTCAGGAAATAACGCATACGCCCTTTTTGGCCAAGTGCATCATTGTGGACGTTCTGCCTCTTTTCCTATGCTTTCAATGCAATTCCAGTCTACCTCCTGAAATCGGTTTCCTGCAATTCTGCCCCGCTTTCAAGTCCTCTTGGCAGCCTTACTTCAGTCTATTTTTGGACGATAGCTGTCATTTATAACTCTGCAGGTTTGTGAATTACAGTGCCCCTGAGCTCCTTTCTTCAACTCGCTTTCTTGTGAGCTGGCCGCAACACCGCAGGATGTCTTCAGGCCCTAATCTGGTTCCGGCACGGCACGCTGAGCCTCTGGTTATTTCCTCTTCCTGGTGGGAAATGAGAGTTGAATTTGCCCGTCCAGACTCCTCCAGCTAGTCTCTCATTGGTTCTCGCTATTCCTGTTCATCTTCCGCAGAAATTGCAAACTGGGCCAAACAGGAGGTTAAAGGCGCTGACTCTCCAAGTGGGGAGAGTGTTAGTAAAGCGTCTGGAATGTTGCACCCGAGTACCAGGGGAGGAAAACTGAGACATATTTGAACACGTCTTCCGATCTCATGGTTGATCATACTCTGGGTTCCACATGCATCTTTTAGCTGAAGGAAGAATACCTTAAACCTGGGTAGTTGAAACCCGTGGAATGGGTACCATGCAATATGACTTCAAAGGGTCTTCATTTGCTCACCGAACCTCTCCAATCCTATCACTGCTGCGTTTATGCCCCTGTACACATGCTTGATTCTCTTTCGGAGACATAGCAATCCATAGGTTTTAAGATACTTACTAGTCAGGTACATTCTTAGGCGTTTAATATGTGGTGTTGAGTCTATTTCATTGAGCAAGTAGTAGCTCTTGTCTATTCCATATTTGGCTTAAGGAACTTTATCTGTGCTCATTTCAATCTCTGGTTTTATGCAGCACCCCAACTCACCTTTCCCCTTAAGCAAGCATAAGTTGGTTTTCTAAATTTGAGACCCTGTTCTGTTCTGTAATTCAGTTCCTGTGTAGCCAAGTTTACATTCCGTGTATTACTGATATCTTATGATGTTTCTTTTTCTGTGTGACTTATTTCAGTTAGAATCATCATACCTGAATCCACTCATTGTGCTGCTAAGGGCCTGATGACACAGATTTCATTGCTGAGTGATATTGCTTTGTAAGTAAATACCACAACTTCCTTATCCATTTTTCACTTTCTGCGATGATGAACTTGTACTGTAAACGATGTTCTTGTAAACAGAGCCGTTCCAAACTTTGGGGTGGCTGTGTCTTTTTGATTTTAATTTCCCTAAGCTATAGGACCATAAGTGGCAGTGCCCTAGGCTCTGTTGCTTTGTTTTTTAGATGTTTCAGGAAACACCATACACTTCTCCTGAGTGTCTGTTGGTAATTTACATCCCGCCCATCAGCATAACAAGGCTCCCAGTTCTCCATGGCCTGTCCTGCCTTTCTGGATTTTACACTTTTTTCAGATGGCCCTTTTGACCGGGGGGAAGTGAGACTTCATTGTAGTGCAGATTTCCTTTGCAAGCTTGCTTGGTTGGCCAAAAAGGGCGTATGCGTTTTTTCCTGAATATATTCAGGAAAAAACGCATACGCCCTTTTTGGCCAAGTGCATCATTGTGGACGTTCTGCCTCTTTTCCTATGCTTTCAATGCAATTCCAGTCTACCTCCTGAAATCGGTTTCCTGCAATTCTGCCCCGCTTTCAAGTCCTCTTGGCAGCCTTACTTCAGTCTATTTTTGGACGATAGCTGTCATTTATAACTCTGCAGGTTTGTGAATTACAGTGCCCCTGAGCTCGTTTCTTCAACTCGCTTTCTTGTGACCTGGCCGCAACACCGCAGGATGGCTTCAGGCCCTAATCTGGTTCCGGCCCGGCATGCTGAGCCTTTGGTTAATTCCTCTTCCTGGTGGGAAATGAGAGTTAAATTTGCCCGTCCAGACACCTCCAGCTAGCCTCTCATTGGTTCTCGCTATTCCTGTTCATCTTCCGCAGAAATTGCAAACTGGGCCAAACAGGAGGTTAAAGGAACTGACTCTACAAGTCGGGAGAGTGTTAGTAAAGCGTCTGGAATGTTGCACCCGAGTACCAGGGTACGAAAACTGAGACATATTTGAACACGTCTCCCGATCACATGGTTGATCATACTCTAGGTTCCACATGCATGTTTTAGCTGAAGGAAGAATACCTTAAACCTGGGTAGTTGAAACCCGTGGAATGGGTACCATGCAATATGACTTCAAAGGGTCTTCATTTGCTCACCGAACCTCTCCAATCCTATCACTGCTGCGTTTATGCCCCTGTACACATGCTTGATTCTCTTTCGGAGACATAGCAATCCATATGTTTTAAGATACTTACTAGTCAGGTACATTCTTAGGCGTTTAATATGCGGTGTTGAGACCATTTCGTTGAGCAAGGAGTATCTCTTGTCTATTCCATATTTGGCTTAAGGAACTTTATCTGTGCTCATTTCAATCTCTGGTTTTATGCAGCACCCCAACTCACCTTTCCCCTTAAGCAAGCATAAGTTGGTTTTCTAAATTTGAGACCCTGTTCTGTTCTGTAATTCAGTTCCTGTGTAGCCAAGTTTACATTCCGTGTATTACTGATATCTTATGATGTTTCTTTTTCTGTGTGACTTATTTCAGTTAGAATCATCATACCTGAATCCACTCATTGTGGTGCTAAGGGCCTGATGATACAGATTTCATTGCTGAGTGATATTGCTTTGTAAGTAAATACCACAACTTCTTTATCCATTTTTCACTTTCTGCGATGTTGAACTTGTACTGTAAACGATGTTCTTGTAAACAGAGCCGTTCCAAACTTTGGGGTGGCTGTGTCTTTTTGATTTTAATTTCCCTAAGCTATAGGACCATAAGTGGCAGTGCCCTAGGCTCTGTTGCTTTGTTTCTTAGATGTTTCAGGAAACACCATACACTTCTCCTGAGTGGTTGTTGGCAATTTACATCCCGCCCTTCAGCATAACAAGGCTCCCAGTTCTCAATGGCCTGTCCTGCCTTTTTGGATTTTACACTTTTTTCAGATGGCTCTTTTGACCGGGGGGAAGTGAGACTTCATTGTAGTGCAGATTTCCTTTGCAAGCTTGCTTGGTTGGCCAAAAAGGGCGTATGCGTTTTTTCCTGAATATATTCAGGAAAAAGCGCCTACGCCCTTTTTGGCCAAGTGCATCATTGTGGACGTTCTGCCTCTTTTCCTATGCTTTCAATGCAATTCCAGTCTACCTCCTGAAATCGGTTTCCTGCAATTCTGCCCCGCTTTCAAGTCCTCTTGGCAGCCTTACTTCAGTCTATTTTTGGACGATAGCTGTCATTTATAACTCTGCAGGTTTGTGAATTACAGTGCCCCTGAGCTCCTTTCTTCAACTCGCTTTCTTGTGACCTGGCCGCAACACCGCAGGATGGCGTCCGGCCCTAATCTGGTTCCGGCACGGCACACTGAGCCTTTGGTTATTTCCTCTTCCTGGTGGGAAATGAGAGTTAAATTTGCCCGTCCAGACACCTCCAGCTAGCCTCTCATTGGTTGCGCTATTCCTGTTCATCTTCCGCAGAAATTGCAAACTGGGCCAAACAGGAGGTTAAAGGGACTGACTCTCCAAGTGGGGAGAGTGTTAATAAAGCGTCTCGAATGTTGCACCCGAGTACCAGGGGAGGAAAACTGAGACATATTTGAACACGTCTCCCATTCACATGGTTGATCATACTTGGGTTCCACATGCATGTTTTAGCTGAAGGAAGAATACCTAAAACCTGGGTAGTTGAAACCCGTGGAATGGGTACCATGCAATATGACTTCAAAGGGTCTTCATTTGCTCACTGAACCTCTCCAATCCTATCACTGCTGCGTTTATGCCCCTGTACACATGCTTGATTCTCTTTCGGAGACATAGCAATCCATAGGTTTTAAGATACTTACTAGTCAGGTACATTCTTAGGCGTTTAATATGGGGTGTTGAGTCCATTTCGTTGAGCAAGGAGTAGCTCTTGTCTATTCCATATTTGGCTTAAGGAACTTTATCTGTGCTCATTTCAATCTCTGGTTTTATGCAGCACCCCAACTCACCTTTCCCCTTAAGCAAGCATAAGTTGGTTTTCTAAATTTGAGACCCTGTTCTGTTCTGTAATTCAGTTCCTGTGTAGCCAAGTTTACATTCCGTGTATTACTGATATCTTATGATGTTTCTTTTTCTGTGTGACTTATTTCAGTTAGAATCATCATACCTGAATCCACTCATTGTGCTGCTAAGGGCCTGATGACACAGATTTCATTGCTGAGTGATATTGCTTTGTAAGTAAATACCACAACTTCTTTATCCATTTTTCAATTTCTGCGATGTTGAACTTGTACTGTAAACGAGGTTCTTGTAAACAGAGGCGTCCCAAACATTGGGGTGGCTGTGTCTTTTTGATTTTAATTTCCCTAAGCTATAGGACCATAAGTGGCAGTGCCCTAGGCTCTGTTGCTTTGTTTTTTAGATGTTTCAGGAAACACCATACACTTCTCCTGAGTGTCTGTGGGTAATTTACATCCCGCCCATCAGCATAACAAGGCTCCCAGTTCTCCATGGCCTGTCCTGCCTTTCTGGATTTTACACTTTTTTCAGATGGCCCTTTTGACCGGGGGGAAGTGAGACTTCATTGTAGTGCAGATTTCCTTTGCAAGCTTGCTTGGTTGGCCAAAAAGGGCGTATGCGTTTTTTCCTGAATATATTCAGGAAAAAACGCATACGCCCTTTTTGGCCAAGTGCATCATTGTGGACGTTCTGCCTCTTTTCCTATGCTTTCAATGCAATTCCAGTCTACCTCCTGAAATCGGTTTCCTGCAATTCGGCCCCGCTTTCAAGTCCTCTTGGCAGCCTTACTTCAGTCTATTTTTGGACGATAGCTGTCATTTATAACTCTGCAGGTTTGTGAATTACAGTGCCCCTGAGCTCCTTTCTTCAACTCGCTTTCTTGTGAGCTGGCCGCAACACCGCAGGATGGCTTCAGGCCCTAATCTGGTTCCGGCACGGCACGCTGAGCCTCTGGTTATTTCCTCTTCCTGGTGGGAAATGAGAGTTGAATTTGCCCGTCCAGACACCTCCAGCTAGTCTCTCATTGGTTCTCGCTATTCCTGTTCATCTTCTGCAGAAATTGCAAACTGGGCCAAACAGGAGGTTAAAGGCGCTGACTCTCCAAGTAGGGAGAGTGTTAGTAAAGCGTCTGGAATGTTGCACCCGAGTACCAGGGGAGGAAAACTGAGACATATTTGAACACGTCTTCCGATCTCATGGTTGATCATACTCTGGGTTCCACATGCATCTTTTAGCTGAAGGAAGAATACCTTAAACCTGGGTAGTTGAAACCCGTGGAATGGGTACCATGCAATATGACTTCAAAGGGTCTTCATTTGCTCACCGAACCTCTCCAATCCTATCACTGCTGCGTTTATGCCCCTGTACACATGCTTGATTCTCTTTCGGAGACATAGCAATCCATAGGTTTTAAGATACTTACTAGTCAGGTACATTCTTAGGCGTTTAATATGTGGTGTTGAGTCCATTTCATTGAGCAAGTAGTAGCTCTTGTCTATTCCATATTTGGCTTAAGGAACTTTATCTGTGCTCATTTCAATCTCTGGTTTTATGCAGCACCCCAACTCACCTTTCCCCTTAAGCAAGCATAAGTTGGTTTTCTAAATTTGAGACCCTGTTCTGTTCTGTAATTCAGTTCCTGTGTAGCCAAGTTTACATTCCGTGTATTACTGATATCTTATGATGTTTCTTTTTCTGTGTGACTTATTTCAGTTAGAATCATCATACCTGAATCCACTCATTGTGCTGCTAAGGGCCTGATGACACAGATTTCATTGCTGAGTGATATTGCTTTGTAAGTAAATACCACAACTTCTTTATCCATTTTTCACTTTCTTCGATGATGAACTTGTACTGTAAACGATGTTCTTGTAAACAGAGCCGTTCCAAACTTTGGGGTGGCTGTGTCTTTTTGATTTTAATTTCCCTAATCTATAGGACCATAAGTGGCAGTGCCCTAGGCTCTGTTGCTTTGTTTTTTAGATGTTTCAGGAAACACCATACACTTCTCCTGAGTGTCTGTTGGTAATTTACATCCCGCCCATCAGCATAACAAGGCTCCCAGTTCTCCATGGCCTGTCCTGCCTTTCTGGATTTTACACTTTTTTCAGATGGCCCTTTTGACCGGGGGGAAGTGAGACTTCATTGTAGTGCAGATTTCCTTTGCAAGCTTGCTTGGTTGGCCAAAAAGGGCGTATGCGTTTTTTCCTGAATATATTCAGGAAAAAACGCATACGCACTTTTTGGCCAAGTGCATCATTGTGGACGTTCTGCCTCTTTTCCTATGCTTTCAATGCAATTCCAGTCTACCTCCTGAAATCGGTTTCCTGCAATTCTGCCCCGCTTTCAAGTCCTCTTGGCAGCCTTACTTCAGTCTATTTTTGGACGATAGCTCTCATTTATAACTCTGCAGGTTTGTGAATTACAGTGCTCCTGAGCTCCTTTCTTTAACTCGCTTTCTTGTGACCTGGCCGCAACACCGCAGGATGTCTTCAGGCCCTAATCTGGTTCCGGCACGGCACGCTGAGCCTTTGGTTATTTCCTCTTCCTGGTGGGAAATGAGAGTTAAATTTGCCCATCCAGACACCTCCAGCTAGTCTCTCATTGGTTCTCGCTATTCCTGTTCATCTTCCACAGAAATTGCAAACTGGGCCAAACAGGAGGTTAAAGGAACTGACTCTACAAGTGGGGAGAGTGTTAGTAAAGCGTCTGGAATGTTGCACCCGAGGACCAGGGTACGAAAACTGAGACATATTTGAACACGTCTCCCGATCACATGGTTGATCATACTCTAGGTTCCACATGCATGTTTTAGCTGAAGGAAGAATACCTTAAACCTGGGTAGTTGAAACCCGTGGAATGGGTACCATGCAATATGACTTCAAAGGGTCTTCATTTGCTCACCGAACCTCTCCAATCCTATCACTGCTGCGTTTATGCCCCTGTACACATGCTTGATTCTCTTTCGGAGACATAGCAATCCATAGGTTTTAAGATACTTACTAGTCAGGTACATTCTTAGGCGTTTAATATGCGGTGTTGAGTCCATTTCGTTGAGCAAGAAGTATCTCTTGTCTATTCCATATTTGGCTTAAGGAAATTTATCTGTGCTCATTTCAATCTCTGGTTTTATGCAGCACCCCAACTCACCTTTCCCCTTAAGCAAGCATAAGTTGGTTTTCTAAATTTGAGACCCTGTTCTGTTCTGTAATTCAGTTCCTGTGTAGCCAAGTTTCCATTCCGTGTATTACTGATATCTTATGATGTTTCTTTTTCTGTGTGACTTATTTCAGTTAGAATCATCATACCTGAATCCACTCATTGTGCTGCTAAGGGCCTGATGACACAGATTTCATTGCTGAGTGATATTGCTTTGTAAGTAAATACCACAACTTCTTTATCCATTTTTCACTTTCTGCGATGTTGAACTTGTACTGTAAACGATGTTCTTGTAAACAGAGCCGTTCCAAATTTTGGGGTGGCTGTGTCTTTTTGATTTTAAATTCCCTAAGCTATAGGACCATAAGTGGAAGTGCCCTAGGCTCTGTTGCTTTGTTTTTTAGATGTTTCAGGAAACACCATACACTTCTCCCGAGTGGTTGTTGGCAATTTACATCCCGCCCTTCAGCATAACAAGGCTCCCAGTTCTCAATGGCCTGTCCTGCCTTTTTGGGTTTTACACTTTTTTCAGATGGCTCTTTTGACCGGGGGGAAGTGAGACTTCATTGTAGTGCAGATTTCCTTTGCAAGCTTGCTTGGTTGGCCAAAAAGGGCGTATGCGTTTTTTCCTGAATATATTCAGGAAAAAGCACATACGCCCTTTTTGGCCAAGTGCATCATTGTGGACGTTCTGCCTCTTTTCCTATGCTTTCAATGCAATTCCAGTCTACCTCCTGAAATCGGTTTCCTGCAATTCTGCCCCGCTTTCAAGTCCTCTTGGCAGCCTTACTTCAGTCTATTTTTGGACGATAGCTGTCATTTATAACTCTGCAGGTTTGTGAATTACAGTGCCCCTGAGCTCCTTTCTTCAACTCGCTTTCTTGTGACCTGGCCGCAACACCGCAGGATGGCTTCAGGCCCTAATCTGGTTCCGGCCCGGCATGCTGAGCCTTTGGTTAATTCCTCTTCCTGGTGGGAAATGAGAGTTAAACTTGCCCGTCCAGACACCTCCAGCTAGCCTCTCATTGGTTCTTGCTATTCCTGTTCATCTTCCGCAGAAATTGCAAACTGGGCCAACAGGAGGTTAAAGGGACTGACTCTCCAAGTGGGGAGAGTGTTAGTAAAGCGTCTGGAATGTTGCACCCGAGTACCAGGGGAGGAAAACTGAGACATATTTGAACACGTCTCCCATTCACATGGTTGATCATACTTGGGTTCCACATGCATGTTTTAGCTGAAGGAAGAATACCTAAAACCTGGGTAGTTGAAACCCGTGGAATGGGTACCATGCAATATGACTTCAAAGGGTCTTCATTTGCTCACCGAACCTCTCCAATCCTATCACTGCTGCGTTTATGCCCCTGTACACATGCTTGATTCTCTTTCGGAGACATAGCAATCCATAGGTTTTAAGATACTTACTAGTCAGGTACATTCTTAGGCGTTTAATATGGGGTGTTGAGTCCATTTCGTTGAGCAAGGAGTAGCTCTTGTCTATTCCATATTTGACTAAAGGAACTTTATCTGTGCTCATTTCAATCTCTGGTTTTATGCAGCACCCCAACTCACCTTTCCCCTTAAGCAAGCATAAGTTGGTTTTCTAAATTTGAGACCCTGTTCTGTTCTGTAATTCAGTTCCTGTGTAGCCAAGTTTACATTCCGTGTATTACTGATATCTTATGATGTTTCTTTTTCTGTGTGACTTATTTCAGTTAGAATCATCATACCTGAATCCACTCATTGTGCTGCTAAGGGCCTGATGACACAGATTTCATTGCTGAGTGATATTGCTTTGTAAGTAAATACCACAACTTCTTTATCCATTTTTCAATTTCTGCGATGTTGAACTTGTACTGTAAACGAGGTTCTTGTAAACAGAGGCGTCCCAAACATTGGGGTGGCTGTGTCTTTTTGATTTTAATTTCCCTAAGCTATAGGACCATAAGTGGAAGTGCCCTAGGCTCTGTTGCTTTGTTTTTTAGATGTTTCAGGAAACACCATACACTTCTCCTGAGTGTCTGTTGGTAATTTACATCCCGCCCATCAGCATAACAAGGCTCCCAGTTCTCCATGGCCTGTCCTGCCTTTCTGGATTTTACACTTTTTTCAGAAGGCCCTTTTGACCGGGGGGAAGTGAGACTTCATTGTAGTGCAGATTTCCTTTGCAAGCTTGCTTGGTTGGCCAAAAAGGGCGTATGCGTTTTTTCCTGAATATATTCAGGAAAAAATGCATACGCCCTTTTTGGCCAAGTGCATCATTGTGGACGTTCTGCCTCTTTTCCTATGCTTTCAATGCAATTCCAGTCTACCTCCTGAAATCGGTTTCCTGCAATTCTGCCCCGCTTTCAAGTCCTCTTGGCAGCCTTACTTCAGTCTATTTTTGGACGATAGCTGTCATTTATAACTCTGCAGGTTTGTGAATTACAGTGCCCCTGAGCTCCTTTCTTCAACTCGCTTTCTTGTGACCTGGCCGCAACACCGCAGGATGGCTTCAGGCCCTAATCTGGTTCCGGCACGGCACGCTGAGCCTCTGGTTATTTCCCCTTCCTGGTGGGAAATGAGAGTTGAATTTGCCCGTCCAGACACCTCCAGCTAGTCTCTCATTGGTTCTCGCTATTCCTGTTCATCTTCCGCAGAAATTGCAAACTGGGCCAAACAGGAGGTTAAAGGCGCTGACTCTCCAAGTGGGGAGAGTGTTAGTAAAGCGTCTGGAATGTTGCACCCGAGTACCAGGGGAGGAAAACTGAGACATATTTGAACACGTCTCCCGTTCACATGGTTGATCATACTTGGGTTCCACATGCATGTTTTAGCTGAAGGAAGAATACCTTAAACCTGGGTAGTTGAAACCCGTGGAATGGGTACCATGCAATATGACTTCAAAGGGTCTTCATTTGCTCACCGAACCTCTCCAATCCTATCACTGCTGCGTTTATGCCCCTGTACACATGCTTGATTCTCTTTCGGAGACATAGCAATCCATAGGTTTTAAGATACTTACTAGTCAGGTACATTCTTAGGCGTTTAATATGCGGTGTTGAGTCCATTTCGTTGAGCAAGGAGTAGCTCTTGTCTATTCCATATTTGGCTTAAGGAACTTTATCTGTGCTCATTTCAATCTCTGGTTTTATGCAGCACCCCAACTCACCTTTCCCCTTAAGCAAGCATAAGTTGGTTTTCTAAATTTGAGACCCTGTTCTGTTCTGTAATTCAGTTCCTGTGTAGACAAGTTTACATTCCGTGTATTACTGATATCTTATGATGTTTCTTTTTCTGTGTGACTTATTTCAGTTACAATCATCGTACCTGAATCCACTCATTATGCTGCTACGGGCCTGATGACATAGATTTCATTGCTGAGTGATACTGCATTGTACATAAGTACCACAAGTTCTTTATACATTTTTCACTTTCTGCGATGTTGAACTTGTACTGTAAACGAGGTTCTTGTAAACAGAGCCGTTCCAAACTTTGGGGTGGCTGTGTCTTTTTGATTTTAATTTCCCTAAGCTATAGGACCATAAGTGGAAGTGCCCTAGGCCCTGTTGCTTTGTTTTTTAGATGTTTCAGGAAACACCATACACTTCTCCCGAGTGGTTGTTGGCAATTTACATCCCGCCCATCAGCATAACAAGGCTCCCAGTTCTCCATGGCCTGTCCTGCCTTTCTGGATTTTACCCTTTTTTCAGATGGCCCTTTTGACCGGGGGGAAGTGAGACTTCATTGTAGTGCAGATTTCCTTTGCAAGCTTGCTTGGTTGGCCAAAAAGGGCGTATGCGTTTTTTCCTGAATATATTCAGGAAAAAACGCATACGCCCTTTTTGGCCAAGTGCATCATTGTGGACGTTCTGCCTCTTTTCCTATGCTTTCAATGCAATTCCAGTCTACCTCCTGAAATCGGTTTCCTGCAATTCTGCCCCGCTTTCAAGTCCTCTTGGCAGCCTTACTTCAGTCTATTTTTGGACGATAGCTGTCATTTATAACTCTGCAGGTTTGTGAATTACAGTGCCCCTGAGCTCCTTTCTTCAACTCGCTTTCTTGTGACCTGGCCGCAACACCGCAGGATGGCTTCAGGCCCTAATCTGGTTCCGGCACGGCATGCTGAGCCTTTGGTTATTTCCTCTTCCTGGTGGGAAATGAGAGTTAAATTTGCCCGTCCAGACACCTCCAGCTAGTCTCTCATTGGTTGTCGCTATTCCTGTTCATCTTCCACAGAAATTGCAAACTGGGCCAAACAGGAGGTTAAAGGGACTGACTCTCCAAGTGGGGAGAGTGTTAGTAAAGCGTCTGGAATGTTGCACCTGAGTACCAGGGGAGGAAAACTGAGACATATTTGAACACGTCTCCCGTTCACATGGTTGATCATACTTGGGTTCCACATGCATGTTTTAGCTGAAGGAAGAATACCTTAAACCTGTGTATTTGAAACCCGTGGAATGGGTACCATGCAATATGACTTCAAAGGGTCTTCATTTGCTCACCGAACCTCTCCAATCCTATCACTGCTGCGTTTATGCCCCTGTACACATGCTTGATTCTCTTTCGGAGACATAGCAATCCATAGGTTTTAAGATACTTACTAGTCAGGTACATTCTTAGGCGTTTAATATGCGGTGTTGAGTCCATTTCGTTGAGCAAGGAGTAGCTCTTGTCTATTCCATATTTGGCTTAAGGAACTTTATCTGTGCTCATTTCAATCTCTGGTTTTATGCAGCACCCCAACTCACCTTTACCCTTAAGCAAGCATAAGTTGGTTTTCTAAATTTGAGACCCTGTTCTGTTCTCTAACTGAGTTCCTGTGTAGCCAAGTTTACATTCCGTGTATTACTGATATCTTATGATGTTTCTTTTTCTGTGTGACTTATTTCAGTTAGAATCATCATACCTGAATCCACTCATTGTGCTGCTAAGGGCCTGATGACACAGATTTCATTGCTGAGTGATATTGCTTTGTAAGTAAATACCACAACTTCTTTATCCATTTTTCACTTTCTGCGATGTTGAACTTGTACTGTAAACGAGGTTCTTGTAAACAGAGCCGTTCGAAACTTTGGGGTGGCTGTGTCTCTTTGATTTTAAATTCCCTAAGCTATAGGACCATAAGTGGAAGTGCCCTAGGCTCTGTTGCTTTGTTTTTTAGATGTTTCAGGAAACAAAATACACTTCTCCCGAGTGTTTGTTGGCAATTTACATCCCGCCCTTCAGCATAACAAGGCTCCCAGTTCTCCATGGCCTGTCCTGCCTTTCTGGATTTTACACTTTTTTCAGATGGCCCTTTTGACCGGGGGATGTGAGACTTCATTGTAGTGCAGATTTCCTTTGCAAGCTTGCTTGGTTGGCCAAAAAGGGCATATGCGTTTTTTCCTGAATATATTCAGGAAACACCGCAACACCGCATGATGGCTTCAGGCCCTCATCAGGTTCCGGTATGGCACGCTGAGCCTTTGGTTATTTCCTCTTCCTGGTGGGAAATGAGAGTTAAATTTGCCCATCCAGACACCTCCAGCTAGTCTCTCATTGGTTCTCGCTATTCCTGTTCATCTTCCACAGAAATTGCAAACTGGGCCAAACAGGAGGTTAAAGGGACTGACTCTCCAAGTCGGGAGAGTGTTAGTAAAGCGTCTGGAATGTTGCACCCGAGTACAAGGGGAGGAAAACTGAGACATATTTGAACACGTCTCCCGTTCACATGGTTGATCATACTTGGGTTCCACATGCATGTTTCAGCTGAAGGAAGAATACCTTAAACCTGGAGAGTTAAGACCCGTGTAATGGGTACCATGCAATATGACTTCAAAGGGTCTTCATTTGCTCACCGAACCTCTCCAATCCTATCACTGCTGCGTTTATGCCCCTGTACACATGCTTGATTCTCTTTCAGAGACATAGCAATCCATAGGTTGTAAGATACTTACTAGTCAGGTACATTCTTAGGCGTTTAATATGCAGTGTTGAGTCCATTTCGTTGAGCAAGGAGTAGCTCTTGTCTATTCCATATTTGGCTTAAGGAACTTTATCTGTGCTCATTTCAATCTCTGGTTTTATGCAGCACCCCAACTCACCTTTCCCCTTAAGCAAGCATAAGTTCGTTTTCTAAATTTGAGACCCTGTTCTGTTCTGTAATTCAGTTCCTGTGTAGCCAAGTTTCCATTCCGTGTATTACTGATATCTTATGATGTTTCTTTTTCTGTGTGACTTATTTCAGTTAGAATCATCATACCTGAATCCACTCATTGTGCTGCTAAGGGCCTGATGACATAGATTTCATTGCTGAGTGATATTGCTTTGTAAGTAAATACCACAACTTCTTTATCCATTTTTCACTTTCTGCGATGTTGAACTTGTACTGTAAACGAGGTTCTTGTAAACAGAGGCATCCCAAACTTTGGGATGGCTGTGTCTTTTTGATTTTAATTTCCCTAAGCTATAGGACCATAAGTGGCAGTGCCCTAGGCTCTGTTGCTTTGTTTTTTAGATGTTTCAGGAAACACCATACACTTCTCCTGAGTGTCTGTTGGTAATTTACATCCCGCCCATCAGCATAACAAGGCTCCCAGTTCTCCATGGCCTGTCCTGCCTTTCTGGATTTTACACTTTTTTCAGATGGCCCTTTTGACCGGGGGGAAGTGAGACTTCATTGTAGTGCAGATTTCCTTTGCAAGCTTGCTTGGTTGGCCAAAAAGGGCGTATGCGTTTTTTCCTGAATATATTCAGGAAAAAACGCATACGCCCTTTTTGGCCAAGTGCATCATTGTGGACGTTCTGCCTCTTTTCCTATGCTTTCAATGCAATTCCAGTCTACCTCCTGAAATCGGTTTCCTGCAATTCTGCCCCGCTTTCAAGTCCTCTTGGCAGCCTTACTTCAGTCTATTTTTGGACGATAGCTGTCATTTATAACTCTGCAGGTTTGTGAATTACAGTGCCCCTGAGCTCCTTTCTTCAACTCGCTTTCTTGTGACCTGGCCGCAACACCGCAGGATGGCTTCAGGCCCTAATCAGGTTCCGGCACGGCACGCTGAGCCTTTGGTTAATTCCTCTTCCTGGTGGGAAATGAGAGTTAAATTTGCCCGTCCAGACACCTCCAGCTAGCCTCTCATTGGTTCTCGCTATTCCTGTTCATCTTCCGCAGAAATTGCAAACTGTCCCAAACAGGAGGTTAAAGGGACTGACTCTCCAAGTGGGGAGAGTGTTAGTAAAGCGTCTGGAATGTTGCACCCGAGTACCAGGGGAGGAAAACTGAGACATATTTGAACACGTCTCCCGATCACATGGTTGATCATACTCTAGGTTCCACATGCATGTTTTAGCTGAAGGAAGAATACCTAAAACCTGGGTAGTTGAAACCCGTGTAATGGGTACCATGCAATATGATTTCAAAGGGTCTTCATTTGCTCACCGAACCTCTCCAATCCTATCACTGCTGCGTTTATGCACCTGTACACATGCTTGATTCTCTTTCGGAGACATAGCAATCCATAGGTTTTAAGATACTTACTAGTCAGGTACATTCTTAGGCATTTAATATGCGGTGTTGAGTCCATTTCGTTGAGCAAGGAGTAGCTCTTGTCTATTCCATATTTGGCTTAAGGAACTTTATCTGTGCTCATTTCAATCTCTGGTTTTATGCAGCACCCCAACTCACGTTTCCCCTTAAGCAAGCATAAGTTGGTTTTCTAAATTTGAGACCCTGTTCTGTTCTGTAATTCAGTTCCTGTGTAGCCAAGTTTCCATTCCGTGTATTACTGATATCTTATGATGTTTCTTTTTCTGTGTGACTTATTTCAGTTAGAATCATCATACCTGAATCCACTCCTTGTGCTGCTAAGGGCCTGATGACATAGATTTCACTGCTGAGTGATATTGCTTTGTAAGTGAATACCACAACTTCTTTATCCATTTTTCACTTTCTGCGATGTTGAACTTGTACTGTAAACGAGGTTCTTGTAATCAGAGCCGTTCCAAACATTGGGGTGGCTGTGTCTTTTTGATTTTAATTTCCCTAAGCTATAGGACCATAAGTGGCAGTGCCCTAGGCTCTGTTGCTTTGTTTTTTAGATGTTTCAGGAAACACCATACACTTCTCCTGAGTGTCTGTTGGTAATTTACATCCCGCCCATCAGCATAACAAGGCTCCCAGTTCTCCATGGCCTGTCCTGCCTTTCTGGATTTTACACTTTTTTCAGATGGCCCTTTTGACCGGGGGGAAGTGAGACTTCATTGTAGTGCAGATTTCCTTTGCAAGCTTGCTTGGTTGGCCAAAAAGGGCGTATGCGTTTTTTCCTGAATATATTCAGGAAAAAACGCATACGCCCTTTTTGGCCAAGTGCATCATTGTGGACGTTCTGCCTCTTTTCCTATGCTTTCAATGCAATTCCAGTCTACCTCCTGAAATCGGTTTCCTGCAATTCTGCCCCGCTTTCAAGTCCTCTTGGCAGCCTTACTTCAGTCTATTTTTGGACGATAGCTGTCATTTATAACTCTGCAGGTTTGTGAATTACAGTGCCCCTGAGCTCGTTTCTTCAACTCGCTTTCTTGTGACCTGGCCGCAACACCGCAGGATGGCTTCAGGCCCTAATCAGGTTCCGGCACGGCACGCTGAGCCTTTGGTTATTTCCTCTTCCTGGTGGGAAATGAGAGTTAAATTTGCCCGTCCAGACACCTCCAGCTAGCCTCTCATTGGTTCTCGCTATTCCTGTTCATCTTCCGCAGAAATTGCAAACTGTCCAAACAGGAGGTTAAAGGCGCTGACTCTCCAAGTGGGGAGAGTGTTAGTAAAGCGTCTGGAATGTTGCACCCGAGTACCAGGGGAGGAAAACTGAGACATATTTGAACACGTCTCCCGATCACATGGTTGATCATACTCTAGGTTCCACATGCATGTTTTAGCTGAAGGAAGAATACCTAAAACCTGGGTAGTTGAAACCCGTGGAATGGGTACCATGCAATATGATTTCAAAGGGTCTTCATTTGCTCACCGAACCTCTCCAATCCTATCACTGCTGCGTTTATGCACCTGTACACATGCTTGATTCTCTTTCGGAGACATAGCAATCCATAGGTTTTAAGATACTTACTAGTCAGGTACATTCTTAGGCATTTAATATGCGGTGTTGAGTCCATTTCGTTGAGCAAGGAGTAGCTCTTGTCTATACCATATTTGGCTTAAGGAACTTTATCTGTGCTCATTTCAATCTCTGGTTTTATGCAGCACCCCAACTCACCTTTCCCCTTAAGCAAGCATAAGTTGGTTTTCTAAATTTGAGACCCTGTTCTGTTCTGTAATTCAGTTCCTGTGTAGCCAAGTTTACATTCCGTGTATTACTGATATCTTATGATGTTTCTTTTTCTGTGTGACTTATTTCAGTTAGAATCATCATACCTGAATCCACTCATTGTGCTGCTAAGGGCCTGATGACATAGATTTCACTGCTGAGTGATATTGCTTTGTAAGTGAATACCACAACTTCTTTATCCATTTTTCACTTTCTGCGATGTTGAACTTGTACTGTAAACGAGGTTCTTGTAATCAGAGCCGTTCCAAACATTGGGGTGGCTGTGTCTTTTTGATTTTAATTTCCCTAAGCTATAGGACCATAAGTGGAAGTGCCCTAGGCTCTGTTGCTTTGTTTTTTAGATGTTTCAGGAAACACCATACACTTCTCCTGAGTGTCTATTGGCAATTTACATCCCGCCCATCAGCATAACAAGGCTCCCAGTTCTCAATGGCCTGTTGCCTTTCTGGATTTTACACTTTTTTCAGATGGCCCTTTTGACCTGGGGGAAGTGAGACTTCATTGTAGTGCAGATTTCCTTTGCAAGCCTGCTTGGTTGGCCAAAAAGGGCGTATGCGTTTTTTCCTGAATATATTCAGGAAAAAACGCATACGCCCTTTTTGGCCAAGTGCATCATTGTGGACGTTCTGCCTCTTTTCCTATGCTTTCAATGCAATTCCAGTCTACCTCCTGAAATCGGTTTCCTGCAATTCTGCCCCGCTTTCAAGTCCTCTTGGCAGCCTTACTTCAGTCTATTTTTGGACGATAGCTGTCATTTATAACTCTGCAGGTTTGTGAATTACAGTGCCCCTGAGCTCGTTTCTTCAACTCGCTTTCTTGTGACCTGGCCGCAACACCGCAGGTTGGCTTCAGGCCCTAAGCTGGTTCCGGCCCGGCATGCTGAGCCTTTGGTTAATTCTTCTTCCTGGTGGGATATGAGAGTTAAATTTGCCCGTCCAGACACCTCCAGCTAGCCTCTCATTGGTTCTCGCTATTCCTGTTCATCTTCCGCAGAAATTGCAAACTGGGCCAAACAGGAGGTTAAAGGGACTGACTCTCCAAGTCGGGAGAGTGTTAGTAAAGCATCTGGAATGTTGCACCCGAGTACCCGGGGAGGAAAACTGAGACATATTTGAACACGTCTCCCGTTCACATGGTTGATCATACTCTGGGTTCCACATGCATGTTTTAGCTGAAGGAAGAATACCTTAAACCTGGAGAGCTGAGACCCTTGTAATGGGTACCATGCAATATGACTTCAAAGGGTCTTCATTTGCTCACCGAACCTCTCCAATCCTATCACTGCTGCGTTTATGCCCCTGTACACACGCTTGATTCTCTTTTGGAGACATAGCAATCCATAGGTTTTAAGATACTTACTAGTCAGGTACATTCTTAGGCGTTTAATATGGGGTTTTCAGTCCATTTCGTTGAGCAAGGAGTAGCTCTTGTCTATTCCATATTTGGCTTAAGGAACTTTATCTGTGCTCATTTCAATCTCTGGTTTTATGCAGCACCCCAACTCACCTTTCCCCTTAAGCAAGCATAAGTTGGTATTCTAAATTTGAGACCCTGTTCTGTTTTGGAATGCAGTTCCTGTGTAGCCAAGTTTACTTTCCGTGTATTAGTGATATCTTATGATGTTTCTTTTTCTGTGTGACTTATTTCAGTTACAATCATCATACCTGAATCCACTCATTGTGCTGCTAAGGGCCTGACGACACAGATTTCATTGCTGAGTGATATTGCTTTGTAAGTAAATACCACAACTTTTTTATCCATTTTTCACTTTCTGCAATGTTGAACTTGTACTGTAAACGAGGTTCTTGTAAACAGAGCCGTTCCAAACTTTGGGGTGGCTGTGTCTTTTTGATTTTAAATTCCCTAAGCTATAGGACCATAAGTGGAAGTGCCCTAGGCTCTGTTGCTTTGTTTTTTAGATGTTTCAGGAAACACCATACACTTCTCCCGAGTGTTTGTTGGCAATTTACATCCCGCCCTTCAGCATAACAAGGCTCCCAGTTCTCAATGGCCTGTCCTGCCTTTTTGGATTTTACACGTTTTTCAGATGGCCCTTTTGACCGGGGGGAAGTGAGACTTCATTGTAGTGCAGATTTCCTTTGCAAGCTTGCTTGGTTGGCCAAAAAGGGCGTATGCGTTTTTTCCTGAATATATTCAGGAAAAAACGCATACGCCCTTTTTGGCCAAGTGCATCATTGTGGACGTTCTGCCTCTTTTCCTATGCTTTCAATGCAATTCCAGTCTACCTCCTGAAATTGGTTTCCTGCAATTCTGCCCCGCTTTCAAGTCCTCTTGGCAGCCTTACTTCAGTCTATTTTTGGACGATAGCTGTCATTTATAACTCTGCAGGTTTGTGAATTACAGTGCCCCTGAGCTCCTTTCTTCAACTCGCTTTCTTGTGAGCTGGCCGCAACACCGCAGGATGTCTTCAGGCCCTAATCTTGTTCTGGCACGGCACGCTGAGCCTTTGGTTAATTCCTCTTCCTGGTCGGAAATGAGAGTTAAATTTGCCCATCCAGACACCTCCAGCTAGTCTCTCATTGGTTCTCGCTATTCCTGTTCATCTTCCGCAGAAATTGCAAACTGGGCCAAACAGGAGGTTAAAGGGACTGACTCTCCAAGTGGGGAGAGTGTTAGTAAAGCGTCTGGAATGTTGCACCCGAGTACCAGGGTACAAAAACTGAGACATATATGAACACGTCTCCCGATCACATGGTTGATCATACTCTAGGTTCCACATGCATGTTTTAGCTGAAGGAAGAATACCTTAAACCTGGGTAGTTGAAACCCGTGGAATGGGTACCATGCAATATGACTTCAAAGTGTCTTCATTTGCTCACCGAACCTCTCCAATCCTATCACTGCTGCGTTTATGCCCCTGTACACATGCTTGATTCTCTTTTGGAGACATAGCAATCCATAGGTTTTAAGATACTTACTAGTCAGGTACATTCTTAGGCGTTTAATATGGGGTGTTGAGTCCATTTTGTTGAGCAAGGAGTAGCTCTTGTCTATTCCATATTTGGCTTAAGGAACTTTATCTGTGCTCATTTCAATCTCTGGTTTTATGCAGCACCCCAACTCACCTTTCCCCTTAAGCAAGCATAAGTTGGTTTTCTAAATTTGAGACCCTGTTCTGTTTTGGAATGCAATTCCTATTTAGCCAAGGTTACATTCCGTGTATTAGTGATATCTTATGATGTTTCTTTTTCTGTGTGACTTATTTCAGTTAGAATCATCGTACCTGAATCCACTCATTATGCTGCTACGGGCCTGATGACATAGATTTCATTGCTGAGTGATACTGCATTGTACATAAGTACCACAAGTTCTTTATACATTTTTCACTTTCTGCGATGTTGAACTTGTACTGTAAACGAGGTTCTTGTAAACAGAGCCGTTCCAAACTTTGGGGTGGCTGTGTCTTTTTGATTTTAATTTCCCTAAGCTATAGGACCATAAGTGGAAGTGCCCTAGGCTCTGTTGCTTTGTTTTTTAGATGTTTCAGGAAACACCATACACTTCTCCCGAGTGGTTGTTGGCAATTTACATCCCGCCCATCAGCATAACAAGGCTCCCAGTTCTCCATGGCCTGTCCTGCCTTTCTGCATTTTACCCTTTTTTCAGATGGCCCTTTTGACCGGGGGGAAGTGAGACTTCATTGTAGTGCAGATTTCCTTTGCAAGCTTGCTTGGTTGGCCAAAAAGGGCGTATGCGTTTTTTCCTGAATATATTCAGGAAAAAACGCATACGCCCTTTTTGGCCAAGTGCATCATTGTGGACGTTCTGCCTCTTTTCCTATGCTTTCAATTCAATTCCAGTCTACCTCCTGAAATCGGTTTCCTGCAATTCTGCCCCGCTTTCAAGTCGTCTTGGCAGCCTTACTTCAGTCTATTTTTGGACGATAGCTGTCATTTATAACTCTGCGGGTTTGTGAATTACAGTGCCCCTGAGCTCCTTTCTTCAACTCGCTTTCTTGTGACCTGGCCGCAACACCGCAGGATGGCTTCAGGCCCTAATCTGGTTCCGGCACGGCATGCTGAGCCTTTGGTTATTTCCTCTTCCTGCTGGGAAATGAGAGTTAAATTTGCCCGTCCAGACACCTCCAGCTAGTCTCTCATTGGTTGTCGCTATTCCTGTTCATCTTCCGCAGAAATTGCAAACTGGGCCAAACAGGAGGTTAAAGGGACTGACTCTCCAAGTGGGGAGAGTGTTAGTAAAGCGTCTGGAATGTTGCACCTGAGTACCAGGGGAGGAAAACTGAGACATATTTGAACACGTCTCCCGTTCACATGGTTGATCATACTTGGGTTCCACATGCATGTTTTAGCTGAAGGAAGAATACCTTAAACCTGTGTATTTGAAACCCGTGGAATGGGTACCATGCAATATGACTTCAAAGGGTCTTCATTTGCTCACCGAACCTCTCCAATCCTATCACTGCTGCGTTTATGTCCCTGTACACATGCTTGATTCTCTTTCGGAGACATAGCAATCCATAGGTTTTAAGATACTTACTAGTCAGGTACATTCTTAGGCGTTTAATATGCGGTGTTCAGTCCATTTCGTTGAGCAAGGAGTAGCTCTTGTCTATTCCATATTTGGCTTAAGGAACTTAATCTGTGCTCATTTCAATCTCTGGTTTTATGCAGCACCCCAACTCACCTTTACCCTTAAGCAAGCATAAGTTGGTTTTCTAAATTTGAGACCCTGTTCTGTTCTCTAACTGAGTTCCTGTGTAGCCAAGTTTACATTCCGTGTATTACTGATATCTTATGATGTTTCTTTTTCTGTGTGACTTATTTCAGTTAGAATCATCATACCTGAATCCACTCATTGTGCTGCTAAGGGCCTGATGACACAGATTTCATTGCTGAGTGATATTGCTTTGTAAGTAAATACCACAACTTCTTTATCCATTTTTCACTTTCTGCGATGTTGAACTTGTACTGTAAACGAGGTTCTTGTAAACAGAGCCGTTCGAAACTTTGGGGTGGCTGTGTCTTTTTGATTTTAAATTCCCTAAGCTATAGGACCATAAGTGGAAGTGCCCTAGGCTCTGTTGCTTTGTTTTTTAGATGTTTCAGGAAACACCATACACTTCTCCCGAGTGTTTGTTGGCAATTTACATCCCGCCCTTCAGCATAACAAGGCTCCCAGTTCTCCATGGCCTGTCCTGCCTTTCTGGATTTTACACTTTTTTCAGATGGCCCTTTTGACCGGGGGATGTGAGACTTCATTGTAGTGCAGATTTCCTTTGCAAGCTTGCTTGGTTGGCCAAAAAGGGCGTATGCGTTTTTTCCTGAATATATTCAGGAAACACCGCAACACCGCATGATGGCTTCAGGCCCTAATCTGGTTCCGGTATGGCACGCTGAGCCTTTGGTTATTTCCTCTTCCTGGTGGGAAATGAGAGTTAAATTTGCCCATCCAGACACCTCCAGCTAGTCTCTCATTGGTTCTCGCTATTCCTGTTCATCTTCCACAGAAATTGCAAACTGGGCCAAACAGGAGGTTAAAGGGACTGACTCTCCAAGTCGGGAGAGTGTTAGTAAAGCGTCTGGAATGTTGCACCCGAGTACAAGGGGAGGAAAACTGAGACATATTTGAACACGTCTCCCGTTCACATGGTTGATCATACTTGGGTTCCACATGCATGTTTCAGCTGAAGGAAGAATACCTTAAACCTGGAGAGTTAAGACCCGTGTAATGGGTACCATGCAATATGACTTCAAAGGGTCTTCATTTGCTCACCGAACCTCTCCAATCCTATCACTGCTGCGTTTATGCCCCTGTACACATGCTTGATTCTCTTTCGGAGACATAGCAATCCATAGGTTGTAAGATACTTACTAGTCAGGTACACTCTTAGGCGTTTAATATGCAGTGTTGAGTCCATTTCGTTGAGCAAGGAGTAGCTCTTGTCTATTCCATATTTGGCTTAAGGAACTTTATCTGTGCTCATTTCAATCTCTGGTTTTATGCAGCACCCCAACTCACCTTTCCCCTTAAGCAAGCATAAGTTGGTTTTCTAAATTTGAGACCCTGTTCTGTTCTGTAATTCAGTTCCTGTGTAGCCAAGTTTACATTCCGTGTATTACTGATATCTTATGATGTTTCTTTTTCTGTGTGACTTATTTCAGTTAGAATCATCATACCTGAATCCACTCATTGTGCTGCTAAGGGCCTTGTGACACAGATTTCATTGCTGAGTGATATTGCTTTGTAAGTAAATACCACAACTTCTTTATCCATTTTTCACTTTCTGCGATGTTGAACTTGTACTGTAAACGAGGTTCTTGTAAACAGAGCCGTTCCAAACTTTGGGGTGGCTGTGTCTTTTTGATTTTAATTTCCCTAAGCTATAGGACCATAAGTGGAAGTGCCTAGGCTCTGTTGCTTTGTTTTTTAGATGTTTCAGGAAACACCATACACTTCACCCGAGTGGCTGTTGGGAATTTACATCCCGCCCATCAGCATAACAAGGCTCCCAGTTCTCCATGGCCTGTCCTGCCTTTCTGGATTTTACACTTTTTTCAGATGGCCCTTTTGACCGGGGGGAAGTGAGACTTCATTTTAGTGCAGATTTCCTTTGCAAGCTTGCTTGGTTGGCCAAAAACGGCGTATGCGTTTTTTCCTGAATATATTCAGGAAAAAACGCATACGCCCTTTTTGGCCAAGTGCATCATTGTGGACGTTCTGCCTCTTTTCCTATGCTTTCAATGCAATTCCAGTCTACCTCCTGAAATCGGTTTCCTGCAATTCTGCCCCACTTTCAAGTCCTCTTGGCAGCCTTACTTCAGTCTATTTTTGGACGATAGCTGTCATTTATAACTCTGCAGGTTTGTGAATTACAGTGCCCCTGAGCTCCTTTCTTCAACTCGCTTTCTTGTGACCTGGCCGCAACACCGCAGGATGGCTTCAGGCCCTAATCTGGTTCCGGCCCGGCATGCTGAGCCTTTCGTTAATTCCTCTTCCTGGTGGGAAATGAGAGTTAAATTTGCCCGTGCAGACACCTCCAGCTAGCCTCTCATTGGTTCTCGCTATTCCTGTTCAACTTCCGCAGAAATTGCAAACTGGGCCAAACAGGAGGTTAAAGGGACTGACTCTCCAAGTCGGGAGAGTGTTAGTAAAGCGTCTGGAATGTTGCACCCGAGTACCAGGGGAGGAAAACTGAGACATATTTGAACACGTCTCCCGTTCACATGGTTGATCATACTCTGGGTTCCACATGCATGTTTTAGCTGAAGGAAGAATACCTTAAACCTGGAGAGTTGAGACCCGTGTAATGGGTACCATGCAATATGACTTCAAAGGGTCTTCATTTGCTCACCGAACCTCTCCAATCCTATCACTGCGGCGTTTATGCCCCTGTACACACGCTTGATTCTCTTTTGGAGACATAGCAATCCATAGGTTTTAAGATACTTACTAGTCAGGTACATTCTTAGGCGTTTAATATGGGGTGTTGAGTCCATTTCGTTGAGCAGGAGTAGCTCTTGTCTATTCCATATTTGGCTTAAGGAACTTTATCTGTGCTCATTTCAATCTCTGGTTTTATGCAGCACCCCAACTCACCTTTCCCCTTAAGCAAGCATAAGTTCGTTTTCTAAATTTGAGACCCTGTTCTGTTCTGTAATTCAGTTCCTGTGTAGCCAAGTTTCCATTCCGTGTATTACTGATATCTTATGATGTTTCTTTTTCTGTGTGACTTATTTCAGTTAGAATCATCATACCTGAATCCACTCATTGTGCTGCTAAGGGCCTGATGACATAGATTTCATTGCTGAGTGATATTGCTTTGTAAGTAAATACCACAACTTCTTTATCCATTTTTCACTTTCTGCGATGTTGAACTTGTACTGTAAACGAGGTTCTTGTAAACAGAGGCATCCCAAACTTTGGGATGGCTGTGTCTTTTTGATTTTAATTTCCCTAAGCTATAGGACCATAAGTGGAAGTGCCCTAGGCTCTGTTGCTTTGTTTTTTAGATGTTTCAGGAAACACCATACACTTCTCCTGAGTGTCTGTTGGTAATTTACATCCCGCCCATCAGCATAACAAGGCTCCCAGTTCTCCATGGCCTGTCCTGCCTTTGTGGATTTTACACTTTTTTCAGATGGCCCTTTTGACCGGGGGGAAGTGAGACTTCATTGTAGTGCAGATTTCCTTTGCAAGCTTGCTTGGTTGGCCAAAAAGGGCGTATGCGTTTTTTCCTGAATATATTCAGGAAAAAACGCATACGCCCTTTTTGGCCAAGTGCATCATTGTGGACGTTCTGCCTCTTTTCCTATGCTTTCAATGCAATTCCAGTCTACCTCCTGAAATCGGTTTCCTGCAATTCTGCCCCGCTTTCAAGTCCTCTTGGCAGCCTTACTTCAGTCTATTTTTGGACGATAGCTGTCATTTATAACTCTGCAGGTTTGTGAATTACAGTGCCCCTGAGCTCCTTTCTTCAACTCGCTTTCTTGTGACCTGGCCGCAACACCGCAGGATGGCTTCAGGCCCTAATCTGGTTCCGGCCCGGCATGCTGAGCCTTTGGTTAATTCTTCTTCCTGGTGGGAAATGAGAGTTAAATTTGCCCGTCCAGACACCTCCAGCTAGCCTCTCATTGGTTCTCGCTATTCCTGTTCATCTTACGCAGAAATTGCAAACTGGGCCAAACAGGAGGTTAAAGGGACTGACTCTCCAAGTCGGGAGAGTGTTAGTAAAGCGTCTGGAATGTTGCACCCGAGTACAAGGGGAGGAAAACTGAGACATATTTGAACACGTCTCCCGTTCACATGGTTGATCATACTTGGGTTCCACATGCATGTTTTAGCTGAAGGAAGAATACCTTAAACCTGGAGAGTTAAGACCCGTGTAATGGGTACCATGCAATATGACTTCAAAGGGTCTTCATTTGCTCACCGAACCTCTCCAATCCTATCACTGCTGCGTTTATGCCCCTGTACACATGCTTGATTCTCTTTCGGAGACATAGCAATCCATAGGTTGTAAGATACTTACTAGTCAGGTACATTCTTAGGCGTTTAATATGCGGTGTTGAGTCCATTTCGTTGAGCAAGGAGTAGCTCTTGTCTATTCCATATTTGGCTTAAGGAACTTTATCTGTGCTCATTTCAATCTCTGGTTTTATGCAGCACCCCAACTCACCTTTATCCTTAAGCAAGCATAAGTTGGTTTTCTAAATTTGAGACCCTGTTCTGTTCTGTAATTCAGTTCCTGTGTAGCCAAGTTTACATTCCGTGTATTACTGATATCTTATGATGTTTCTTTTTCTGTGTGACTTATTTCAGTTAGAATCATCACACCTGAATCCACTCATTGTGCTGCTAAGGGCCTTGTGACACAGATTTCATTGCTGACTGATATTGCTTTGTAAGTAAATACCACAACTTCTTTATCCATTTTTCACTTTCTGCGATGTTGAACTTGTACTGTAAACGAGGTTCTTGTAAACAGAGCCGTTCCAAACTTTGGGGTGGCTGTGTCTTTTTGATTTTAATTTCCCTAAGCTATAGGACCATAAGTGGAAGTGCCCTAGGCTCTGTTGCTTTGTTTTTTAGATGTTTCAGGAAACACCATACACTTCTCCCGAGTGGTTGTTGGCAATTTACATCCCGCCCATCAGCATAACAAGGCTCCCAGTTCTCCATGGCCTGTCCTGCCTTTCTGGATTTTACCCTTTTTTCAGATGGCCCTTTTGACCGGGGGGAAGTGAGACTTCATTGTAGTGCAGATTTCCTTTGCAAGCTTGCTTGGTTGGCCAAAAAGGGCGTATGCGTTTTTTCCTGAATATATTCAGGAAAAAACGCATACGCCCTTTTTGGCCAAGTGCATCATTGTGGACGTTCTGCCTCTTTTCCTATGCTTTCAATGCAATTCCAGTCTACCTCCTGAAATCGGTTTCCTGCAATTCTGCCCCGCTTTCAAGTCCTCTTGGCAGCCTTACTTCAGTCTATTTTTGGACGATAGCTGTCATTTATAACTCTGCAGGTTTGTGAATTACAGTGCCCCTGAGCTCCTTTCTTCAACTCGCTTTCTTGTGACCTGGCCGCAACACCGCAGGATGGCTTCAGGCCCTAATCTGGTTCCGGCACGGCATGCTGAGCCTTTGGTTATTTCCTCTTCCTGGTGGGAAATGAGAGTTAAATTTGCCCGTCCAGACACCTCCAGCTAGTCTCTCATTGGTTGTCGCTATTCCTGTTCATCTTCCGCAGAAATTGCAAACTGGGCCAAACAGGAGGTTAAAGGGACTGACTCTCCAAGTGGGGAGAGTGTTAGTAAAGCGTCTGGAATGTTGCACCTGAGTACCAGGGGAGGAAATCTGAGACATATTTGAACACGTCTCCCGTTCACATGGTTGATCATACTTGGGTTCCACATGCATGTTTTAGCTGAAGGAAGAATACCTTAAACCTGTGTATTTGAAACCCGTGGAATGGGTACCATGCAATATGACTTCAAAGGGTCTTCATTTGCTCACTGAACCTCTCCAATCCTATCACTGCTGCGTTTATGCCCCTGTACACATGCTTGATTCTCTTTCGGAGACATAGCAATCCATAGGTTTTAAGATACTTACTAGTCAGGTACATTCTTAGGCGTTTAATATGCGGTGTTCAGTCCATTTCGTTGAGCAAGGAGTAGCTCTTGTCTATTCCATATTTGGCTTAAGGAACTTAATCTGTGCTCATTTCAATCTCTGGTTTTATGCAGCACCCCAACTCACCTTTACCCTTAAGCAAGCATAAGTTGGTTTTCTAAATTTGAGACCCTGTTCTGTTCTCTAACTGAGTTCCTGTGTAGCCAAGTTTACATTCCGTGTATTACTGATATCTTATGATGTTTCTTTTTCTGTGTGACTTATTTCAGTTAGAATCATCATACCTGAATCCACTCATTGTGCTGCTAAGGGCCTGATGACACAGATTTCATTGCTGAGTGATATTGCTTTGTAAGTAAATACCACAACTTCTTTATCCATTTTTCACTTTCTGCGATGTTGAACTTGTACTGTAAACGAGGTTCTTGTAAACAGAGCCGTTCGAAACTTTGGGGTGGCTGTGTCTTTTTGATTTTAAATTCCCTAAGCTATAGGACCATAAGTGGAAGTGCCCTAGGCTCTGTTGCTTTGTTTTTTAGATGTTTCAGGAAACACCATACACTTCTCCCGAGTGTTTGTTGGCAATTTACATCCCGCCCTTCAGCATAACAAGGCTCCCAGTTCTCCATGACCTGTCCTGCCTTTCTGGATTTTACACTTTTTTCAGATGGCCCTTTTGACCGGGGGATGTGAGACTTCATTGTAGTGCAGATTTCCTTTGCAAGCTTGCTTGGTTGGCCAAAAAGGGCGTATGCGTTTTTTCCTGAATAT
The DNA here is from genome assembly GCF_951394435.1 of Stenella coeruleoalba. NCBI lineage: Eukaryota > Metazoa > Chordata > Mammalia > Artiodactyla > Delphinidae > Stenella > Stenella coeruleoalba. Next base: position 173,936 of record NW_027646345.1, on the reverse strand, counting down.
ATTCAGGAAACACCGCAACACCGCATGATGGCTTCAGGCCCTAATCTGGTTCCGGTATGGCACGCTGAGCCTTTGGTTATTTCCTCTTCCTGGTGGGAAATGAGAGTTAAATTTGCCCATCCAGACACCTCCAGCTAGTCTCTCATTGGTTCTCGCTATTCCTGTTCATCTTCCACAGAAATTGCAAACTGGGCCAAACAGGAGGTTAAAGGGACTGACTCTCCAAGTCGGGAGAGTGTTAGTAAAGCGTCTGGAATGTTGCACCCGAGTACAAGGGGAGGAAAACTGAGACATATTTGAACACGTCTCCCGTTCACATGGTTGATCATACTTGGGTTCCACATGCATGTTTCAGCTGAAGGAAGAATACCTTAAACCTGGAGAGTTAAGACCCGTGTAATGGGTACCATGCAATATGACTTCAAAGGGTCTTCATTTGCTCACCGAACCTCTCCAATCCTATCACTGCTGCGTTTATGCCCCTGTACACATGCTTGATTCTCTTTCGGAGACATAGCAATCCATAGGTTGTAAGATACTTACTAGTCAGGTACACTCTTAGGCGTTTAATATGCAGTGTTGAGTCCATTTCGTTGAGCAAGGAGTAGCTCTTGTCTATTCCATATTTGGCTTAAGGAACTTTATCTGTGCTCATTTCAATCTCTGGTTTTATGCAGCACCCCAACTCACCTTTCCCCTTAAGCAAGCATAAGTTGGTTTTCTAAATTTGAGACCCTGTTCTGTTCTGTAATTCAGTTCCTGTGTAGCCAAGTTTCCATTCCGTGTATTACTGATATCTTATGATGTTTCTTTTTCTGTGTGACTTATTTCAGTTAGAATCATCATACCTGAATCCACTCATTGTGCTGCTAAGGGCCTTGTGACACAGATTTCATTGCTGAGTGATATTGCTTTGTAAGTAAATACCACAACTTCTTTATCCATTTTTCACTTTCTGCGATGTTGAACTTGTACTGTAAACGAGGTTCTTGTAAACAGAGCCGTTCCAAACTTTGGGGTGGCTGTGTCTTTTTGATTTTAATTTCCCTAAGCTATAGGACCATAAGTGGAAGTGCCTAGGCTCTGTTGCTTTGTTTTTTAGATGTTTCAGGAAACACCATACACTTCACCCGAGTGGCTGTTGGCAATTTACATCCCGCCCATCAGCATAACAAGGCTCCCAGTTCTCCATGGCCTGTCCTGCCTTTCTGGATTTTACCCTTTTTTCAGATGGCCCTTTTGACCGGGGGGAAGTGAGACTTCATTGTAGTGCAGATTTCCTTTGCAAGCTTGCTTGGTTGGCCAAAAAGGGCGTATGCGTTTTTTCCTGAATATATTCAGGAAAAAACGCATACGCCCTTTTTGGCCAAGTGCATCATTGTGGACGTTCTGCCTCTTTTCCTATGCTTTCAATGCAATTCCAGTCTACCTCCTGAAATCGGTTTCCTTCAATTCTGCCCCGCTTTCAAGTCCTCTTGGCAGCCTTACTTCAGTCTATTTTTGGACGATAGCTGTCATTTATAACTCTGAAGGTTTGTGAATTACAGTGCCCCTGAGCTCCTTTCTTCAACTCGCTTTCTTGTGACCTGGCCGCAACACCGCAGGATGGCTTCAGGCCCTAATCTGGTTCCGGCACGGCATGCTGAGCCTTTGGTTATTTCCTCTTCCTGGTGGGAAATGAGAGTTAAATTTGCCCGTCCAGACACCTCCAGCTAGTCTCTCATTGGTTGTCGCTATTCCTGTTCATCTTCCACAGAAATTGCAAACTGGGCCAAACAGGAGGTTAAAGGGACTGACTCTCCAAGTCGGGAGAGTGTTAGTAAAGCGTCTGGAATGTTGCACCTGAGTACCAGGGGAGGAAAACTGAGACATATTTGAACACGTCTCCCATTCACATGGTTGATCATACTTGGGTTCCACATTCATGTTTTAGCTGAAGGAAGAATACCTTAAACCTGTGTATTTGAAACCCGTAGAATGGGTACCATGCAATATGACTTCAAAGGGTCTTCATTTGCTCACCGAACCTCTCCAGTCCTATCACTGCTGCGTTTATACCCCTGTACACACGCTTGATTCTCTTTTGGAGACATAGCAATCCATAGGTTTTAAGATACTTACTAGTCAGGTACATTCTTAGGCGTTTAATATGGGGTGTTGAGTCCATTTCGTTGAGCAAGGAGTAGCTCTTGTCTATTCCATATTTGGCTTAAGGAACTTTATCTGTGCTCATTTCAATCTCTGGTTTTATGCAGCACGCCAACTCACCTTTCCCCTGAAGCAAGCATAAGTTGGTTTTCTAAATTTGAGACCCTGTTCTGTTTTGGAATGCAGTTCCTGTGTAGCCAAGTTTACATTCCGTGTATTAGTGATATCTTATGATGTTTCTTTTTCTGTGTGACTTATTTCAGTTAGAATCATCGTACCTGAATCCACTCATTATGCTGCTACGGGCCTGATGACATAGATTTCATTGCTGACTGATACTGCATTGTACGTAAGTACCACAAGTTCTTTATCCATTTTTCACTTTCTGTGATATTGAACTTGTACGGTAAACGAGGTTCTTGTAAACGGAGGCGTCCCAAACTTTGGGGTGGCTGTGTCTTTTTGATTTTAATTTCCCTAAGCTATAGGACCATAAGTGAAAGTGCCCTAGGCTCTGTTGCTTTGTTTTTTAGATGTTTCAGGAAACACCATACACTTCTACCGAGTGGTTGTTGGCAATTTACATCCCGCCCATCAGCATAACAAGGCTCCCAGTTCTCCATGGCCTGTCCTGCCTTTCTGGATTTTACACTTTTTTCAGATGGCCCTTTTGACCGGGGGGAAGTGAGACTTCATTGTAGTGCAGATTTCCTTTGCAAGCTTGCTTGGTTGGCCAAAAAGGGCGTATGCGTTTTTTCCTGAATATATTCAGGAAAAAACGCATACGCCCTTTTTGGCCAAGTGCATCATTGTGGACGTTCTGCCTCTTTTCCTATGCTTTCAATGCAATTCCAGTCTACCTCCTGAAATCGGTTTCCTGCAATTCTGCCCCGCTTTCAAGTCCTCTTGGCAGCCTTACTTCAGTCTATTTTTGGACGATAGCTGTCATTTATAACTCTGCAGGTTTGTGAATTACAGTGCCCCTGAGCTCCTTTCTTCAACTCGCTTTCTTTTGAGCTGGCCGCAACACCGCAGGATGGCTTCAGGCCCTAATCTGATTCTGGCATGGCACGCTGAGCCTTTGGTTAATTCCTCTTCCTGGTGGGAAATGAGAGTTAAATTTGCCCGTCCAGACACCTCCAGCTAGTCTCCATTGGTTCTCGCTATTCCTGTTCATCTTCCGCAGAAATTGCAAACTGGGCCAAACAGGAGGTTAAAGGGACTGACTCTCCAAGTCGGGAGAGTGTTAGTAAAGCGTCTGGAATGTTGCACCCGAGTACCAGGGTACGAAAACTGAGACATATTTGAACACGTCTCCCGATCACATGGTTGATCATACTCTAGGTTCCACATGCATGTTTTAGCTGAAGGAAGAATACCTTAAACCTGGGTAGTTGAAACCCGTGGAATGGGTACCATGCAATATGACTTCAAAGGGTCTTCATTTGCTCACCGAACCTCTCCAATCCTGTCACTGCTGCGTTTATGCCCCTGTACACATGCTTGATTCTCTTTCGGAGACATAGCAATCCATAGGTTTTAAGATACTTACTAGTCAGCTACATTCTTAGGCGTTTAATATGCGGTGTTGAGTCCATTTCGTTGAGCAAGGAGTAGCTCTTGTCTATTCCATATTTGACTTAAGGAACTTTATCTGTGCTCATTTCTATCTCTGGTTTTATGCAGCACCCCAACTCACCTTTACCCTTAAGCAAGCATAAGTTGTTTTTCTAAATTTGAGTCCCTGTTCTGTTCTGTAATTCAGTTCCTGTGTAGCCAAGTTTACATTCCGTGTATTACTGATATCTTATGATGTTTCTTTTTCTGTGTGACTTACTTCAGTTAGAATCATCATACCTGAATCCACTCATTGTGCTGCTAAGGGCCTGATGACACAGATTTCATTGCTGAGTGATATTGCTTTGTAAGTAAATACCACAACTTCTTTCTCCATTTTTCACTTTCTGCGATGTTGAACTTGTACTGTAAACGAGGTTCTTGTAAACAGAGCCGTTCCAAACTTTGGGGTGGCTGTGTCTTTTTGATTTTAATTTCCCTAAGCTATAGGACCATAAGTGGAAGTGCCCTAGGTTCTGTTGCTTTGTTTTTTAGATGTTTCAGGAAACACCATACACTTCTCCCGAGTGGTTGTTGGCAATTTACATCCCGCCCATCAGCATAACAAGGCTCCCAGTTCTCCATGGCCTGTCCTGCCTTTCTGGATTTTACACTTTTTTCAGATGGCCCTTTTGACCGGGGGGAAGTGAGACTTCATTGTAGTGCAGATTTCCTTTGCAAGCTTGCTTGGTTGGCCAAAAAGGGCGTATGCGTTTTTTCCTGAATATATTCAGGAAAAAACGCATACGCCCTTTTTGGCCAAGTGCATCATTGTGGACGTTCTGCCTCTTTTCCTGTGCTTTCAATGCAATTCCAGTCTACCTCCTGAAATCGGTTTCCTGCAATTCTGCCCCGCTTTCAAGTCCTCTTGGCAGCCTTACTTCAGTCTATTTTTGGACGATAGCTGTCATTTATAACTCTGCAGGTTTGTGAATTACAGTGCCCCTGAGCTCCTTTCTTCAACTCGCTTTCTTTTGAGCTGGCCGCAACACCGCAGGATGGCTTCAGGCCCTAATCTGATTCTGGCATGGCACGCTGAGCCTTTGGTTAATTCCTCTTCCTGGTAGGAAATGAGAGTTAAATTTGCCCGTCCAGACACCTCCAGCTAGTCTCCATTGGTTCTCGCTATTCCTGTTCATCTTCCGCAGAAATTGCAAACTGGGCCAAACAGGAGGTTAAAGGGACTGACTCTCCAAGTCGGGAGAGTGTTAGTAAAGCGTCTGGAATGTTGCACCCGAGTACCAGGGTACGAAAACTGAGACATATTTGAACACGTCTCCCGATCACATGGTTGATCATACTCTAGGTTCCACATGCATGTTTTAGCTGAAGGAAGAATACCTTAAACCTGGAGAGTTGAGACCCGTGGAATGGGTACCATGCAATATGACTTCAAAGGGTCTTCATTTGCTCATGAACCTCTCCAATCCTATCACTGCTGTGTTTATGCCCCTGTACACATGCTTGATTCTCTTTCGGAGACATAGCAATCCATAGGTTTTAAGATACTTACTAGTCAGGTACATTCTTAGGCGTTTAATATGGGGTGTTGAGTTCATTTCGTTGAGCAAGGAGTAGCTCTTGTCTATTCCATATTTGGCTTAAGGAACTTTATCTGTGCTCATTTCAATCTCTGGTTTTATGCAGCACCCCAACTCACCTTTCCCCTTAAGCAAGCATAAGTTGGTTTTCTAAATTTGAGACCCTGTTCTGTTCTGTAATTCAGTTCCTGTGTAGCCAAGTTTACATTCCGTGTATTACTGATATCTTATGATGTTTCTTTTTCTGTGTGACTTATTTCAGTTAGAATCATCATACCTGAATCCACTCATTGTGCTGCTAAGGGCCTGATGACATAGATTTCATTGCTGAGTGATATTGCTTTGTAAGTGAATACCACAACTTTTTATCCATTTTTCACTTTCTGCGATGTTGAACTTGTACTGTAAACGAGGTTCTTGTAAACAGAGCCGTTCCAAACTTTTGGGTGGCTGTGTCTTTTGGATTTTAATTTCCCTAAGCTATAGAACCATAAGTGGAAGTGCCCTAGGCTCTGTTGCTTTGTTTTTTAGATGTTTCAGGAAACACCATACACTTCTCCGGAGTGTCTGTTGGCAATTTACATCCCGCCCATCAGCATAACAAGGCTCCCAGTTCTCCATGGCCTGTCCTGCCTTTCTGGATTTTACACTTTTTTCAGATGGCCCTTTTGACCGGGGGGAAGTGAGACTTCATTGTAGTGCAGATTTCCTTTGCAAGTTTGCTTGGTTGGCAAAAAAGTGCGTATGCGTTTTTTCCTGAATATATTCAGGAAAAAACGCATACGCCCTTTTTGGCCAAGTGCATCATTGTGGACGTTCTGCCTCTTTTCCTATGCTTTCAATGCAATTCCAGTCTACCTCCTGAAATCGGTTTCCTGCAATTCTGCCCCGCTTTCAAGTCCTCTTGGCAGCCTTACTTCAGTCTATTTTTGGACGATAGCTGTCATTTATAACTCTGCAGGTTTGTGAATTACAGTGCCCCTGAGCTCCTTTCTTCAACTCGCTTTCTTGTGACCTGGCTGCAACACCGCAGGATGGCTTCAGGCCCTAATCTGGTTCCGGCACGGCATGCTGAGCCTTTGGTTAATTCCTCTTCCTGGTGGGAAATGAGAGTTAAATTTGCCCATCCAGACACCTCCAGCTAGTCTTTCATTGGTTCTCGCTATTCCTGTTCATCTTCCACAGAAATTGCAAACTGGGCCAAACAGGAGGTTAAAGGGACTGACTCTCCAAGTCGGGAGAGTGTTAGTAAAGCGTCTGGAATGTTGCACCCGAGTACCAGGGTACGAAAACTGAGACATATTTGAACACGTCTCCCGATCACATGGTTGATCATACTCTAGGTTCCACATGCATGTTTTAGCTGAAGGAAGAATACCTTAAACCTGGGTAGGTGAAACCCGTGGAATGGGTACCATACAATATGACTTCAAAGGGTCTTCATTTGCTCACCGAACCTCTCCAATCCTATCACTGCTGCGTTTATGCCCCTGTACACATGCTTGATTCTCTTTCGGAGACATAGCAATCCATAGGTTTTAAGATACTTACTAGTCAGGTACATTCTTAGGCGTTTAATATGCGGTGTTGAGTCCATTTCGTTGAGCAAGGAGTAGCTCTTGTCTATTCCATATTTGGCTTAAGGAACTTTATCTGTGCTCATTTCAATCTCTGGTTTTATGCAGCACCCCAACTCACCTTTCCCCTTAAGCAAGCATAACTTGGTTTTCTAAATTTGAGACCCTGTTCTGTTCTGTAATTCAGTTCCTGTGTAGCCAAGTTTCCATTCCGTGTATTACTGATATCTTATGATGTTTCTTTTTCTGTGTGACTTATTTCAGTTAGAATCATCATACCTGAATCCACTCATTGTGCTGCTAAGGGCCTGATGACATAGATTTCATTGCTGAGTGATATTGCTTTGTAAGTGAATACCACAACTTCTTTATCCATTTTTCACTTTCTGCAATGTTGAACTTGTACTGTAAACGAGGTTCTTGTAAACAGAGCCGTTCCAAACTTTGGGGTGGCTGTGTCTTTTTGATTTTAATTTCCCTAAGCTATAGGACCATAAGTGGAAGTGCCCTAGGCTCTGTTGCTTTGTTTTTTAGATGTTTCAGGAAACACCATACACTTCTCCCGAGTGGTTGTTGGCAATTTACATCCCGCCCATCAGCATAACAAGGCTCCCAGTTCTCCATGGCCTGTCCTGCCTTTCTGGATTTTACACTTTTTTCAGATGGCCCTTTTGACCGGGGGGAAGTGAGACTTCATTGTAGTGCAGATTTCCTTTGCAAGCTTGCTTGGTTGGCCAAAAAGGGCGTATGCGTTTTTTCCTGAATATATTCAGGAAAAAACGCATACGCCCTTTTTGGCCAAGTGCATCATTGTGGACGTTCTGCCTCTTTTCCTATGCTTTCAATGCAATTCCAGTCTACCTCCTGAAATCGGTTTCCTGCAATTCTGCCCCGCATTCAAGTCCTCTTGGCAGCCTTACTTCAGTCTATTTTTGGATGATAGCTGTCATTTATAACTCTGCAGGTTTGTGAATTACAGTGCCCCTGAGCTCCTTTCTTCAACTCGCTTTCTTGTGACCTGACCGCAACACCGCAGGATGGCTTCAGGCCCTAATCTGGTTCTGGCATGGCACGCTGAGCCTTTGGTTATTTCCTCTTCCTGGTGGGAAATGAGAGTTAAATTTGCCCGTCCAGACACCTCCAGCTAGTCTCTCATTGGTTCTCGCTATTCCTGTTCATCTTCCAAGAAATTGCAAACTGGGCCAAACAGGAGGTTAAAGGCGCTGACTCTCCAAGTGGGGAGAGTGTTAGTAAAGCGTCTGGAATGTTGCACCCGAGTACCAGGGGAGGAAAACTGAGACATATTTGAACACGTCTCCCATTCACATGGTTGATCATACTTGGGTTCCACATGCATCTTTTAGCTGAAGGAAGAATACCTTAAACCTGGGTATTTAAAACCCGTGGAATGGGTACCATGCAATATGACTTCAAAGGGTCTTCATTTGCTCACCGAACCTCTCCAATCCTATCACTGCTGCGTTTATGCCCCTGTACACACGCTTGATTCTCTTTTGGAGACATAGCAATCCATAGGTTTTAAGATACTTACTAGTCAGGTACATTCTTAGGTGTTTAATATGGGGTGTTGAGTCCATTTCGTTGAGCAAGGAGTAGCTCCTGTCTATTCCATATTTGGCTTAAGGAACTTTATCTGTGCTCATTTCAATCTCTGGTTTTATGCAGCACCCCAACTCACCTTTCCCCTTAAGCAAGCATAAGTTGGTTTTCTAAATTTGAGACCCTGTTCTGTTTTGGAATGCAGTTCCTGTGTAGCCAAGTTTACATTCCGTGTATTAGTGATATCTTATGATGTTTCTTTTTCTGTGTGACTTATTTCAGTTAGAATCATCGTACCTGAATCCACTCATTATGCTGCTACAGGCCTGATGACATAGATTTCATTGCTGAGTGATACTGCATTGTACGTAAGTACCACAAGTTCTTTATCCATTTTTTTCTTTCTGTGATATTGAACTTGTACGGTAAACGAGGTTCTTGTAAACGGAGGTGTCCCAAACTTTGGGGTGGCTGTGTCTTTTTTATTTTAATTTCCCTAAGCTATAGGACCATAAGTGGAAGTGCCCTAGGCTCTGTTGCTTTGTTTTTTAGATGTTTCAGGAAACACCATACACTTCTCCCGAGTGTCTGTTGGCAATTTACATCCCGCCCATCAGCATAACAAGGCTCCCAGTTCTCCATGGCCTGTCCTGCCTTTCTGGATTTTACACTTTTTTCAGATGGCCCTTTTGACCGGGGGGAAGTGAGAGTTCATTGTAGTGCAGATTTCCTTTGCAAGCTTGCTTGGTTGGCCAAAAAGGGCGTATGCGTTTTTTCCTGAATATATTCAGGAAAAAACGCATACGCCCTTTTTGGCCAAGTGCATCATTGTGGACGTTCTGCCTCTTTTCCTATGCTTTCAATGCAATTCCAGTCTACCTCCTGAAATCGGTTTCCTGCAATTCTGCCCCGCTTTCAAGTCCTCTTGGCAGCCTTACTTCAGTCTATTTTTGGACGATAGCTGTCATTTATAACTCTGCAGGTTTGTGAATTACAGTGCCCCTGAGCTCCTTTCTTCAACTCGCTTTCTTTTGAGCTGGCCGCAACACCGCAGGATGACTTCAGACCCTAATCTGGTTCCGGTACGGCACGCTGAGCCTTTGGTTATTTCCTCTTCCTGGTGGGAAATGAGAGTTAAATTTGCCCGTCCAGACACCTCCAGCTAGCCTCTCATTGGTTCTCGCTATTCCTGTTCATCTTCCGCAGAAATTGCAAACTGTGCCAAACAGGAGGTTAAAGGCGCTGACTCTCCAAGTGGGGAGAGTGTTAGTAAAGCGTCTGGAATGTTGCACCCGAGTACCAGGGTACGAAAACTGAGACATATTTGAACACGTCTCCCGATCACATGGTTGATCATACTCTGGGTTCCACATGCATGTTTTAGCTGAAGGAAGAATACCTTAAACCTGGGTAGTTGAAACCCGTGGAATGGGTACCATGCAATATGACTTCAAAGGGTCTTCATTTGCTCACTGAACATCTCCAATCCTATCACTGCTGCGTTTATGCCCCTGTACACATGCTTGATTCTCTTTTGGAGACATAGCAATCCATAGGTTTTAAGATACTTACTAGTCAGGTACATTCTTAGGCGTTTAATATGCGGTGTTGAGTCCATTTCATTGAGCAAGGAGTAGCTCTTGTCTATTCCATATTTGGCTTAAGGAACTTTATCTGTGCTCATTTCAATCTCTGGTTTTATGCAGCACCCCAACTCACCTTTCCCGTTAAGCAAGCATAAGTTGGTTTTCTAAATTTGAGACCCTGTTCTGTTCTGTAATTCCGTTCCTGTGTAGCCAAGTTTACATTCCGTGTATTAGTGATATCTTATGATGTTTCTTTTTCTGTGTCACTTATTTCAGTTAGAATCATCGTACCTGAATCCACTCATTATGCTGCTACGGGCCTGATGACATAGATTTCATTGCTGAGTGATACTGCATTGTACGTAAGTACCACAACTTCTTTATCCGTTTTTCACTTTCTGTGATATTGAACTTGTACTGTAAACGAGGTTCTTGTAAACAGAGGCGTCCCAAACGTTGGGGTGGCTGTGTCTTTTTGATTTTAATTTCCCTAAGCTATAGGACCATAAGTGGAAGTGCCCTAGGCTCTGTTGCTTTGTTTTTTAGATGTTTCAGGAAACACCATACACTTCTCCTGAGTGTCTGTTGGCAATTTACATCCCGCCCATCAGCATAACAAGGCTCCCAGTTCTCCATGGCCTGTCCTGCCTTTCTGGATTTTACACTTTTTTCAGATGGCCCTTTTGACCGGGGGGAAGTGAGACTTCATTGTAGTGCAGATTTCCTTTGCAAGCTTGCTTGGTTGGCCAAAAAGGGCGTATGCGTTTGTTCCTGAATATATTCAGGAATAAACGCATACGCCCTTTTTGGCCAAGTGCATCATTGTGGACGTTCTGCCTCTTTTCCTATGCTTTCAATGCAATTCCAGTCTACCTCCTGAAATCGGTTTCCTGCAATTCTGCCCCGCTTTCAAGTCCTCTTGGCAGCCTTACTTCAGTCTATTTTTGGACGATAGCTGTCATTTATAACTCTGCAGGTTTGTGAATTACAGTGCCCCTGAGCTCCTTTCTTCAACTCGCTTTCTTGTGACCTGGCTGCAACACCGCAGGATGGCTTCAGGCCCTAATCTGGTTACGGCACGGCACGCTGAGCCTTTGGTTATTTCCTCTTCCTGGTGGGAAATGAGAGTTAAATTTGCCCGTCCAGACACCTCCAGCTAGCCTCTCATTGGTTCTCGCTATTCCTGTTCATCTTCCGCAGAAATTGCAAACTGGGCCAAACAGGAGGTTAAAGGCGCTGACTCTCCAAGTGGGGAGAGTGTTAGTAAAGCGTCTGGAATGTTGCACCCGAGTACCAGGGGAGGAAAACTGAGACATATTTGAACACGTCTCCCGTTCACATGGTTGATCATACTTGGGTTCCACATGCATGTTTTAGCTGAAGGAAGAATACCTTAAACCTGGAGAGTTAAGACCCGTGTAATGGGTACCATGCAATATGACTTCAAAGGGTCTTCATTTGCTCACCGAACCTCTCCAATCCTATCACTGCTGCGTTTATGCCCCTGTACACATGCTTGATTCTCTTTCGGAGACATAGCAATCCATAGGTTTTAAGATACTTACTAGTCAGGTACATTCTTAGGAGTTTAATATGCGGTGTTGAGTCCATTTCGTTGAGCAAGGAGTAGCTCTTGTCTATTCCATATTTGGCTTAAGGAACTTTATCTGTGCTCATTTCAATCTCTGGTTTTATGCAGCACCCCAACTCACCTTTACCCTTAAGCAAGCATAAGTTGGTTTTCTAAATTTGAGACCCTGTTCTGTTCTGTAATTTAGTTCCTGTGTAGCCAAGTTTACATTCCGTGTATTACTGATATCTTATGATGTTTCTTTTTCTGTGTGACTTATTTCAGTTAGAATCATCATACCTGAATCCACTCATTGTGCTGCTAAGGGCCTGATGACATAGATTTCATTGCTGAGTGATATTGCTTTGTAAGTGAATACCACAACTTTTTATCCATTTTTCACTTTCTGCGATGTTGAACTTGTACTGTAAACGAAGTTCTTGTAAACAGAGCCGTTCCAAACTTTGGGGTGGCTGTGTCTTTTGGATTTTAATTTCCCTAAGCTATAGGACCATAAGTGGAAGTGCCCTAGGCTCTGTTGCTTTGTTTTTTAGGTGTTTCAGGAAACACCATACACTTCTCCCGAGTGTCTGTTGGCAATTTACATCCCGCCCATCAGCATAACAAGGCTCCCAGTTCTCCATGGCCTGTCCTGCCTTTCTGGATTTTACACTTTTTTCAGATGGCCCTTTTGACCGGGGGGAAGTGAGACTTCATTGTAGTGCAGATTTCCTTTGCAAGTTTGCTTGGTTGGCAAAAAAGGGCGTATGCGTTTTTTCCTGAATATATTCAGGAAAAAACGCATACGCCCTTTTTGGCCAAGTGCATCATTGTGGACGTTCTGCCTCTTTTCCTATGCTTTCAATGCAATTCCAGTCTACCTCCTGAAATCGGTTTCCTGCAATTCTGCCCCGCTTTCAAGTCCTCTTGGCAGCCTTACTTCAGTCTATTTTTGGATGATAGCTGTCATTTATAACTCTGCAGGTTTGTGAGTTACAGTGCCCCTGAGCTCCTTTCTTCAACTCGCTTTCTTGTGACCTGGCTGCAACACCGCAGGATGGCTTCAGGCCCTAATCTGGTTCCGGCCCGGCATGCTGAGCCTTTGGTTATTTCCTCTTCCTGGTGGGAAATGAGAGTTAAATTTGCCCGTCCAGACACCTCCAGCTAGCCTCTCATTGGTTCTCGCTATTCCTGTTCATCTTCCGCAGAAATTGCAAACTGGGCCAAACAGGAGGTTAAAGGGACTGACTCTCCAAGTCGGGAGAGTGTTAGTAAAGCGTCTGGAATGTTGCACCCGAGTACCAGGATACGAAAACTGGGACATATTTGAACACGTCTCCCGATCACATGGTTGATCATACTCTAGGTTCCACATGCATGTTTTAGCTGAAGGAAGAATACCTAAAACCTGGGTAGTTGAAACCCGTGGAATGGGTACCATGCAATATGACTTCAAAGGGTCTTCATTTGCTCATGAACCTCTCCAATCCTATCACTGCTGCGTTTATGCCCCTGTACACATGCTTGATTCTCTTTCGGAGACATAGCAATCCATAGGTTTTAAGATACTTACTAGTCAGGTACATTCTTAGGCGTTTAATATGGGGTGTTGAGTTCATTTCGTTGAGCAAGGAGTAGCTCTTGTCTATTCCATATTTGGCTTAAGGAACTTTATCTGTGCTCATTTCAATCTCTGGTTTTATGCAGCACCCCAACTCACCTTTCCCCTTAAGCAAGCATAAGTTGGTTTTCTAAATTTGAGACCCTGTTCTGTTCTGTAATTCAGTTCCTGTGTAGCCAAGTTTACATTCCGTGTATTACTGATATCTTATGATGTTTCTTTTTCTGTGTGACTTATTTCAGTTAGAATCATCATTCCTGAATCCACTCATTGTGCTGCTAAGGGCCTGATAACATAGATTTCATTGCTGAGTGATATTGCTTTGTAAGTAAATACCACAACTTCTTTACCCATTTTTCACTTTCTGCGATGTTGAACTTGTATTGTAAACGAGGTTCTTGTAAACAGAGCCGTTCCAAACTTTGGGGTGGCTGTGTCTTTTTGATTTTAATTTCCCTAAGCTATAGGACCATAAGTGGAAGTGCCCTAGGTTCTGTTGCTTTGTTTTTTAGATGTTTCAGGAAACACCATACACTTCTCCCGAGTGGTTGTTGGCAATTTACATCCCGCCCATCAGCATAACAAGGCTCCCAGTTCTCCATGGCCTGTCCTACCTTTCTGGATTTTACACTTTTTTCAGATGGCCCTTTTGACCGGGGGGAAGTGAGACTTCATTGTAGTGCAGATTTCCTTTGCAAGCTTGCTTGGTTGGCCAAAAAGGGCGTATGCGTTTTTTCCTGAATATATTCAGGAAAAAACGCATACGCCCTTTTTGGCCAAGTGCATCATTGTGGATGTTCTGCCTCTTTTCCTATGTTTTCAATGCAATTCCAGTCTACCTCCTGAAATAGGTTTCCTGCAATTCTGCCCCGCTTTCAAGTCCTCTTGGCAGCCTTACTTCAGTCTATTTTTGGACGATAGCTGTCATTTATAACTCTGCAGGTTTGTGAATTACAGTGCCCCTGAGCTCCTTTCTTCAACTCGCTTTCTTGTGACCTGGCCGCAACACCGCAGGATGTCTTCAGGCCCTAATCTGGTTCTGGCACGGCACGCTGAGCCTTTGGTTAATTCCTCTTCCTGGTGGGAAATGAGAGTTAAATTTGCCCATCCAGACACCTCCAGCTAGTCTCTCATTGGTTCTCGCTATTCCTGTTCATCTTCCACAGAAATTGCAAACTGGGCCAAACAGGAGGTTAAAGGGACTGACTCTCCAAGTCGGGAGAGTGTTAGTAAAGCGTCTGGAATGTTGCACCCGAGTACCAGGGTACGAAAACTGAGACATATTTGAACACGTCTCCCGATCACATGGTTGATCATACTCTAGGTTCCACATGCATGTTTTAGCTGAAGGAAGAATACCTTAAACCTGGGTAGGTGAAACCCGTGGAATGGGTACCATACAATATGACTTCAAAGGGTCTTCATTTGCTCACCGAACCTCTCCAATCCAATCACTGCTGCGTTTATGCCCCTGTACACATGCTTGATTCTCTTTCGGAGACATAGCAATCCATAGGTTTTAAGATACTTACTAGTCAGGTACATTCTTAGGCGTTTAATATGCGGTGTTGAGTCCATTTCGTTGAGCAAGGAGTAGCTCTTGTCTATTCCATATTTGGCTTAAGGAACTTTATCTGTGCTCATTTCAATCTCTGGTTTTATGCAGCACCCCAACTCACCTTTCCCCTTAAGCAAGCATAACTTGGTTTTCTAAATTTGAGACCCTGTTCTGTTCTGTAATTCAGTTCCTGTGTAGCCAAGTTTCCATTCCGTGTATTACTGATATCTTATGATGTTTCTTTTTCTGTGTGACTTATTTCAGTTAGAATCATCATACCTGAATCCACTCATTGTGCTGCTAAGGGCCTGATGACACAGATTTCATTGCTGAGTGATATGGCTTTGTAAGTAAATACCACAACTTCTTTATCCATTTTTCACTTTCTGCGATGTTGAACTTGTACTGTAAACGAGGTTCTTGTAAACAGAGCCGTTCGAAACTTTGGGGTGGCTGTGTCTTTTTGATTTTAATTTCCCTAAGCTATAGGACCATAAGTGGAAGTGCCCTAGGCTCTGTTGCTTTGTTTTTTAGATGTTTCAGGAAACACCATACACTTCTCCCGAGTGTTTGTTGGCAATTTACATCCCGCCCTTCAGCATAACAAGGCTCCCAGTTCTCCATGGCCTGTCCTGCCTTTCGGGATTTTACACTTTTTTCAGATGGCCCTTTTGACCGGGGGAAGTGAGACTTCATTGTAGTGCAGATTTCCTTTGCAAGCTTGCTTGGTTGGCCAAAAAGGGCGTATGCGTTTTTTCCTGAATATATTCAGGAAAAAACGCATACGCCCTTTTTGGCCAAGTGCATCATTGTGGACGTTCTGCCTCTTTTCCTATGCTTTCAATGCAATTCCAGTCTACCTCCTGAAATCGGTTTCCTGCAATTCTGCCCCGCTTTCAAGTCCTCTTGGCAGCCTTACTTCAGTCTATTTTTGGACGATAGCTGTCATTTATAACTCTGCAGGTTTGTGAATTACAGTGCCCCTGAGCTCCTTTCTTCAACTCGCTTTCTTGTGACCTGGCCGCAACACCGCAGGATGGCTTCAGGCCCTAATCTGGTTCCGGTATGGCACGCTGAGCCTTTGCTTATTTCCTCTTCCTGGTGGGAAATGAGAGTTAAATTTGCCCGTCCAGACACCTCCAGCTAGCCTCTCATTGGTTCTCGCTATTCCTGTTCATCTTCCGCAGAAATTGCAAACTGGGCCAAAGAGGAGGTTAAAGGGACTGACTCTCCAAGTCGGGAGAGTGTTAGTAAAGCGTCTGGAATGTTGCACCCGAGTACCAGGGGAGGAAAACTGAGACATATTTGAACACGTCTCCCTTTCACATGGTTGATCATACTCTGGGTTCCACATGCATGTTTTAGCTGAAGGAAGAATACCTTAAACCTGGAGAGTTGAGACCCGTGGAATGGGTACCATGCAATATGACTTCAAAGGGTCTTCATTTGCTCAACGAACCTCTCCAGTCCTATCACTGCTGCGTTTATACCCCTGTACACACGCTTGATTCTCTTTTGGAGACATAGCAATCCATAGGTTTTAAGATACTTACTAGTCAGGTACATTCTTAGGCGTTTAATATGGGGTGTTGAGTCCATTTCGTTGAGCAAGGAGTAGCTCTTGTCTATTCCATATTTGGCTTAAGGAACTTTATCTGTGCTCATTTCAATCTCTGGTTTTATGCAGCACGCCAACTCACCTTTCCCCTGAAGCAAGCATAAGTTGGTTTTCTAAATTTGAGACCCTGTTCTGTTTTGGAATGCAGTTCCTGTGTAGCCAAGTTTACATTCCGTGTATTAGTGATATCTTATGATGTTTCTTTTTCTGTGTGACTTATTTCAGTTAGAATCATCGTACCTGAATCCACTCATTATGCTGCTACGGGCCTGATGACATAGATTTCATTGCTGACTGATACTGCATTGTACGTAAGTACCACAAGTTCTTTATCCATTTTTCACTTTCTGTGATATTGAACTTGTACGGTAAACGAGGTTCTTGTAAACGGAGGCGTCCCAAACTTTGGGGTGGCTGTGTCTTTTTGATTTTAATTTCCCTAAGCTATAGGACCATAAGTGAAAGTGCCCTAGGCTCTGTTGCTTTGTTTTTTAGATGTTTCAGGAAACACCATACACTTCTACCGAGTGGTTGTTGGCAATTTACATCCCGCCCATCAGCATAACAAGGCTCCCAGTTCTCCATGGCCTGTCCTGCCTTTCTGGATTTTACACTTTTTTCAGATGGCCCTTTTGACCGGGGGGAAGTGAGACTTCATTGTAGTGCAGATTTCCTTTGCAAGCTTGCTTGGTTGGCCAAAAAGGGCGTATGCGTTTTTTCCTGAATATATTCAGGAAAAAACGCATACGCCCTTTTTGGCCAAGTGCATCATTGTGGACGTTCTGCCTCTTTTCCTATGCTTTCAATGCAATTCCAGTCTACCTCCTGAAATCGGTTTCCTGCAATTTTGCCCCGCTTTCAAGTCCTCTTGGCAGCCTTACTTCAGTCTATTTTTGGACGATAGCTGTCATTTATAACTCTGCAGGTTTGTGAATTACAGTGCCCCTGAGCTCCTTTCTTCAACTTGCTTTCTTTTGAGCTGGCCGCAACACCGCAGGATGGCTTCAGGCCCTAATCTGATTCTGGCATGGCACGCTGAGCCTTTGGTTAATTCCTCTTCCTGGTAGGAAATGAGAGTTAAATTTGCCCGTCCAGACACCTCCAGCTAGTCTCCATTGGTTCTCGCTATTCCTGTTCATCTTCCGCAGAAATTGCAAACTGGGCCAAACAGGAGGTTAAAGGGACTGACTCTCCAAGTCGGGAGAGTGTTAGTAAAGCGTCTGGAATGTTGCACCCGAGTACCAGGGTACGAAAACTGAGACATATTTGAACACGTCTCCCGATCACATGGTTGATCATACTCTAGGTTCCACATGCATGTTTTAGCTGAAGGAAGAATACCTAAAACCTGGGTTGTTGAAACCCGTGGAATGGGTACCATGCAATATGACTTCAAAGGGTCTTCATTTGCTCACCGAACCTCTCCAATCCTGTCACTGCTGCGTTTATGCCCCTGTACACATGCTTGATTCTCTTTCGGAGACATAGCAATCCATAGGTTTTAAGATACTTACTAGTCAGGTACATTCTTAGGCGTTTAATATGCGGTGTTGAGTCCATTTCGTTGAGCAAGTAGTAGCTCTTGTCTATTCCATATTTGACTTAAGGAACTTTATCTGTGCTCATTTCTATCTCTGGTTTTATGCAGCACCCCAACTCACCTTTACCCTTAAGCAAGCATAAGTTGTTTTTCTAAATTTGAGTCCCTGTTCTGTTCTGTAATTCAGTTCCTGTGTAGCCAAGTTTACATTCCGTGTATTACTGATATCTTATGATGTTTCTTTTTCTGTGTGACTTACTTCAGTTAGAATCATCATACCTGAATCCACTCATTGTGCTGCTAAGGGCCTGATGACACAGATTTCATTGCTGAGTGATATTGCTTTGTAAGTAAATACCACAACTTCTTTCTCCATTTTTCACTTTCTGCGATGTTGAACTTGTACTGTAAACGAGGTTCTTGTAAACAGAGCCGTTCCAAACTTTGGGGTGGCTGTGTCTTTTTGATTTTAATTTCCCTAAGCTATAGGACCATAAGTGGAAGTGCCCTAGGTTCTGTTGCTTTGTTTTTTAGATGTTTCAGGAAACACCATACACTTCTCCCGAGTGGTTGTTGGCAATTTACATCCCGCCCATCAGCATAACAAGGCTCCCAGTTCTCCATGGCCTGTCCTGCCTTTCTGGATTTTACACTTTTTTCAGATGGCCCTTTTGACCGGGGGGAAGTGAGACTTCATTGTAGTGCAGATTTCCTTTGCAAGCTTGCTTGGTTGGCCAAAAAGGGCGTATGCGTTTTTTCCTGAATATATTCAGGAAAAAACGCATACGCCCTTTTTGGCCAAGTGCATCATTGTGGACGTTCTGCCTCTTTTCCTGTGCTTTCAATGCAATTCCAGTCTACCTCCTGAAATCGGTTTCCTGCAATTCTGCCCCGCTTTCAAGTCCTCTTGGCAGCCTTACTTCAGTCTATTTTTGGACGATAGCTGTCATTTATAACTCTGCAGGTTTGTGAATTACAGTGCCCCTGAGCTCCTTTCTTCAACTCGCTTTCTTTTGAGCTGGCCGCAACACCGCAGGATGGCTTCAGGCCCTAATCTGATTCTGGCATGGCACGCTGAGCCTTTGGTTAATTCCTCTTCCTGGTAGGAAATGAGAGTTAAATTTGCCCGTCCAGACACCTCCAGCTAGTCTCCATTGGTTCTCGCTATTCCTGTTCATCTTCCGCAGAAATTGCAAACTGGGCCAAACAGGAGGTTAAAGGGACTGACTCTCCAAGTCGGGAGAGTGTTAGTAAAGCGTCTGGAATGTTGCACCCGAGTACCAGGGTACGAAAACTGAGACATATTTGAACACGTCTCCCGATCACATGGTTGATCATACTCTAGGTTCCACATGCATGTTTTAGCTGAAGGAAGAATATCTTAAACCTGGGTAGTTGAAACCCGTGGAATGGGTACCATGCAATATGACTTCAAAGGGTCTTCATTTGCTCACCGAACCTCTCCAATCCTGTCACTGCTGCGTTTATGCCCCTGTACACATGCTTGATTCTCTTTCGGAGACATAGCAATCCATAGGTTTTAAGATACTTACTAGTCAGGTACATTCTTAGGCGTTTAATATGCGGTGTTGAGTCCATTTCGTTGAACAAGGAGTAGCTCTTGTCTATTCCATATTTGACTTAAGGAACTTTATCTGTGCTCATTTCAATCTCTGGTTTTATGCAGCACCCCAACTCACCTTTACCCTTAAGCAAGCATAAGTTGTTTTTCTAAATTTGAGTCCCTGTTCTGTTCTGTAATTCAGTTCCTGTGTAGCCAAGTTTACATTCCGTGTATTACTGATATCTTATGATGTTTCTTTTTCTGTGTGACTTACTTCAGTTAGAATCATCATACCTGAATCCACTCATTGTGCTGCTAAGGGCCTGATGACACAGATTTCATTGCTGAGTGATATTGCTTTGTAAGTAAATACCACAACTTCTTTCTCCATTTTTCACTTTCTGCGATGTTGAACTTGTACTGTAAACGAGGTTCTTGTAAACAGAGCCGTTCCAAACTTTGGGGTGGCTGTGTCTTTTTGATTTTAATTTCCCTAAGCTATAGGACCATAAGTGGAAGTGCCCTAGGTTCTGTTGCTTTGTTTTTTAGATGTTTCAGGAAACACCATACACTTCTCCCGAGTGGTTGTTGGCAATTTACATCCCGCCCATCAGCATAACAAGGCTCCCAGTTCTCCATGGCCTGTCCTGCCTTTCTGGATTTTACACTTTTTTCAGATGGCCCTTTTGACCGGGGGGAAGTGAGACTTCATTGTAGTGCAGATTTCCTTTGCAAGCTTGCTTGGTTGGCCAAAAAGGGCGTATGCGTTTTTTCCTGAATATATTCAGGAAAAAACGCATACGCCCTTTTTGGCCAAGTGCATCATTGTGGACGTTCTGCCTCTTTTCCTGTGCTTTCAATGCAATTCCAGTCTACCTCCTGAAATCGGTTTCCTGCAATTCTGCCCCGCTTTCAAGTCCTCTTGGCAGCCTTACTTCAGTCTATTTTTGGACGATAGCTGTCATTTATAACTCTGCAGGTTTGTGAATTACAGTGCCCCTGAGCTCCTTTCTTCAACTCGCTTTCTTGTGACCTGGCCGCAACACCGCAGGATGGCTTCAGGCCCTAATCTGGTTCCGGCCCGGCATGCTGAGCCTTTGGTTAATTCCTCTTCCTGGTGGGAAATGAGAGTTAAATTTGCCCGTTCAGACACTTCCAGCTAGTCTCTCATTGGTTCTCGCTATTCCTGTTCATCTTCCGCAGAAATTGCAAACTGGGCCAAACAGGAGGTTAAAGGGACTGACTCTCCAAGTGGGGAGATTGTTAGTAAAGCGTCTGGAATGTTGCACCCGAGTACCAGGGGAGGAAAACTGAGACATATTTGAACACGTCTCCCGTTCACATGGTTGATCATATTCTGGGTTCCACATGCATGTTTTAGCTGAAGGAAGAATACCTTAAACCTGGAGAGTTGAGACCCGTGGAATGGGTACCATGCAATATGACTTCAAAGGGTCTTCATTTGCTCACCGAACCTCTCCAATCCTATCACTGCTGCGTTTATGCCCCTGTACACACGCTTGATTCTCTTTTGGAGACATAGCAATCCATAGGTTTTAAGATACTTACTAGTCAGGTACATTCTTAGGCGTTTAATATGGGGTGTTGAGTCCATTTCGTTGAGCAAGGAGTAGCTCTTGTCTATTCCATATTTGGCTTAAGGAACTTTATCTGTGCTCATTTCAATCTCTGGTTTTATGCAGCAACCCAACTCACCTTTCCCCTGAAGCAAGCATAAGTTGGTTTTCTAAATTTGAGACCCTGTTCTGTTTTGGAATGCAGTTCCTGTGTAGCCAAGTTTACATTCCGTGTATTAGTGATATCTTATGATATTTCTTTTTCTGTGTGACTTATTTCAGTTAGAATCATCGTACCTGAATCCACTCATTATGCTGCTACGGGCTTGATGACATAGATTTCATTGCTGACTGATACTGCATTGTACGTAAGTACCACAAGTTCTTTATCCATTTTTCACTTTCTGTGATATTGAACTTGTACGGTAAACGAGGTTCTTGTAAACGGAGGCGTCCCAAACTTTGGGGTGGCTGTGTCTTTTTTATTTTAATTTCCTTAAGCTATAGGACCATAAGTGGAAGTGCCCTAGGCTCTGTTGCTTTGTTTTTTAGATGTTTCAGGAAACACCATACACTTCTCCCGAGTGGTTGTTGGCAATTTACATCCCGCCCATCAGCATAACAAGGCTCCCAGTTCTCCATGGCCTGTCCTGCCTTTCTGGATTTTACACTTTTTTCAGATGGCCCTTTTGACCGGGGGGAAGTGAGACTTCATTGTAGTGCAGATTTCCTTTGCAAGCTTGCTTGGTTGGCCAAAAAGAGCGTATGCGTTTTTTCCTGAATATATTCAGGAAAAAACGCATACGCCCTTTTTGGCCAAGTGCATCATTGTGGACGTTCTGCCTCTTTTCCTATGCTTTCAATGCAATTCCAGTCTACCTCCTGAAATCGGTTTCCTGCAATTCTGCCCCGCTTTCAAGTCCTCTTGGCAGCCTTACTTCAGTCTATTTTTGGACGATAGCTGTCATTTATAACTCTGCAGGTTTGTGAATTACAGTGCCCCTGAGCTCCTTTCTTCAACTCGCTTTCTTTTGAGCTGGCCGCAACACCGCAGGATGGCTTCAGGCCCTAATCTGATTCTGGCATGGCACGCTGAGCCTTTGGTTAATTCCTCTTCCTGGTAGGAAATGAGAGTTAAATTTGCCCGTCCAGACACCTCCAGCTAGTCTCCATTGGTTCTCGCTATTCCTGTTCATCTTCCGCAGAAATTGCAAACTGGGCCAAACAGGAGGTTAAAGGGACTGACTCTCCAAGTCGGGAGAGTGTTAGTAAAGCGTCTGGAATGTTGCACCCGAGTTCCAGGGTACGAAAACTGAGACATATTTGAACACGTCTCCCGATCACATGGTTGATCATACTCTAGGTTCCACATGCATGTTTTAGCTGAAGGAAGAATACCTTAAACCTGGGTAGTTGAAACCCGTGGAATGGGTACCATGCAATATGACTTCAAAGGGTCTTCATTTGCTCACCGAACCTCTCCAATCCTATCACTGCTGCGTTTATGCCCCTGTACACATGCTTGATTCTCTTTCAGAGACATAGCAATCCATAGGTTTTAAGATACTTACTAGTCAGGTACATTCTTAGGCGTTTAATATGCGGTGTTGAGTCCATTTCGTTGAGCAAGGAGTAGCTCTTGTCTATTCCATATTTGGCTTAAGGAACTTTATCTGTGCTCATTTCAATCTCTGGTTTTATGCAGCACCCCAACTCACCTTTACCATTAAGCAAGCATAAGTTGTTTTTCTAAATTTGAGTCCCTGTTCTGTTCTGTAATTCAGTTCCTGTGTAGCCAAGTTTACATTCCGTGTATTACTGATATCTTATGATGTTTCTTTTTCTCTGTGACTTATTTCAGTTAGAATCATCATACCTGAATCCACTCATTGTGCTGCTAAGGGCCTGATGACACAGATTTCATTGCTGAGTGATATTGCTTTGTAAGTAAATACCACAACATCTTTCTCCATTTTTCACTTTCTGCGATGTTGAACTTGTACTGTAAACGAGGTTCTTGTAAACAGAGCCGTTCCAAACTTTGGGGTGGCTGTGTCTTTTTGATTTTAATTTCCCTAAGCTATAGGACCATAAGTGGAAGTGCCCTAGGTTCTGTTGCTTTGTTTTTTAGATGTTTCAGGAAACACCATACACTTCTCCCGAGTGGTTGTTGGCAATTTACATCCCGCCCATCAGCATAACAAGGCTCCCAGTTCTCCATGGCCTGTCCTGCCTTTCTGGATTTTACACTTTTTTCAGATGGCCCTTTTGACCGTGGGGAAGTGAGACTTCATTGTAGTGCAGATTTCCTTTGCAAGCTTGCTTGGTTGGCCAAAAAGGGCGTATGCGTTTTTTCCTGAATATATTCAGGAAAAAACGCATACGCCCTTTTTGGCCAAGTGCATCATTGTGGACGTTCTGCCTCTTTTCCTATGCTTTCAATGCAATTCCAGTCTACCTCCTGAAATCGGTTTCCTGCAATTCTGCCCCGCTTTCAAGTCCTCTTGGCAGCCTTACTTCAGTCTATTTTTGGACGATAGCTGTCATTTATAACTCTGCAGGTTTGTGAATTACAGTGCCCCTGAGCTCCTTTCTTCAACTCGGTTTCTTTTGAGCTGGCCGCAACACCGCAGGATGGCTTCAGGCCCTAATCTGGTTCCGGCCCGGCATGCTGAGCCTTTGGTTAATTCCTCTTCCTGGTGGGAAATGAGAGTTAAATTTGCCCGTCCAGACACCTCCAGCTAGCCTCTCATTGGTTCTCGCTATTCCTGTTCATCTTCCGCAGAAATTGAAAACTGGGCCAAACAGGAGGTTAAAGGCGCTGACTCTCCAAGTGGGGAGAGTGTTAGTAAAGCGTCTGGAATGTTGCACCCGAGTACCAGGGTACGAAAACTGAGACATATTTGAACACGTCTCCCGATCACATGGTTGATCATACTCTAGGTTCCACATGCATGTTTTAGCTGAAGGAAGAATACCTTAAACTTGGTTAGTTGAAACCCGTGGAATGGGTACCATGCAATATGACTTCAAAGGGTCTTCATTTGCTCACCGAACCTCTCCAATCCTATCACTGCTGCGTTTATGCCCCTGTACACATGCTTGATTCTCTTTCGGAGACATAGCAATCCATAGGTTTTAAGATACTTACTAGTCAGGTACATTCTTAGGCGTTTAATATGCGGTGTTGAGTCCATTTCGTTGAACAAGGAGTAGCTCTTGTCTATTCCATATTTGACTTAAGGAACTTTATCTGTGCTCATTTCAATCTCTGGTTTTATGCAGCACCCCAACTCACCTTTACCCTTAAGCAAGCATAAGTTGTTTTTCTAAATTTGAGTCCCTGTTCTGTTCTGTAATTCAGTTCCTGTGTAGCCAAGTTTACATTCCGTGTATTACTGATATCTTATGATGTTTCTTTTTCTGTGTGACTTACTTCAGTTAGAATCATCATACCTGAATCCACTCATTGTGCTGCTAAGGGCCTGATGACACAGATTTCATTGCTGAGTGATATTGCTTTGTAAGTAAATACCACAACTTCTTTCTCCATTTTTCACTTTCTGCGATGTTGAACTTGTACTGTAAACGAGGTTCTTGTAAACAGAGCCGTTCCAAACTTTGGGGTGGCTGTGTCTTTTTGATTTTAATTTCCCTAAGCTATAGGACCATAAGTGGAAGTGCCCTAGGTTCTGTTGCTTTGTTTTTTAGATGTTTCAGGAAACACCATACACTTCTCCCGAGTGGTTGTTGGCAATTTACATCCCGCCCATCAGCATAACAAGGCTCCCAGTTCTCCATGGCCTGTCCTGCCTTTCTGGATTTTACACTTTTTTCAGATGGCCCTTTTGACCGGGGGGAAGTGAGACTTCATTGTAGTGCAGATTTCCTTTGCAAGCTTGCTTGGTTGGCCAAAAAGGGCGTATGCGTTTTTTCCTGAATATATTCAGGAAAAAACGCATACGCCCTTTTTGGCCAAGTGCATCATTGTGGACGTTCTGCCTCTTTTCCTGTGCTTTCAATGCAATTCCAGTCTACCTCCTGAAATCGGTTTCCTGCAATTCTGCCCCGCTTTCAAGTCCTCTTGGCAGCCTTACTTCAGTCTATTTTTGGACGATAGCTGTCATTTATAACTCTGCAGGTTTGTGAATTACAGTGCCCCTGAGCTCCTTTCTTCAACTCGCTTTCTTGTGACCTGGCCGCAACACCGCAGGATGGCTTCAGGCCCTAATCTGGTTCCGGCCCGGCATGCTGAGCCTTTGGTTAATTCCTCTTCCTGGTGGGAAATGAGAGTTAAATTTGCCCGTTCAGACACTTCCAGCTAGTCTCTCATTGGTTCTCGCTATTCCTGTTCATCTTCCGCAGAAATTGCAAACTGGGCCAAACAGGAGGTTAAAGGGACTGACTCTCCAAGTGGGGAGATTGTTAGTAAAGCGTCTGGAATGTTGCACCCGAGTACCAGGGGAGGAAAACTGAGACATATTTGAACACGTCTCCCGTTCACATGGTTGATCATATTCTGGGTTCCACATGCATGTTTTAGCTGAAGGAAGAATACCTTAAACCTGGAGAGTTGAGACCCGTGGAATGGGTACCATGCAATATGACTTCAAAGGGTCTTCATTTGCTCACCGAACCTCTCCAATCCTATCACTGCTGCGTTTATGCCCCTGTACACACGCTTGATTCTCTTTTGGAGACATAGCAATCCATAGGTTTTAAGATACTTACTAGTCAGGTACATTCTTAGGCGTTTAATATGGGGTGTTGAGTCCATTTCGTTGAGCAAGGAGTAGCTCTTGTCTATTCCATATTTGGCTTAAGGAACTTTATCTGTGCTCATTTCAATCTCTGGTTTTATGCAGCAACCCAACTCACCTTTCCCCTGAAGCAAGCATAAGTTGGTTTTCTAAATTTGAGACCCTGTTCTGTTTTGGAATGCAGTTCCTGTGTAGCCAAGTTTACATTCCGTGTATTAGTGATATCTTATGATATTTCTTTTTCTGTGTGACTTATTTCAGTTAGAATCATCGTACCTGAATCCACTCATTATGCTGCTACGGGCTTGATGACATAGATTTCATTGCTGACTGATACTGCATTGTACGTAAGTACCACAAGTTCTTTATCCATTTTTCACTTTCTGTGATATTGAACTTGTACGGTAAACGAGGTTCTTGTAAACGGAGGCGTCCCAAACTTTGGGGTGGCTGTGTCTTTTTGATTTTAATTTCCTTAAGCTATAGGACCATAAGTGGAAGTGCCCTAGGCTCTGTTGCTTTGTTTTTTAGATGTTTCAGGAAACACCATACACTTCTCCCGAGTGGTTGTTGGCAATTTACATCCCGCCCATCAGCATAACAAGGCTCCCAGTTCTCCATGGCCTGTCCTGCCTTTCTGGATTTTACACTTTTTTCAGATGGCCCTTTTGACCGGGGGGAAGTGAGACTTCATTGTAGTGCAGATTTCCTTTGCAAGCTTGCTTGGTTGGCCAAAAAGAGCGTATGCGTTTTTTCCTGAATATATTCAGGAAAAAACGCATACGCCCTTTTTGGCCAAGTGCATCATTGTGGACGTTCTGCCTCTTTTCCTATGCTTTCAATGCAATTCCAGTCTACCTCCTGAAATCGGTTTCCTGCAATTCTGCCCCGCTTTCAAGTCCTCTTGGCAGCCTTACTTCAGTCTATTTTTGGACGATAGCTGTCATTTATAACTCTGCAGGTTTGTGAATTACAGTGCCCCTGAGCTCCTTTCTTCAACTCGCTTTCTTTTGAGCTGGCCGCAACACCGCAGGATGGCTTCAGGCCCTAATCTGATTCTGGCATGGCACGCTGAGCCTTTGGTTAATTCCTCTTCCTGGTAGGAAATGAGAGTTAAATTTGCCCGTCCAGACACCTCCAGCTAGTCTCCATTGGTTCTCGCTATTCCTGTTCATCTTCCGCAGAAATTGCAAACTGGGCCAAACAGGAGGTTAAAGGGACTGACTCTCCAAGTCGGGAGAGTGTTAGTAAAGCGTCTGGAATGTTGCACCCGAGTTCCAGGGTACGAAAACTGAGACATATTTGAACACGTCTCCCGATCACATGGTTGATCATACTCTAGGTTCCACATGCATGTTTTAGCTGAAGGAAGAATACCTTAAACCTGGGTAGTTGAAACCCGTGGAATGGGTACCATGCAATATGACTTCAAAGGGTCTTCATTTGCTCACCGAACCTCTCCAATCCTATCACTGCTGCGTTTATGCCCCTGTACACATGCTTGATTCTCTTTCAGAGACATAGCAATCCATAGGTTTTAAGATACTTACTAGTCAGGTACATTCTTAGGCGTTTAATATGCGGTGTTGAGTCCATTTCGTTGAGCAAGGAGTAGCTCTTGTCTATTCCATATTTGGCTTAAGGAACTTTATCTGTGCTCATTTCAATCTCTGGTTTTATGCAGCACCCCAACTCACCTTTACCATTAAGCAAGCATAAGTTGTTTTTCTAAATTTGAGTCCCTGTTCTGTTCTGTAATTCAGTTCCTGTGTAGCCAAGTTTACATTCCGTGTATTACTGATATCTTATGATGTTTCTTTTTCTCTGTGACTTATTTCAGTTAGAATCATCATACCTGAATCCACTCATTGTGCTGCTAAGGGCCTGATGACACAGATTTCATTGCTGAGTGATATTGCTTTGTAAGTAAATACCACAACATCTTTCTCCATTTTTCACTTTCTGCGATGTTGAACTTGTACTGTAAACGAGGTTCTTGTAAACAGAGCCGTTCCAAACTTTGGGGTGGCTGTGTCTTTTTGATTTTAATTTCCCTAAGCTATAGGACCATAAGTGGAAGTGCCCTAGGTTCTGTTGCTTTGTTTTTTAGATGTTTCAGGAAACACCATACACTTCTCCCGAGTGGTTGTTGGCAATTTACATCCCGCCCATCAGCATAACAAGGCTCCCAGTTCTCCATGGCCTGTCCTGCCTTTCTGGATTTTACACTTTTTTCAGATGGCCCTTTTGACCGTGGGGAAGTGAGACTTCATTGTAGTGCAGATTTCCTTTGCAAGCTTGCTTGGTTGGCCAAAAAGGGCGTATGCGTTTTTTCCTGAATATATTCAGGAAAAAACGCATACGCCCTTTTTGGCCAAGTGCATCATTGTGGACGTTCTGCCTCTTTTCCTATGCTTTCAATGCAATTCCAGTCTACCTCCTGAAATCGGTTTCCTGCAATTCTGCCCCGCTTTCAAGTCCTCTTGGCAGCCTTACTTCAGTCTATTTTTGGACGATAGCTGTCATTTATAACTCTGCAGGTTTGTGAATTACAGTGCCCCTGAGCTCCTTTCTTCAACTCGGTTTCTTTTGAGCTGGCCGCAACACCGCAGGATGGCTTCAGGCCCTAATCTGGTTCCGGCCCGGCATGCTGAGCCTTTGGTTAATTCCTCTTCCTGGTGGGAAATGAGAGTTAAATTTGCCCGTCCAGACACCTCCAGCTAGCCTCTCATTGGTTCTCGCTATTCCTGTTCATCTTCCGCAGAAATTGAAAACTGGGCCAAACAGGAGGTTAAAGGCGCTGACTCTCCAAGTGGGGAGAGTGTTAGTAAAGCGTCTGGAATGTTGCACCCGAGTACCAGGGTACGAAAACTGAGACATATTTGAACACGTCTCCCGATCACATGGTTGATCATACTCTAGGTTCCACATGCATGTTTTAGCTGAAGGAAGAATACCTTAAACTTGGTTAGTTGAAACCCGTGGAATGGGTACCATGCAATATGACTTCAAAGGGTCTTCATTTGCTCACCGAACCTCTCCAATCCTATCACTGCTGCGTTTATGCCCCTGTACACATGCTTGATTCTCTTTCGGAGACATAGCAATCCATAGGTTTTAAGATACTTACTAGTCAGGTACATTCTTAGGCGTTTAATATGCGGTGTTGAGTCCATTTCGTTGAGCAAGGAGTAGCTCTTGTCTATTCCATATTTGACTTAAGGAACTTTATCTGTGCTCATTTCAATCTCTGGTTTTATGCAGCACCCCAACTCACCTTTACCCTTAAGCAAGCATAAGTTGTTTTTCTAAATTTGAGTCCCTGTTCTGTTCTGTAATTCAGTTCCTGTGTAGCCAAGTTTACATTCCGTGTATTACTGATATCTTATGATGTTTCTTTTTCTGTGTGACTTACTTCAGTTAGAATCATCATACCTGAATCCACTCATTGTGCTGCTAAGGACCTGATGACACAGATTTCATTGCTGAGTGATATTGCTTTGTAAGTAAATACCACAACTTCTTTCTCCATTTTTCACTTTCTGCGATGTTGAACTTGTACTGTAAACGAGGTTCTTGTAAACAGAGCCGTTCCAAACTTTGGAGTGGCTGTGTCTTTTTGATTTTAATTTCCCTAAGCTATAGGACCATAAGTGGAAGTGCCCTAGGTTCTGTTGCTTTGTTTTTTAGATGTTTCAGGAAACACCATACACTTCTCCCGAGTGGTTGATGGCAATTTACATCCCGCCCATCAGCATAACAAGGCTCCCAGTTCTCCATGGCCTGTCCTGCCTTTCTGGATTTTACACTTTTTTCAGATGGCCCTTTTGACCGGGGGGAAGTGAGACTTCATTGTAGTGCAGATTTCCTTTGCAAGCTTGCTTGGTTGGCCAAAAAGGGCGTATGCGTTTTTTCCTGAATATATTCAGGAAAAAACGCATACGCCCTTTTTGACCAAGTGCATCATTGTGGACGTTCTGCCTCTTTTCCTGTGCTTTCAATGCAATTCCAGTCTACCTCCTGAAATCGGTTTCCTGCAATTCTGCCCCGCTTTCAAGTCCTCTTGGCAGCCTTACTTCAGTCTATTTTTGGACGATAGCTGTCATTTATAACTCTGCAGGTTTGTGAATTACAGTGCCCCTGAGCTCCTTTCTTCAACTCGCTTTCTTTTGAGCTGGCCGCAACACCGCAGGATGGCTTCAGGCCCTAATCTGATTCTGGCATGGCACGCTGAGCCTTTGGTTAATTCCTCTTCCTGGTAGGAAATGAGAGTTAAATTTGCCCGTCCAGACACCTCCAGCTAGTCTCCATTGGTTCTCGCTATTCCTGTTCATCTTCCGCAGAAATTGCAAACTGGGCCAAACAGGAGGTTAAAGGGACTGACTCTCCAAGTCGGGAGAGTGTTAGTAAAGCGTCTGGAATGTTGCACCCGAGTACCAGCGTACGAAAACTGAGACATATTTGAACACGTCTCCCGATCACATGGTTGATCATACTCTAGGTTCCACATGCATGTTTTAGCTGAAGGAAGAATACCTTAAACCTGGGTAGTTGAAACCCGTGGAATGGGTACCATGCAATATGACTTCAAAGGGTCTTCATTTGCTCACCGAACCTCTCCAATCCTATCACTGCTGCGTTTATGCCCCTGTACACATGCTTGATTCTCTTTCGGAGACATAGCAATCCATAGGTTTTAAGATACTTACTAGTCAGGTACATTCTTAGGCGTTTAATATGCGGTGTTGAGTCCATTTCGTTGAGCAAGGAGTAGCTCTTGTCTATTCCATATTTGGCTTAAGGAACTTTATCTGTGCTCATTTCAATCTCTGGTTTTATGCAGCACCCCAACTCACCTTTACCATTAAGCAAGCATAAGTTGTTTTTCTAAATTTGAGTCCCTGTTCTGTTCTGTAATTCAGTTCCTGTGTAGCCAAGTTTACATTCCGTGTATTACTGATATCTTATGATGTTTCTTTTTCTCTGTGACTTATTTCAGTTAGAATCATCATACCTGAATCCACTCATTGTGCTGCTAAGGGCCTGATGACACAGATTTCATTGCTGAGTGATATTGCTTTGTAAGTAAATACCACAACTTCTTTCTCCATTTTTCACTTTCTGCGATGTTGAACTTGTACTGTAAACGAGGTTCTTGTAAACAGAGCTGTTCCAAACTTTGGGGTGGCTGTGTCTTTTTGATTTTAATTTCCCTAAGCTATAGGACCATAAGTGGAAGTGCCCTAGGTTCTGTTGCTTTGTTTTTTAGATGTTTCAGGAAACACCATACACTTCTCCCGAGTGGTTGTTGGCAATTTACATCCCGCCCATCAGCATAACAAGGCTCCCAGTTCTCCATGGCCTGTCCTGCCTTTCTGGATTTTACACTTTTTTCAGATGGCCCTTTTGACCGGGGGGAAGTGAGACTTCATTGTAGTGCAGATTTCCTTTGCAAGCTTGCTTGGTTGGCCAAAAAGGGCGTATGCGTTTTTTCCTGAATATATTCAGGAAAAAACGCATACGCCCTTTTTGGCCAAGTGCATCATTGTGGACGTTCTGCCTCTTTTCCTATGCTTTCAATGCAATTCCAGTCTACCTCCTGAAATCGGTTTCCTGCAATTCTGCCCCGCTTTCAAGTCCTCTTGGCAGCCTTACTTCAGTCTATTTTTGGACGATAGCTGTCATTTATAACTCTGCAGGTTTGTGAATTACAGTGCCCCTGAGCTCCTTTCTTCAACTCGCTTTCTTTTGAGCTGGCCGCAACACCGCAGGATGGCTTCAGGCCCTAATCTGGTTCCGGCCCGGCATGCTGAGCCTTTGGTTAATTCCTCTTCCTGGTGGGAAATGAGAGTTAAATTTGCCCGTCCAGACACCTCCAGCTAGCCTCTCATTGGTTCTCGCTATTCCTGTTCATCTTCCGCAGAAATTGAAAACTGGGCCAAACAGGAGGTTAAAGGCGCTGACTCTCCAAGTGGGGAGAGTGTTAGTAAAGCGTCTGGAATGTTGCACCCGAGTACCAGGGGAGGAAAACTGAGACATATTTGAACACGTCTCCCGTTCACATGGTTGATCATACTTGGGTTCCATATGCATGTTTTAGCTGAAGGAAGAATACCTTAAACCTGGAGAGTTGAGACCCGTGGAATGGGTACCATGCAATATGACTTCAAAGGGTCTTCATTTGCTCACCGAACCTCTCCAATCCTATCACTGCTGCGTTTATGCCCCTGTACACATGCTTGATTCTCTTTCGGAGACATAGCAATCCATAGGTTGTAAGATACTTACTAGTCAGGTACATTCTTAGGCGTTTAATATGCGGTGTTGAGTCCATTTCGTTGAGCAAGGAGTAGCTCTTGTCTATTCCATATTTGGCTTAAGGAACTTTATCTGTGCTCATTTCAATCTCTGGTTTTATGCAGCAACCCAACTCACCTTTCCCCTGAAGCAAGCATAAGTTGGTTTTCTAAATTTGAGACCCTGTTCTGTTTTGGAATGCAGTTCCTGTGTAGCCAAGTTTACATTCCGTGTATTAGTGATATCTTATGATATTTCTTTTTCTGTGTGACTTATTTCAGTTAGAATCATCGTACCTGAATCCACTCATTATGCTGCTACGGGCTTGATGACATAGATTTCATTGCTGACTGATACTGCATTGTACGTAAGTACCACAAGTTCTTTATCCATTTTTCACTTTCTGTGATATTGAACTTGTACGGTAAACGAGGTTCTTGTAAACGGAGGCGTCCCAAACTTTGGGGTGGCTGTGTCTTTTTGATTTTAATTTCCTTAAGCTATAGGACCATAAGTGGAAGTGCCCTAGGCTCTGTTGCTTTGTTTTTTAGATGTTTCAGGAAACACCATACACTTCTCCCGAGTGGTTGTTGGCAATTTACATCCCGCCCATCAGCATAACAAGGCTCCCAGTTCTCCATGGCCTGTCCTGCCTTTCTGGATTTTACACTTTTTTCAGATGGCCCTTTTGACCGGGGGGAAGTGAGACTTCATTGTAGTGCAGATTTCCTTTGCAAGCTTGCTTGGTTGGCCAAAAAGAGCGTATGTGTTTTTTCCTGAATATATTCAGGAAAAAACGCATACGCCCTTTTTGGCCAAGTGCATCATTGTGGACGTTCTGCCTCTTTTCCTATGCTTTCAATGCAATTCCAGTCTACCTCCTGAAATCGGTTTCCTGCAATTCTGCCCCGCTTTCAAGTCCTCTTGGCAGCCTTACTTCAGTCTATTTTTGGACGATAGCTGTCATTTATAACTCTGCAGGTTTGTGAATTACAGTGCCCCTGAGCTCCTTTCTTCAACTCGCTTTCTTTTGAGCTGGCCGCAACACCGCAGGATGGCTTCAGGCCCTAATCTGATTCTGGCATGGCACGCTGAGCCTTTGGTTAATTCCTCTTCCTGGTAGGAAATGAGAGTTAAATTTGCCCGTCCAGACACCTCCAGCTAGTCTCCATTGGTTCTCGCTATTCCTGTTCATCTTCCGCAGAAATTGCAAACTGGGCCAAACAGGAGGTTAAAGGGACTGACTCTCCAAGTCGGGAGAGTGTTAGTAAAGCGTCTGGAATGTTGCACCCGAGTTCCAGGGTACGAAAACTGAGACATATTTGAACACGTCTCCCGATCACATGGTTGATCATACTCTAGGTTCCACATGCATGTTTTAGCTGAAGGAAGAATACCTTAAACCTGGGTAGTTGAAACCCGTGGAATGGGTACCATGCAATATGACTTCAAAGGGTCTTCATTTGCTCACCGAACCTCTCCAATCCTATCACTGCTGCGTTTATGCCCCTGTACACATGCTTGATTCTCTTTCAGAGACATAGCAATCCATAGGTTTTAAGATACTTACTAGTCAGGTACATTC
Source organism: Stenella coeruleoalba (assembly GCF_951394435.1). Classification (NCBI taxonomy): domain Eukaryota; kingdom Metazoa; phylum Chordata; class Mammalia; order Artiodactyla; family Delphinidae; genus Stenella; species Stenella coeruleoalba. The sequence goes on along the minus strand of NW_027646345.1, from coordinate 140,217 downwards.
TTAGGCGTTTAATATGCGGTGTTGAGTCCATTTCGTTGAGCAAGGAGTAGCTCTTGTCTATTCCATATTTGGCTTAAGGAACTTTATCTGTGCTCATTTCAATCTCTGGTTTTATGCAGCACCCCAACTCACCTTTACCATTAAGCAAGCATAAGTTGTTTTTCTAAATTTGAGTCCCTGTTCTGTTCTGTAATTCAGTTCCTGTGTAGCCAAGTTTACATTCCGTGTATTACTGATATCTTATGATGTTTCTTTTTCTCTGTGACTTATTTCAGTTAGAATCATCATACCTGAATCCACTCATTGTGCTGCTAAGGGCCTGATGACACAGATTTCATTGCTGAGTGATATTGCTTTGTAAGTAAATACCACAACATCTTTCTCCATTTTTCACTTTCTGCGATGTTGAACTTGTACTGTAAATGAGGTTCTTGTAAACAGAGCCGTTCCAAACTTTGGGGTGGCTGTGTCTTTTTGATTTTAATTTCCCTAAGCTATAGGACCATAAGTGGAAGTGCCCTAGGTTCTGTTGCTTTGTTTTTTAGATGTTTCAGGAAACACCATACACTTCTCCCCAGTGGTTGTTGGCAATTTACATCCCGCCCATCAGCATAACAAGGCTCCCAGTTCTCCATGGCCTGTCCTGCCTTTCTGGATTTTACACTTTTTTCAGATGGCCCTTTTGACCGTGGGGAAGTGAGACTTCATTGTAGTGCAGATTTCCTTTGCAAGCTTGCTTGGTTGGCCAAAAAGGGCGTATGCGTTTTTTCCTGAATATATTCAGGAAAAAACGCATACGCCCTTTTTGGCCAAGTGCATCATTGTGGACGTTCTGCCTCTTTTCCTATGCTTTCAATGCAATTCCAGTCTACCTCCTGAAATCGGTTTCCTGCAATTCTGCCCCGCTTTCAAGTCCTCTTGGCAGCCTTACTTCAGTCTATTTTTGGACGATAGCTGTCATTTATAACTCTGCAGGTTTGTGAATTACAGTGCCCCTGAGCTCCTTTCTTCAACTCGGTTTCTTTTGAGCTGGCCGCAACACCGCAGGATGGCTTCAGGCCCTAATCTGGTTCCGGCCCGGCATGCTGAGCCTTTGGTTAATTCCTCTTCCTGGTGGGAAATGAGAGTTAAATTTGCCCGTCCAGACACCTCCAGCTAGCCTCTCATTGGTTCTCGCTATTCCTGTTCATCTTCCGCAGAAATTGAAAACTGGGCCAAACAGGAGGTTAAAGGCGCAGACTCTCCAAGTGGGGAGAGTGTTAGTAAAGCGTCTGGAATGTTGCACCCGAGTACCAGGGTACGAAAACTGAGACATATTTGAACACGTCTCCCGATCACATGGTTGATCATACTCTAGGTTCCACATGCATGTTTTAGCTGAAGGAAGAATACCTTAAACGTGGTTAGTTGAAACCCGTGGAATGGGTACCATGCAATATGACTTCAAAGGGTCTTCATTTGCTCACCGAACCTCTCCAATCCTATCACTGCTGCGTTTATGCCCCTGTACACATGCTTGATTCTCTTTCGGAGACATAGCAATCCATAGGTTTTAAGATACTTACTAGTCAGGTACATTCTTAGGCGTTTAATATGCGGTGTTGAGTCCATTTCGTTGAGCAAGGAGTAGCTCTTGTCTATTCCATATTTGACTTAAGGAACTTTATCTGTGCTCATTTCAATCTCTGGTTTTATGCAGCACCCCAACTCACCTTTACCCTTAAGCAAGCATAAGTTGTTTTTCTAAATTTGAGTCCCTGTTCTGTTCTGTAATTCAGTTCCTGTGTAGCCAAGTTTACATTCCGTGTATTACTGATATCTTATGATGTTTCTTTTTCTGTGTGACTTACTTCAGTTAGAATCATCATACCTGAATTCACTCATTGTGCTGCTAAGGACCTGATGACACAGATTTCATTGCTGAGTGATATTGCTTTGTAAGTAAATACCACAACTTCTTTCTCCATTTTTCACTTTCTGCGATGTTGAACTTGTACTGTAAACGAGGTTCTTGTAAACAGAGCCGTTCCAAACTTTGGAGTGGCTGTGTCTTTTTGATTTTAATTTCCCTAAGCTATAGGACCATAAGTGGAAGTGCCCTAGGTTCTGTTGCTTTGTTTTTTAGATGTTTCAGGAAACACCATACACTTCTCCCGAGTGGTTGTTGGCAATTTACATCCCGCCCATCAGCATAACAAGGCTCCCAGTTCTCCATGGCCTGTCCTGCCTTTCTGGATTTTACACTTTTTTCAGATGGCCCTTTTGACCGGGGGGAAGTGAGACTTCATTGTAGTGCAGATTTCCTTTGCAAGCTTGCTTGGTTGGCCAAAAAGGGCGTATGCGTTTTTTCCTGAATATATTCAGGAAAAAACGCATACGCCCTTTTTGGCCAAGTGCATCATTGTGGACGTTCTGCCTCTTTTCCTGTGCTTTCAATGCAATTCCAGTCTACCTCCTGAAATCGGTTTCCTGCAATTCTGCCCCGCTTTCAAGTCCTCTTGGCAGCCTTACTTCAGTCTATTTTTGGACGATAGCTGTCATTTATAACTCTGCAGGTTTGTGAATTACAGTGCCCCTGAGCTCCTTTCTTCAACTCGCTTTCTTTTGAGCTGGCCGCAACACCGCAGGATGGCTTCAGGCCCTAATCTGATTCTGGCATGGCACGCTGAGCCTTTGGTTAATTCCTCTTCCTGGTAGGAAATGAGAGTTAAATTTGCCCGTCCAGACACCTCCAGCTAGTCTCCATTGGTTCTCGCTATTCCTGTTCATCTTCCGCAGAAATTGCAAACTGGGCCAAACAGGAGGTTAAAGGGACTGACTCTCCAAGTCGGGAGAGTGTTAGTAAAGCGTCTGGAATGTTGCACCCGAGTACCAGCGTACGAAAACTGAGACATATTTGAACACGTCTCCCGATCACATGGTTGATCATACTCTAGGTTCCACATGCATGTTTTAGCTGAAGGAAGAATACCTTAAACCTGGGTAGTTGAAACCCGTGGAATGGGTACCATGCAATATGACTTCAAAGGGTCTTCATTTGCTCACCGAACCTCTCCAATCCTATCACTGCTGCGTTTATGCCCCTGTACACATGCTTGATTCTCTTTCGGAGACATAGCAATCCATAGGTTTTAAGATACTTACTAGTCAGGTACATTCTTAGGCGTTTAATATGCGGTGTTGAGTCCATTTCGTTGAGCAAGGAGTAGCTCTTGTCTATTCCATATTTGGCTTAAGGAACTTTATCTGTGCTCATTTCAATCTCTGGTTTTATGCAGCACCCCAACTCACCTTTACCCTTAAGCAAGCATAAGTTGGTTTTCTAAATTTGAGACCCTGTTCTGTTCTGTAATTCAGTTCCTGTGTAGCCAAGTTTACATTCCGTGTATTACTGATATCTTATGATGTTTCATTTTCTGTGTGACTTATTTCAGTTAGAATCATCATACCTGAATCCACTCATTGTGATGCTAAGGGCCTGATGACATAGATTTCATTGCTGAGTGATATTGCTTTGTAAGTAAATACCACAACTTCTTTATCAATTTTTCACTTTCTGCGATGTTGAACTTGTACTGTAAACTAGGTTCTTGTAAACAGAGGCGTCCCAAACTTTGGGGTGGCTGTGTCTTTTTGATTTTAATTTCCCTAAGCTATAGGACCATAAGTGGCAGTGCCCTAGGCTCTGTTGCTTTGTTTTTTAGATGTTTCAGGAAACACCATACACTTCTCCCGAGTGTCTGATGGCAATTTACATCCCGCCCATCAGCATAACAAGGCTCCCAGTTCTCCATGGCCTGTCCTGCCTTTCTGGATTTTACACTTTTTTCAGATGGCCCTTTTGACTGGGGGGAAGTGAGACTTCATTGTAGTGCAGATTTCCTTTGCAAGCTTGCTTGGTTGGCCAAAAAGTGCGTATGCGTTTTTTCCTGAATATATTCAGGAAAAAATGCATACGCCCTTTTTGGCCAAGTGCATCATTGTGGACGTTCTGCCTCTTTTCCTATGCTTTCAATGCAATTCCAGTCTACCTCCTGAAATCGGTTTCCTGCAATTCTGCCCCGCTTTCAAGTCCTCTTGGCAGCCTTACTTCAGTATATTTTTGGACGATAGCTGTCATTTATAACTCTGCAGGTTTGTGAATTACAGTGCCCCTGAGCTCCTTTCTTCAACTCGCTTTCTTGTGACCTGGCCGCAACACCGCAGGATGGCTTCAGGCCCTAATCTGATTCTGGCATGGCACGCTGAGCCTTTGGTTAATTCCTCTTCCTGGTAGGAAATGAGAGTTAAATTTGCCCGTCCAGACACCTCCAGCTAGTCTCCATTGGTTCTCGCTATTCCTGTTCATCTTCCACAGAAATTGCAAACTGGGCCAAACAGGAGGTTAAAGGGACTGACTCTCCAAGTCGGGAGAGTGTTAGTAAAGCGTCTGGAATGTTGCACCCGAGTACCAGGGTACGAAAACTGAGACATATTTGAACACGTCTCCCGATCACATGGTTGATCATACTCTAGGTTCCACATGCATGTTTTAGCTGAAGGAAGAATACCTTAAACCTAGGAAGTTGAAACCCGTGGAATGGGTACCATGCAATATGAGTTCAAAGGGTCTTCATTTGCACACCCAACCTCTCCAATCCTATCACTGCTGCGTTTATGCCCCTGTACTCATGCTTGATTCTCTTTTGGAGACATAGCAATCCATAGGTTTTAAGATACTTACAAGTCAGGTACATTCTTAGGCGTTTAATATGCAGTGTTGAGTCCATTTCGTTGAGCAAGGAGTAGCTCTTGTCTATTCCATATTTGGCTTAAGGCACTTTATCTGTGCTCATTTCAATCTCTGGTTTTATGGAGCACCCCAACTCACCTTTACCCTTAAGCAAGCATAAGTTGTTTTTCTAAATTTGAGTCCCTGTTCTGTTCTGTAATTCAGTTCCTGTGTAGCCAAGTTTACATTCCGTGTATTACTGATATCTTTTGATGTTTCTTTTTCTGTGTGACTTATTTCAGTTAGAATCATCATACCTGAATCCACTCATTGTGCTGCTAAGGGCCTGATGACACAGATTTCATTGCTGAGTGATATTGCTTTGTAAGTAAATACCACAACTTCTTTATCCATTTTTCACTTTCTGCGATGTTGAACTTGTACTGTAAACGAGGTTCTTGTAAACAGAGCCGTTCCAAACTTTGGGGAGGCTGTGTCTTTTTGATTTTAATTTCCCTAAGATATAGGACCATAAGTGGAAGTGCCCTAGGTTCTGTTGCTTTGTTTTTTAGATGTTTCAGGAAACACCATACACTTCTCCCGAGTGTCTGTTGGCAATTTACATCCCGCCCATCAGCATAACAAGGCTCCCAGTTCTCCATGGCCTGTCCTTCCTTTCTGGATTTTACACTTTTTTCAGATGGCCCTTTTGACCGGGGGGAAGTGAGACTTCATTGTAGTGCAGATTTCCTTTGCAAGCTTGCTTGGTTGGCCAAAAAGGGCGTATGCGTTTTTTCCTGAATATATTCAGGAAAAAACGCATACGCCCTTTTTGGCCAAGTGCATCTTTGTGGACGTTCTGCCTCTTTTCCTATGCTTTCAATGCAATTCCAGTCTACCTCCTGAAATCGGTTTCCTGCAATTCTGCTCCGCTTTCAAGTCCTCTTGGCAGCCTTACTTCAGTCTATTTTTGGACGATAGCTGTCATTTATAACTCTGCAGGTTTGTGAATTACAGTGCCCCTGAGCTCCTTTCTTCAACTCGCTTTCTTTTGAGCTGGCCGCAACACCGCAGGATGGCTTCAGGCCCTAATCTGATTCTGGCATGGCACGCTGAGCCTTTGGTTAATTCCTCTTCCTGGTAGGAAATGAGAGTTAAATTTGCCCGTCCAGACACCTCCAGCTAGTCTCCATTGGTTCTCGCTATTCCTGTTCATCTTCCGCAGAAATTGCAAACTGGGCCAAACAGGAGGTTAAAGGGACTGACTCTCCAAGTCGGGAGAGTGTTAGTAAAGCGTCTGGAATGTTGCACCCGAGTACCAGTGTACGAAAACTGAGACATATTTGAACACGTCTCCCGATCACATGGTTGATCATACTCTAGGTTCCACATGCATGTTTTAGCTGAAGGAAGAATACCTTAAACCTGGGTAGTTGAAACCCGTGGAATGGGTACCATGCAATATGACTTCAAAGGGTCTTCATTTGCTCACCGAACCTCTCCAATCCTATCACTGCTACGTTTATGCCCCTGTACACATGCTTGATTCTCTTTCGGAGACATAGCAATCCATAGGTTTTAAGATACTTACTAGTCAGGTACATTCTTAGGCGTTTAATATGCGGTGTTGAGTCCATTTCGTTGAGCAAGGAGTAGCTCTTGTCTATTCCATATTTGACTTAAGGAACTTTATCTGTGCTCATTTCAATCTCTGGTTTTATGCAGCACCCCAACTCACCTTTACCCTTAAGCAAGCATAAGTTCGTTTTCTAAATTTGAGACCCTGTTCTGTTCTGTAATTCAGTTCCTGTGTAGCCAAGTTTACATTCCGTGTATTACTGATATCTTATGATGTTTCATTTTCTGTGTGACTTATTTCAGTTAGAATCATCATACCTGAATCCACTCATTGTGATGCTAAGGGCCTGATGACATAGATTTCATTGCTGAGTGATATTGCTTTGTAAGTAAATACCACAACTTCTTTATCCATTTTTCACTTTCTGCGATGTTGAACTTGTACTGTAAACGAGGTTCTTGTAAACAGAGGCGTCCCAAACTTTGGGGTGGCTGTGTCTTTTTGATTTTAATTTCCCTAAGCTATAGGACCATAAGTGGCAGTGCCCTAGGCTCTGTTGCTTTGTTTTTTAGATGTTTCAGGAAACACCATACACTTCTCCTGAGTGTCTGATGGCAATTTACATCCCGCCCATCAGCATAACAAGGCTCCCAGTTCTCCATGGCCTGTCCTGCCTTTCTGGATTTTACACTTTTTTCAGATGGCCCTTTTGACTGGGGGGAAGTGAGACTTCATTGTAGTGCAGATTTCCTTTGCAAGCTTGCTTGGTTGGCCAAAAAGGGCGTATGCGTTTTTTCCTGAATATATTCAGGAAAAAACGCATACGCCCTTTTTGGCCAAGTGCATCATTGTGGACGTTCTGCCTCTTTTCCTATGCTTTCAATGCAATTCCAGTCTACCTCCTGAAATCGGTTTCCTGCAATTCTGCCCCGCTTTCAAGTCCTCTTGGCAGCCTTACTTCAGTCTATTTTTGGACGATAGCTATCATTTATAACTCTGCAGGTTTGTGAATTACAGTGCCCCTGAGCTCCTTTCTTCAACTCGCTTTCTTGTGACCTGGCCGCAACACCGCAGGATGGCTTCAGGCCCTAATCTGATTCTGGCATGGCACGCTGAGCCTTTGGTTAATTCCTCTTCCTGGTAGGAAATGAGAGTTAAATTTGCCCGTCCAGACACCTCCAGCTAGTCTCCATTGGTTCTCGCTATTCCTGTTCATCTTCCACAGAAATTGCAAACTGGGCCAAACAGGAGGTTAAAGGGACTGACTCTCCAAGTCGGGAGAGTGTTAGTAAAGCGTCTGGAATGTTGCACCCGAGTACCAGGGTATGAAAACTGAGACATATTTGAACACGTCTCCCGATCACATGGTTGATCATACTCTAGGTTCCACATGCATGTTTTCGCTGAAGGAAGAATAGCTTAAACCTAGGTAGTTGAAAGCCGTGGAATGGGTACCATGCAATATGAGTTCAAAGGGTCTTCATTTGCTCACCCAACCTCTCCAATCCTATCACTGCTGCGTTTTTGCCCCTGTACACATGCTTGATTCTCTTTTGGAGACATAGCAATCCATAGGTTTTAAGATACTTACTAGTCAGGTACATTCTTAGGCGTTTAATATGCGGTGTTGAGTCCATTTCGTTGAGCAAGGAGTAGCTCTTGTCTATTCCATATTTGGCTTAAGGCACTTTATCTGTGCTCATTTCAATTTCTGGTTTTATGCAGCACCCCAACTCACCTTTACCCTTAAGCAAGCATAAGTTGGTTTTCTAAATTTGAGTCCCTATTCTGTTCTGTAATTCAGTTCCTGTGTAGCCAAGTTTACATTCCGTGTATTACTGATATCTTATGATGTTTCTTTTTCTGTGTGACTTATTTCAGTTAGAATCATCATACCTGAATCCACTCATTGTGCTGCTAAGGGCCTGATGACACAGATTTCATTGCTGAGTGATATTGCTTTGTAAGTAAATACCACAACTTCTTTATCCATTTTTCACTTTCTGCGATGTTGAACTTGTACTGTAAACGAGGTTCTTGTAAACAGAGCCGTTCCAAACTTTGGGGTGGCTGTGTCTTTTTGATTTTAATTTCCCTAAGCTATAGGACCATAAGTGGAAGTGCCCTAGGTTCTGTTGCTTTGTTTTTTAGATGTTTCAGGAAACACCATACACTTCTCCCGAGTGGTTGTTGGCAATTTACATCCCGCCCATCAGCATAACAAGGCTCCCAGTTCTCCATGGCCTGTCCTTCCTTTCTGGATTTTACACTTTTTTCAGATGGCCCTTTTGACCGGGGGGAAGTGAGACTTCATTGTAGTGCAGATTTCCTTTGCAAGCTTGCTTGGTTGGCCAAAAAGGGCGTATGCATTTTTTCCTGAATATATTCAGGAAAAAACGCATACGCCCTTTTTGGCCAAGTGCATCATTGTGGACGTTCTGCCTCTTTTCCTATGCTTTCAATGTAATTCCAGTCTACCTCCTGAAATCGGTTTCCTGCAATTCTGCCCCTCATTCAAGTCCTCTTGGCAGCCTTACTTCAGTATATTTTTGGACGATAGCTGTCATTTATAAGTCTGCAGGTTTGTGAATTACAGTGCCCCTGAGCTCCTTTCTTCAACTCGCTTTCTTGTGACCTGGCCGCAACACCGCAGGATGGCTTCAGGCCCTAATCTGGTTCCGGCACGGCATGCTGAGCCTTTGGTTAATTCCTCTTCCTGGTGGGAAATGAGAGTTAAATTTGCCCGTCCAGACACCTCCAGCTAGCCTCTCATTGGTTCTCGCTATTCCTGTTCATCTTCCGCAGAAATTGCAAACTGGGCCAAACAGGAGGTTAAAGGGACTGACTCTCCAAGTCGGGAGAGTGTTAGTAAAGCGTCTGGAATGTTGCACCCGAGTACCAGGGGAGGAAAACTGAGACATATTTGAACACGTCTCCCGATCACATGGTTGATCATACTCTGGGTTCCACATGCATATTTTAGCTGAAGGAAGTATACCTAAAACCTGGGTAGTTGAAACCCGTGGAATGGGTACCATGCAATATGACTTCAAAGGGTCTTCATTTGCTCACCGAACCTCTCCAATCCTATCACTGCTGCGTTTATGCCCCTGTACACATGCTTGATTCTCTTTCGGAGACATAGCAATCCATAGGTTTTAAGATACTTACTAGTCAGGTACATTCTTAGGCGTTTAATATGCGGTGTTGAGTCCATTTCGTTGAGCAAGGAGTAGCTCTTGTCTATTCCATATTTGGCTTAAGGAACTTTATCTGTGCTCATTTCAATCTCTGGTTTTATGCAGCACCCCAACTCACCTTTCCCCTTAAGCAAGCATAAGTTGGTTTTCTAAATTTGAGACCCTGTTCTGTTTTGGAATGCAGTTCCTGTGTAGCCAAGTTTACATTCCGTGTATTAGTGATATCTTATGATGTTTCTTTTTCTGTGTGACTTATTTCAGTTAGAATCATCGTACCTGAATCCACTCATTATGCTGCTACGGGCCTGATGACATAGATTTCATTGCTGACTGATACTGCATTGTACGTAAGTACCACAAGTTCTTTATCCATTTTTCACTTTCTGCGATGTTGAACTTGTACCGTAAACGGGGTTCTTGTAAACAGAGCCGTTCCAAACTTTGGGGTGGCTGTGTCTTTTTGATTTTAATTTCCCTAAGCTATAGGACCATAAGTGGAAGTGCCCTAGGCTCTGTTGCTTTGTTTTTTAGATGTTTCAGGAAACACCATACACTTCTCCCGAGTGTCTGTTGGCAATTTACATCCCGCCCATCAGCATAACAAGGCTCCCAGTTCTCAATGGCCTGTCCTGCCTTTCTGGATTTTACACTTTTTTCAGATGGCCCTTTTGACCGGGGGGAAGTGAGACTTCATTGTAGTGCAGATTTCCTTTGCAAGCTTGCTTGGTTGGCCAAAAAGGGCGTATGCGTTTTTTCCTGAATATATTCAGGAAAAAACGCATACGCCCTTTTTAGCCAAGTGCATCATTGTGGACATTCTGCCTCTTTTCCTATGCTTTCAATGCAATTCCAGTCTACCTCCTGAAATCGGTTTCCTGCAATTCTGCCCCACTTTCAAGTCCTCTTGGCAGCCTTACTTCAGTCTATTTTTGGACGATAGCTGTCATTTATAACTCTGCAGGTTTGTGAATTACAGTGCCCCTGAGCTCCTTTCTTCAACTCGCTTTCTTGTGACCTGGCCGCAACACCGCAGGATGGCTTCAGGCCCTAATCTGGTTCCGGCCCGGCATGCTGAGCCTTTGGTTAATTCCTCTTCCTGGTGGGAAATGAGAGTTAAATTTGCCCGTTCAGACACCTCCAGCTAGTCTCTCATTGGTTCTCGCTATTCCTGTTCATCTTCCACAGAAATTGCAAACTGGGCCAAACAGGAGGTTAAAGGCACTGACTCTCCATGTCGGGAGAGTGTTAGTAAAGCGTCTGGAATGTTGCACCCGAGTACCAGGGTACGAAAACTGAGACATATTTGAACACGACTCCCGTTCACATGGTTGATCATACTCTGGGTTCCACATGCATGTTTTAGCTGAAGGAAGAATACCTTAAACCTGGAGAGTTGAGACCCGTGGAATGGGTACCATGCAATATGACTTCAAAGGGTCTTCATTTGCTCACCGAACCTCTCCAATCCTATCACTGCTGCGTTTATGCCCCTGTACACACGCTTGATTCTCTTTTGGAGACATAGGAATCCATAGGTTTTAAGATACTTACTAGTCAGGTACATTCTTAGGCGTTTAATATGCGGTGTTGAGTCCATTTCGTTGAGCAAGGAGTAGCTCTTGTCTATTCCATATTTGGCTTAAGGAACTTTATCTGTGTTCATTTCAATCTCTGGTTTTATGCAGCACCCCAACTCACCTTTCCCCTTAAGCAAGCATAAGTTGGTTTTCTAAATTTGAGACCCTGTTCTGTTTTGGAATGCAGTTCCTGTGTAGCCAAGTTTACATTCCGTGTATTAGTGATATCTTATGATGTTTCTTTTTCTGTGTGACTTATTTCAGTTAGAATCATCGTACCTGAATCCACTCATTATGCTGCTACGGGCCTGATGACATAGATTTCATTGCTGACTGATACTGCATTGTACGTAAGTACCACAAGTTCTTTATCCATTTTTCACTTTCTGCGATGTTGAACTTGTACTGTAAACGGGGTTCTTGTAAACAGAGCCGTTCCAAACTTTGGGGTGGCTGTGTCTTTTTGATTTTAATTTCCCTAAGCTATAGGCCCATAAGTGGAAGTGCCCTAGGCTCTGTTGCTTTGTTTTTTAGATGTTTCAGGAAACACCATACACTTCTCCCGAGTGTCTGTTGGCAATTTACATCCCGCCCATCAGCATAACAAGGCTCCCAGTTCTCAATGGCCTGTCCTGCCTTTCTGGATTTTACACTTTTTTCAGATGGCCCTTTTGACCGGGGGGAAGTGAGACTTCATTGTAGTGCAGATTTCCTTTGCAAGCTTGCTTGGTTGGCCAAAAAGGGCTTATGCGTTTTTTCCTGAATATATTCAGGAAAAAACGCATACGCCCTTTTAAGCCAAGTGCATCATTGTGGACATTCTGCCTCTTTTCCTATGCTTTCAATGCAATTCCAGTCTACCTCCTGAAATCGGTTTCCTGCAATTCTGCCCCACTTTCAAGTCCTCTTGGCAGCCTTACTTCAGTCTATTTTTGGACGATAGCTGTCATTTATAACTCTGCAGGTTTGTGAATTACAGTGCCCCTGAGCTCCTTTCTTCAACTCGCTTTCTTGTGACCTGGCCGCAACACCGCAGGATGGCTTCAGGCCCTAATCTGGTTCCGGCCCGGCATGCTGAGCCTTTGGTTAATTCCTCTTCCTGGTGGGAAATAAGAGTTAAATTTGCCCGTTCAGACACCTCCAGCTAGTCTCTCATTGGTTCTCGCTATTCCTGTTCATCTTCCGCAGAAATTGCAAACTGGGCCAAACAGGAGGTTAAAGGCACTGACTCTCCATGTCGGGAGAGTGTTAGTAAAGCGTCTGGAATGTTGCACCCGAGTACCAGGGTACGAAAACTGAGACATATTTGAACACGACTCCCGTTCACATGGTTGATCATACTCTGGGTTCCACATGCATGTTTTAGCTGAAGGAAGAATACCTTAAACCTGGAGAGTTGAGACCCGTGGAATGGGTACCATGCAATATGACTTCAAAGGGTCTTCATTTGCTCACCGAACCTCTCCAATCCTATCACTGCTGCGTTTATGCCCCTGTACACACGCTTGATTCTCTTTTGGAGACATAGGAATCCATAGGTTTTAAGATACTTACTAGTCAGGTACATTCTTAGGCGTTTAATATGGGGTGTTGAGTCCATTTCGTTGAGCAAGGAGTAGCTCTTGTCTATTCCATATTTGGCTTAAGGAACTTTATCTGTGCTCATTTCAATCTCTGGTTTTATGCAGCAACCCAACTCACCTTTCCCCTGAAGCAAGCATAAGTTGGTTTTCTAAATTTGAGACCCTGTTCTGTTTTGGAATGCAGTTCCTGTGTAGCCAAGTTTACATTCCGTGTATTAGTGATATCTTATGATGTTTCTTTTTCTGTGTGACTTATTTCAGTTAGAATCATCGTACCTGAATCCACTCATTATGCTGCTACGGGCCTGATGACATAGATTTCATTGCTGACTGATACTGCATTGTACGTAAGTACCACAAGTTCTTTATCCATTTTTCACTTTCTGTGATATTGAACTTGTACCGTAAACGAGGTTCTTGTAAACGGAGGCGTCCCAAACTTTGGGGTGGCTGTGTCTTTTTGATTTTAATTTCCCTAAGCTATAGGACCATAAGTGGAAGTGCCCTAGGCTCTGTTGCTTTGTTTTTTAGATGTTTCAGGAAACACCATACACTTCTCCCGAGTGGTTGTTGGCAATTTACATCCCGCCCATCAGCATAACAAGGCTCCCAGTTCTCCATGGCCTGTCCTGCCTTTCTGGATTTTACACTTTTTTCAGATGGCCCTTTTGACCGGGGGGAAGTGAGACTTCATTGTAGTGCAGATTTCCTTTGCAAGCTTGCTTGGTTGGCCAAAAAGGACGTATGCGTTTTTTCCTGAATATATTCAGGAAAAAACGCATACGCCCTTTTTGGCCAAGTGCATCATTGTGGACGTTCTGCCTCTTTTCCTATGCTTTCAATGCAATTCCAGTCTACCTCCTGAAATCGGTTTCCTGCAATTCTGCCCCGCTTTCAAGTCCTCTTGGCAGCCTTACTTCAGTCTATTTTTGGACGATAGCTGTCATTTATAACTCTGCAGGTTTGTGAATTACAGTGCCCCTGAGCTCCTTTCTTCAACTCGCTTTCTTGTGACCTGGCCGCAACACCGCAGGATGGCTTCAGGCCCTAATCTGGTTCCGGCACGGCATGCTGAGCCTTTGGTTAATTCCTCTTCCTGGTGGGAAATGAGAGTTAAATTTGCCCGTCCAGACACCTCCAGCTAGCCTCTCATTGGTTCTCGCTATTCCTGTTCATCTTCCGCAGAAATTGCAAACTGGGCCAAACAGGAGGTTAAAGGGACTGACTCTCCAAGTGGGGAGAGTGTTAGTAAAGCGTCTGGAATGTTGCACCCGAGTACCAGGGGAGGAAAACTGAGACATATTTGAACACGTCTCCCGATCACATGGTTGATCATACTCTGGGTTCCACATGCATATTTTAGCTGAAGGAAGTATACCTAAAACCTGGGTAGTTGAAACCCGTGGAATGGGTACCATGCAATATGACTTCAAAGGGTCTTCATTTGCTCACCGAACCTCTCCAATCCTATCACTGCTGCGTTTATGCCCCTGTAAACATGCTTGATTCTCTTTCGGAGACATAGCAATCCATAGGTTTTAAGATACTTACTAGTCAGGTACATTCTTAGGCGTTTAATATGCGGTGTTGAGTCCATTTCATTGAGCAAGGAGTAGCTCTTGTCTATTCCATATTTGGCTTAAGGAACTTTATCTGTGCTCATTTCAATCTCTGGTTTTATGCAGCACCCCAACTCACCTTTCCCCTTAAGCAAGCATAAGTTGGTTTTCTAAATTTGAGACCCTGTTCTGTTTTGGAATGCAGTTCCTGTGTAGCCAAGTTTACATTCCGTGTATTAGTGATATCTTATGATGTTTCTTTTTCTGTGTGACTTATTTCAGTTAGAATCATCGTACCTGAATCCACTCATTATGCTGCTACGGGCCTGATGACATAGATTTCATTGCTGACTGATACTGCATTGTACGTAAGTACCACAAGTTCTTTATCCATTTTTCACTTTCTGCGATGTTGAACTTGTACCGTAAACGGGGTTCTTGTAAACAGAGCCGTTCCAAACTTTGGGGTGGCTGTGTCTTTTTGATTTTAATTTCCCTAAGCTATAGGACCATAAGTGGATGTGCCCTAGGCTCTGTTGCTTTGTTTTTTAGATGTTTCAGGAAACACCATACACTTCTCCCGAGTGTCTGTTGGCAATTTACATCCCGCCCATCAGCATAACAAGGCTCCCAGTTCTCAATGGCCTGTCCTGCCTTTCTGGATTTTACACTTTTTTCAGATGGCCCTTTTGACCGGGGGGAAGTGAGACTTCATTGTAGTGCAGATTTCCTTTGCAAGCTTGCTTGGTTGGCCAAAAAGGGCGTATGCGTTTTTTCCTGAATATATTCAGGAAAAAACGCATACGCCCTTTTTAGCCAAGTGCATCATTGTGGACATTCTGCCTCTTTTCCTATGCTTTCAATGCAATTCCAGTCTACCTCCTGAAATCGGTTTCCTGCAATTCTGCCCCACTTTCAAGTCCTCTTGGCAGCCTTACTTCAGTCTATTTTTGGACGATAGCTGTCATTTATAACTCTGCAGGTTTGTGAATTACAGTGCCCCTGAGCTCCTTTCTTCAACTCGCTTTCTTGTGACCTGGCCGCAACACCGCAGGATGGCTTCAGGCCCTAATCTGGTTCCGGCCCGGCATGCTGAGCCTTTGGTTAATTCCTCTTCCTGGTGGGAAATGAGAGTTAAATTTGCCCGTTCAGACACCTCCAGCTAGTCTCTCATTGGTTCTCGCTATTCCTGTTCATCTTCCGCAGAAATTGCAAACTGGGCCAAACAGGAGGTTAAAGGCACTGACTCTCCATGTCGGGAGAGTGTTAGTAAAGCGTCTGGAATGTTGCACCCGAGTACCAGGGTACGAAAACTGAGACATATTTGAACACGAATCCCGTTCACATGGTTGATCATACTCTGGGTTCCACATGCATGTTTTAGCTGAAGGAAGAATACCTTAAACCTGGAGAGTTGAGACCCGTGGAATGGGTACCATGCAATATGACTTCAAAGGGTCTTCATTTGCTCACCGAACCTCTCCAATCCTATCACTGCTGCGTTTATGCCCCTGTACACACGCTTGATTCTCTTTTGGAGACATAGGAATCCATAGGTTTTAAGATACTTACTAGTCAGGTACATTCTTAGGCGTTTAATATGCGGTGTTGAGTCCATTTCGTTGAGCAAGGAGTAGCTCTTGTCTATTCCATATTTGGCTTAAGGAACTTTATCTGTGCTCATTTCAATCTCTGGTTTTATGCAGCACCCCAACTCACCTTTCCCCTTAAGCAAGCATAAGTTGGTTTTCTAAATTTGAGACCCTGTTCTGTTTTGGAATGCAGTTCCTGTGTAGCCAAGTTTACATTCCGTGTATTAGTGATATCTTATGATGTTTCTTTTTCTGTGTGACTTATTTCAGTTAGAATCATCGTACCTGAATCCACTCATTATGCTGCTACGGGCCTGATGACATAGATTTCATTGCTGACTGATACTGCATTGTACGTAAGTACCACAAGTTCTTTATCCATTTTTCACTTTCTGCGATGTTGAACTTGTACTGTAAACGGGGTTCTTGTAAACAGAGCCGTTCCAAACTTTGGGGTGGCTGTGTCTTTTTGATTTTAATTTCCCTAAGCTATAGGACCATAAGTGGAAGTGCCCTAGGCTCTGTTGCTTTGTTTTTTAGATGTTTCAGGAAACACCATACACTTCTCCCGAGTGTCTGTTGGCAATTTACATCCCGCCCATCAGCATAACAAGGCTCCCAGTTCTCAATGGCCTGTCCTGCCTTTCTGGATTTTACACTTTTTTCAGATGGCCCTTTTGACTGGGGGGAAGTGAGACTTCATTGTAGTGCAGATTTCCTTTGCAAGCTTGCTTGGTTGGCCAAAAAGGGCTTATGCGTTTTTTCCTGAATATATTCAGGAAAAAACGCATACGCCCTTTTTAGCCAAGTGCATCATTGTGGACATTCTGCCTCTTTTCCTATGCTTTCAATGCAATTCCAGTCTACCTCCTGAAATCGGTTTCCTGCAATTCTGCCCCACTTTCAAGTCCTCTTGGCAGCCTTACTTCAGTCTATTTTTGGACGATAGCTGTCATTTATAACTCTGCAGGTTTGTGAATTACAGTGCCCCTGAGCTCCTTTCTTCAACTCGCTTTCTTGTGACCTGGCCGCAACACCGCAGGATGGCTTCAGGCCCTAATCTGGTTCCGGCCCGGCATGCTGAGCCTTTGGTTAATTCCTCTTCCTGGTGGGAAATGAGAGTTAAATTTGCCCGTTCAGACACCTCCAGCTAGTCTCTCATTGGTTCTCGCTATTCCTGTTCATCTTCCGCAGAAATTGCAAACTGGGCCAAACAGGAGGTTAAAGGCACTGACTCTCCATGTCGGGAGAGTGTTAGTAAAGCGTCTGGAATGTTGCACCCGAGTACCAGGGTACGAAAACTGAGACATATTTGAACACGACTCCCGTTCACATGGTTGATCATACTCTGGGTTCCACATGCATGTTTTAGCTGAAGGAAGAATACCTTAAACCTGGAGAGTTGAGACCCGTGGAATGGGTACCATGCAGTATGACTTCAAAGGGTCTTCATTTGCTCACCGAACCTCTCCAATCCTATCACTGCTGCGTTTATGCCCCTGTACACACGCTTGATTCTCTTTTGGAGACATAGGAATCCATAGGTTTTAGGATACTTACTAGTCAGGTACATTCTTAGGCGTTTAATATGCGGTGTTGAGTCCATTTCGTTGAGCAAGGAGTAGCTCTTGTCTATTCCATATTTGGCTTAAGGAACTTTATCTGTGCTCATTTCAATCTCTGGTTTTATGCAGCACCCCAACTCACCTTTCCCCTTAAGCAAGCATAAGTTGGTTTTCTAAATTTGAGACCCTGTTCTGTTTTGGAATGCAGTTCCTGTGTAGCCAAGTTTACATTCCGTGTATTAGTGATATCTTATGATGTTTCTTTTTCTGTGTGACTTATTTCAGTTAGAATCATCGTACCTGAATCCACTCATTATGCTGCTACGGGCCTGATGACATAGATTTCATTGCTGACTGATACTGCATTGTACGTAAGTACCACAAGTTCTTTATCCATTTTTCACTTTCTGCGATGTTGAACTTGTACTGTAAACGGGGTTCTTGTAAACAGAGCCGTTCCAAACTTTGGGGTGGCTGTGTCTTTTTGATTTTAATTTCCCTAAGCTATAGGACCATAAGTGGAAGTGCCCTAGGCTCTGTTGCTTTGTTTTTTAGATGTTTCAGGAAACACCATACACTTCTCCCGAGTGTCTGTTGGCAATTTACATCCCGCCCATCAGCATAACAAGGCTCCCAGTTCTCAATGGCCTGTCCTGCCTTTCTGGATTTTACACTTTTTTCAGATGGCCCTTTTGACCGGGGGGAAGTGAGACTTCATTGTAGTGCAGATTTCCTTTGCAAGCTTGCTTGGTTGGCCAAAAAGGGCGTATGCGTTTTTTCCTGAATATATTCAGGAAAAAACGCATACGCCCTTTTTAGCCAAGTGCATCATTGTGGACATTCTGCCTCTTTTCCTATGCTTTCAATGCAATTCCAGTCTACCTCCTGAAATCGGTTTCCTGCAATTCTGCCCCACTTTCAAGTCCTCTTGGCAGCCTTACTTCAGTCTATTTTTGGACGATAGCTGTCATTTATAACTCTGCAGGTTTGTGAATTACAGTGCCCCTGAGCTCCTTTCTTCAACTCGCTTTCTTGTGACCTGGCCGCAACACCGCAGGATGGCTTCAGGCCCTAATCTGGTTCCGGCCCGGCATGCTGAGCCTTTGGTTAATTCCTCTTCCTGGTGGGAAATGAGAGTTAAATTTGCCCGTTCAGACACCTCCAGCTAGTCTCTCATTGGTTCTCGCTATTCCTGTTCATCTTCCGCAGAAATTGCAAACTGGGCCAAACAGGAGGTTAAAGGCACTGACTCTCCATGTCGGGAGAGTGTTAGTAAAGCGTCTGGAATGTTGCACCCGAGTACCAGGGTACGAAAACTGAGACATATTTGAACACGACTCCCGTTCACATGGTTGATCATACTCTGGGTTCCACATGCATGTTTTAGCTGAAGGAAGAATACCTTAAACCTGGAGAGTTGAGACCCGTGGAATGGGTACCATGCAGTATGACTTCAAAGGGTCTTCATTTGCTCACCGAACCTCTCCAATCCTATCACTGCTGCGTTTATGCCCCTGTACACACGCTTGATTCTCTTTTGGAGACATAGGAATCCATAGGTTTTAGGATACTTACTAGTCAGGTACATTCTTAGGCGTTTAATATGCGGTGTTGAGTCCATTTCGTTGAGCAAGGAGTAGCTC
Organism: Stenella coeruleoalba; assembly: GCF_951394435.1. NCBI lineage: Eukaryota > Metazoa > Chordata > Mammalia > Artiodactyla > Delphinidae > Stenella > Stenella coeruleoalba. The sequence continues at coordinate 121,208 of NW_027646345.1, read as the reverse complement.
TTGTCTATTCCATATTTGGCTTAAGGAACTTTATCTGTGCTCATTTCAATCTCTGGTTTTATGCAGCACCCCAACTCACCTTTCCCCTTAAGCAAGCATAAGTTGGTTTTCTAAATTTGAGACCCTGTTCTGTTTTGGAATGCAGTTCCTGTGTAGCCAAGTTTACATTCCGTGTATTAGTGATATCTTATGATGTTTCTTTTTCTGTGTGACTTATTTCAGTTAGAATCATCGTACCTGAATCCACTCATTATGCTGCTACGGGCCTGATGACATAGATTTCATTGCTGACTGATACTGCATTGTACGTAAGTACCACAAGTTCTTTATCCATTTTTCACTTTCTGCGATGTTGAACTTGTACTGTAAACGGGGTTCTTGTAAACAGAGCCGTTCCAAACTTTGGGGTGGCTGTGTCTTTTTGATTTTAATTTCCCTAAGCTATAGGACCATAAGTGGAAGTGCCCTAGGCTCTGTTGCTTTGTTTTTTAGATGTTTCAGGAAACACCATACACTTCTCCCGAGTGTCTGTTGGCAATTTACATCCCGCCCATCAGCATAACAAGGCTCCCAGTTCTCAATGGCCTGTCCTGCCTTTCTGGATTTTACACTTTTTTCAGATGGCCCTTTTGACCGGGGGGAAGTGAGACTTCATTGTAGTGCAGATTTCCTTTGCAAGCTTGCTTGGTTGGCCAAAAAGGGCGTATGCGTTTTTTCCTGAATATATTCAGGAAAAAACGCATACGCCCTTTTTAGCCAAGTGCATCATTGTGGACATTCTGCCTCTTTTCCTATGCTTTCAATGCAATTCCAGTCTACCTCCTGAAATCGGTTTCCTGCAATTCTGCCCCACTTTCAAGTCCTCTTGGCAGCCTTACTTCAGTCTATTTTTGGACGATAGCTGTCATTTATAACTCTGCAGGTTTGTGAATTACAGTGCCCCTGAGCTCCTTTCTTCAACTCGCTTTCTTGTGACCTGGCCGCAACACCGCAGGATGGCTTCAGGCCCTAATCTGGTTCCGGCCCGGCATGCTGAGCCTTTGGTTAATTCCTCTTCCTGGTGGGAAATGAGAGTTAAATTTGCCCGTTCAGACACCTCCAGCTAGTCTCTCATTGGTTCTCGCTATTCCTGTTCATCTTCCGCAGAAATTGCAAACTGGGCCAAACAGGAGGTTAAAGGCACTGACTCTCCATGTCGGGAGAGTGTTAGTAAAGCGTCTGGAATGTTGCACCCGAGTACCAGGGTACGAAAACTGAGACATATTTGAACACGACTCCCGTTCACATGGTTGATCATACTCTGGGTTCCACATGCATGTTTTAGCTGAAGGAAGAATACCTTAAACCTGGAGAGTTGAGACCCGTGGAATGGGTACCATGCAATATGACTTCAAAGGGTCTTCATTTGCTCACCGAACCTCTCCAATCCTATCACTGCTGCGTTTATGCCCCTGTACACACGCTTGATTCTCTTTTGGAGACATAGGAATCCATAGGTTTTAAGATACTTACTAGTCAGGTACATTCTTAGGCGTTTAATATGCGGTGTTGAGTCCATTTCGTTGAGCAAGGAGTAGCTCTTGTCTATTCCATATTTGGCTTAAGGAACTTTATCTGTGCTCATTTCAATCTCTGGTTTTATGCAGCACCCCAACTCACCTTTCCCCTTAAGCAAGCATAAGTTGGTTTTCTAAATTTGAGACCCTGTTCTGTTTTGGAATGCAGTTCCTGTGTAGCCAAGTTTACATTCCGTGTATTAGTGATATCTTATGATGTTTCTTTTTCTGTGTGACTTATTTCAGTTAGAATCATCGTACCTGAATCCACTCATTATGCTGCTACGGGCCTGATGACATAGATTTCATTGCTGACTGATACTGCATTGTACGTAAGTACCACAAGTTCTTTATCCATTTTTCACTTTCTGCGATGTTGAACTTGTACTGTAAACGGGGTTCTTGTAAACAGAGCCGTTCCAAACTTTGGGGTGGCTGTGTCTTTTTGATTTTAATTTCCCTAAGCTATAGGACCATAAGTGGAAGTGCCCTAGGCTCTGTTGCTTTGTTTTTTAGATGTTTCAGGAAACACCATACACTTCTCCCGAGTGTCTGTTGGCAATTTACATCCCGCCCATCAGCATAACAAGGCTCCCAGTTCTCAATGGCCTGTCCTGCCTTTCTGGATTTTACACTTTTTTCAGATGGCCCTTTTGACCGGGGGGAAGTGAGACTTCATTGTAGTGCAGATTTCCTTTGCAAGCTTGCTTGGTTGGCCAAAAAGGGCGTATGCGTTTTTTCCTGAATATATTCAGGAAAAAACGCATACGCCCTTTTTAGCCAAGTGCATCATTGTGGACATTCTGCCTCTTTTCCTATGCTTTCAGTGCAATTCCAGTCTACCTCCTGAAATCGGTTTCCTGCAATTCTGTCCCACTTTCAAGTCCTCTTGGCAGCCTTACTTCAGTCTATTTTTGGACGATAGCTGTCATTTATAACTCTGCAGGTTTGTGAATTACAGTGCCCCTGAGCTCCTTTCTTCAACTCGCTTTCTTGTGACCTGGCCGCAACACCGCAGGATGGCTTCAGGCCCTAATCTGGTTCCGGCCCGGCATGCTGAGCCTTTGGTTAATTCCTCTTCCTGGTGGGAAATAAGAGTTAAATTTGCCCGTTCAGACACCTCCAGCTAGTCTCTCATTGGTTCTCGCTATTCCTGTTCATCTTCCGCAGAAATTGCAAACTGGGCCAAACAGGAGGTTAAAGGCACTGACTCTCCATGTCGGGAGAGTGTTAGTAAAGCGTCTGGAATGTTGCACCCGAGTACCAGGGTACGAAAACTGAGACATATTTGAACACGACTCCCGTTCACATGGTTGATCATACTCTGGGTTCCACATGCATGTTTTAGCTGAAGGAAGAATACCTTAAACCTGGAGAGTTGAGACCCGTGGAATGGGTACCATGCAATATGACTTCAAAGGGTCTTCATTTGCTCACCGAACCTCTCCAATCCTATCACTGCTGCGTTTATGCCCCTGTACACACGCTTGATTCTCTTTTGGAGACATAGGAATCCATAGGTTTTAAGATACTTACTAGTCAGGTACATTCTTAGGCGTTTAATATGGGGTGTTGAGTCCATTTCGTTGAGCAAGGAGTAGCTCTTGTCTATTCCATATTTGGCTTAAGGAACTTTATCTGTGCTCATTTCAATCTCTGGTTTTATGCAGCAACCCAACTCACCTTTCCCCTGAAGCAAGCATAAGTTGGTTTTCTAAATTTGAGACCCTGTTCTGTTTTGGAATGCAGTTCCTGTGTAGCCAAGTTTACATTCCGTGTATTAGTGATATCTTATGATGTTTCTTTTTCTGTGTTACTTATTTCAGTTAGAATCATCGTACCTGAATCCACTCATTATGCTGCTACGGGCCTGATGACATAGATTTCATTGCTGACTGATACTGCATTGTACGTAAGTACCACAAGTTCTTTATCCATTTTTCACTTTCTGTGATATTGAACTTGTACCGTAAACGAGGTTCTTGTAAACGGAGGCGTCCCAAACTTTGGGGTGGCTGTGTCTTTTTGATTTTAATTTCCCTAAGCTATAGGACCATAAGTGGAAGTGCCCTAGGCTCTGTTGCTTTGTTTTTTAGATGTTTCAGGAAACACCATACACTTCTCCCAAGTGGTTGTTGGCAATTTACATCCCGCCCATCAGCATAACAAGGCTCCCAGTTCTCCATGGCCTGTCCTGCCTTTCTGGATTTTACACTTTTTTCAGATGGCCCTTTTGACCGGGGGGAAGTGAGACTTCATTGTAGTGCAGATTTCCTTTGCAAGCTTGCTTGGTTGGCCAAAAAGGGCGTATGCGTTTTTTCCTGAATATATTCAGGAAAAAACGCATACGCCCTTTTTGGCCAAGTGCATCATTGTGGACGTTCTGCCTCTTTTCCTATGCTTTCAATGCAATTCCAGTCTACCTCCTGAAATCGGTTTCCTGCAATTCTGCCCCGCTTTCAAGTCCTCTTGGCAGCCTTACTTCAGTCTATTTTTGGACGATAGCTGTCATTTATAACTCTGCAGGTTTGTGAATTACAGTGCCCCTGAGCTCCTGTCTTCAACTCGCTTTCTTGTGACCTGGCCGCAACACCGCAGGATGGCTTCAGGCCCTAATCTGGTTCCGGCACGGCATGCTGAGCCTTTGGTTAATTCCTCTTCCTGGTGGGAAATGAGAGTTAAATTTGCCCGTCCAGACACCTCCAGCTAGCCTCTCATTGGTTCTTGCTATTCCTGTTCATCTTCCGCAGAAATTGCAAACTGGGCCAACAGGAGGTTAAAGGGACTGACTCTCCAAGTGGGGAGAGTGTTAGTAAAGCGTCTGGAATGTTGCACCCGAGTACCAGGGGAGGAAAACTGAGACATATTTGAACACGTCTCCCGATCACATGGTTGATCATACTCTAGGTTCCACATGCATGTTTTAGCTGAAGGAAGAATACCTTAAACCTGGGTAGTTGAAACCCGTGGAATGGGTACCATGCAATATGACTTCAAAGGGTCTTCATTTGCTCACCGAACCTCTCCAATCCTATCACTGCTGCGTTTATGCCCCTGTACACATGCTTGATTCTCTTTCGGAGACATAGCAATCCATAGGTTTTAAGATACTTATTAGTCAGGTACATTCTTAGGCGTTTAATATGGGGTGTTGAGTCCATTTCGTTGAGCAAGGAGTAGCTCTTGTCTATTCCATATTTGACTAAAGGAACTTTATCTGTGCTCATTTCAATCTCTGGTTTTATGCAGCACCCCAACTCACCTTTACCCTTAAGCAAGCATAAGTTGGTTTTCTAAATTTGAGACCCTGTTCTGTTCTGTAATTCAGTTCCTGTGTAGCCAAGTTTACATTCCGTGTATTACTGATATCTTATGATGTTTCTTTTTCTGTGTGACTTATTTCAGTTAGAATCATCATACCTGAATCCACTCATTGTGCTGCTAAGGGCCTGATGACACAGATTTCATTGCTGAGTGATATTGCTTTGTAAGTAAATACCACAACTTCTTTATCCATTTTTCACTTTCTGCGATGTTGAACTTGTACTGTAAACGAGGTTCTTGTAAACAGAGCCGTTCCAAACTTTGGGGTGGCTGTGTCTTTTTGATTTTAATTTCCCTAAGCTATAGGACCATAAGTGGAAGTGCCCTAGGTTCTGTTGCTTTGTTTTTTAGATGTTTCAGGAAACACCATACACTTCTCCCGAGTGGTTGTTGGCAATTTACATCCCGCCCATCAGCATAACAAGGCTCCCAGTTCTCCATGGCCTGTCCTGCCTTTCTGGATTTTACACTTTTTTCAGATGGCCCTTTTGACCGGGGGGAAGTGAGACTTCATTGTAGTGCAGATTTCCTTTGCAAGCTTGCTTGGTTGGCCAAAAAGGGCATATGCGTTTTTTCCTGAATATATTCAGGAAAAAACGCATATGCCTTTTTTGGCCAAGTGCATCATTGTCGAGGTTCTGACTTTCTTCATATGTTTTCAATGCAATTCCAGTCTACCTCCTCAAATCGGTTTCCTGCAATTCTGCCTTGCTTTCATTGACTCTTCATAGCCTTACCTCAGTATATTTTTTGAAAGTAGTTGGCCTTTATAACTCTGCAGGTTTTTGAATTGCAGTGTCCCTTAGCTCCATTTTTCAGCTCTTATTTTTGTGATTTTGCCTCATAACCACACGATTCCTTCAGGCCCTATTCTTCTGGGGCACCTTGCTGTGCCTTTGGTTAATTCTTCTTACTGATGTGAAATTAGAGTGACATGTGCCCATTGAAACCGCTACAGCTAGTTTCTCGCTGGTTCCCCCTATTCCCATTCATCCTCCGCACTAACTGCAGACTGTGCGATACCAGATCTTAAAGGCATTGACTCTCCTTGTGGGGATGTTTTTAGTAAAGCGGCTGGAATGTCGATCCGGAGCCCCAGGAGAGGAAAAATGAGGTGCGTTTTAGAAACCTTTCCCGATCATATGGTATACCAGTCGCTGGGTTTCCCAAGCATGGTTTAGCTGTAGGAAGATTCCCTTCAACCTGGAGTGTTGGGACCCTTGGAATGAGCAGCATGAAGTATTGCATTAAACTTTCGGCAGTTGCTCACCAAAGCTCACCAATCCTGTCAGCCCCAAGTGTCCAGCCTTATGTCTTATCCAGCTGTGGGTTTATATGTGGTCAATCCAGGTTGCATCACAGCCCCTGAGCGAATTTTGTAAGAATTTTTCTCTCTTTCATTGTTTCTGCGTTTTGTTTTTAAAATTTATTTCTATAATGGGGTTTAGCTCATTTTCACTGCTGTGTTTGTGCTGCTCTGCACACACTTGATTCCCTTATGGAGATATATCAATACATGGGTTTTAAGACTCTTATTACTCAGATATATTTCTCTGTGGTGTATAGGGTGTGTTGAGGCCAGTTCATTGAGCAAGGTGTAGATCTTGTCTAATACCTATTTGGTTTATTGAACGGTATCTGTGCTAATTTCAAACTCTGGTTTTATGCATCACCCCACCTCTCCTTTCCCCTTAAGCTGACATAAGTGTGTTTTCTAAATGTGAGACACTGTTCTGTTCTGTAATTCATTTCTTGTGCAGCCATATTTACCCTCCCTCTATAGGTGATATCTTATGATATGTTTCTTTTTCTGTTTGACTTATTTCAAGTAGTATTATCGGACCTAAATCCACTCTTTATCCTTCTACTAGCCTTATTACATTGATTTCATGGTGAAGAGATATTCCGTTGTACATAAGTACCACATCTTCTTTATCCATTGTTCTCTTTCCTGGGATATTTAAGGTGTACTGAAGTTGAGGTTCTTGTAAACAGAGTAGCCCTAAACTGTGGTGTGCTTGTTTCTTGTTGATTTTTAGACTTCCCTAGATATACTCCCATGATTGGAAGTGTCCTATGCTCTGTAGCTCTGTTTTTTAGATGATTTAGGAACCACCATACACTTCTCCAGAGTGGCTCTCGGCAGTTCACACACTGCCCATCAGCGTATAAAGGCTCCCTGTTCTCCATGGCCTGTCCTGCATTTCTGGTTTTTACAATTTTTTAGGATGGCTCTTTTGACCGGTGGGAAATGAGACTTCTTTGTTGTGCACATTTGCATTGCTTGCTTGCCCAAATGGGCTTCCTTCCCATAAAGTGCGTATGCGTTTTTTCCTGGATATAATCAGGAAAAACGCATATGCCCTTTTGGGCCAACTGCATCATTGTCGAAATTCTGCCGCTTTTCATGTGCTTTAAAGATGAGTCCAATCTATCTCTTGAAATCTGTTTCTTGCAATTCTGTCTTGCATTCAGATCCTCTTCTTTGCCTTACCTCAACATATTTTTGGACGTTAGTTTTCATTTATAACTCTGCAGGTTTGTGAATTGCAGTGACCCTGAGCTCCATTTTTTAAGTTGCTCTTTTGTGAGCTGGCCTCAAACCCGCAGGATTGCTTCAGGCCCTATTTTGGCTCCGGCGAGGCAGGCTGAGCCTTTTTTCAATTCTTATTCTTAATGGGAAATTAGATTGATATGTGCCCGTCCAACCCCCTACAACTCTTCTCTCATTGGTTCCCCCTCTTCCCGTTCATCCTCCTCACAATTTGCAAAATGTGTGAAATAGAAGTTGAAATGTGCTGATTCTCCAAGTGGGGAGATTCTAAGTAACGTGGCTGGAATGGTGAACAGGAGCACCAGGAGAGGATAAATGAGGTGCATTTTAGACACATCTCCCGATCACATGGTGTACAGTCCTCTGGGTTTTCCATGCATGTTTTAGCTGTAGGAAGATCCCTTGAACCTGCAGATTTGGGACCCATTGAATGGGCACCAGGTAGTATTACTTTAAAGGGTGTGCATTTCCTCACCCAACCTCACATTTCTCTTAGCGCAGTTTCCAGCCTTATGTCTCATCCTGCTGTGGGTCTAGATGTGTTCAATCCATGTTGCATCACCATCCCTGAGGAAAAGTTGTAAGAGGTTTTCTCTGTCTCTCTGTCATTTATTTTTTTCAATTTATTACTATATTGGTTACAGCTGATTTTCAGAGCTCTGTTTCTTGCTGCTGTACATCCACTTGATTCACGTACAGAGAGACATCAATAAATTCTTTTTCAGATTCTTACCAGTCGTATATATTCTTTTCCGGTGACTTGAGTGTGCTGAGTGCAGTTCTTTTAGCTACCGTGTAGGCCTTGTTGATTATCAGTTTGGTATTTGGAATGGTATCTTTGCTAATTTCAACCTCCTGGATGATGCCTCACCCCTCCCCACCTTTCCCGTTTAGCAGCCTTATGCGTGTTTTCTACATATTTGACTATGTTTTTGTTTTGTAATTTATTTCATGTGTAGCCATTTTGGATTCCACCTTTAAGTGATATCTTATGATATGTGTCTTTTTCTTTTTGAATTCTGTCACTTAGAATGATCATACGTAACTCCTCCGGAGTTGTTACAACTGGCCATATTTCATTGATTTCCAGGCTGAATAATATTCCACTCTACCTAAGTACCACATCTCTATCCATTTTTTCCCTCCAGAGACATTTAAGTTATATCCTAGTCGAGGATCTTTTAAACAGAGAGGGGGTAAACATTGGGGTGCCTGTGTCCTCTCGATTTTTGTTTTTCCCAAGATATACGCCCATGAGTGCAAGTGCCCTATGCTCTGTAGCTCATTTTTTAGATGCTTTAGTAAACACAATACACTTCTCCAGAATGGCCGTTGGCAATATACATTTCCACTATAAGTCTCACAGGGCTCCCTCTTCTCGTTGTCCTGTCCTGCATTTCTGTTGTTTACGCTTTATGAGGATGGCTCTTCTGACTGATGCGAAGTGATATCTTTTGTAGTATTGACTTCCAGTGCCCACCTGTTTGGTTGGCTAAAAAAGTGTATGCCCTTTTCTTGAATATATACAGAAAAAAACGCATACACCCTTTTTGGCCAACTGCAATGTTGGCAATGTTCAGCTCCTTTTCTTGTGCTTAATGGCGAGTCCTTTCTACCTCCTCAAATCCCTTTCCTGCCATTCTCCCTTGCTTACAAGTCCTTTTCTCTGACTTTCCTCAAGACATTTTTCAGTGATGGATATTTTCAACTCTGCAGTTTCGTGAATTTTACTGCCCCTGAGTTCCATTGTTCAACTTGTGTTTATGGGAACTGGCCACAAAGCAGCAGGATTTCCTCAAGCCCTATACTGTTTCCATGGGCAACCCTAGCCTTTGGTCAATTCGTCTTCCTGATTGGAAATTAGAGTGACATGTGCCTGTCTGAACACCTAGGACTTGTCTCTCATTGTTCCTCATCCTTCCGCTTCATCCTCTGGACAAATTCCAAACTGTACGCAACAGGATGTTGACAGTGCTGACATCTCCAAGTGGGGAGACTGTTAGTAAAGACGCTGGAGGGGTGAACCCGAGCACCAGGAGATGAGGAGATGAGATGCCTTTTCCAAACTCTTCCCGATCAGACGGTATACCATCCTCTGGGTGTGACAGACATGTTTTAGCAGTAGGAAGAGTCCCATTCATGTAAGGAGAACACCAGGGCTTTTTCAAAATCAGTGTCTCCCCGAAACCCAAACTGGGGAATTTTTTAAGCTACGGTTACACATATGTTCATTAAGGGCCTTGGGAAGTAGGCAGAGTCCAAACTTTAGATGATTGAAGTCTTCAGGGTCAGAAGCACTCACCACCAGCTTCCCTTAGGTTACACTTTAACTGTCAATGATAGATGATGTCAATAAAAATATCTATTCTTTTTCAGATTATTTCCCCTTATAGGTTATTGCAAAATGTTGAGTGTAGTTCCCTGTGCTATACAGTAGTTCCTTGTTGATGATCTATTTTATACATAGCAGTGTGTATGTGTTAATCCCAAACTGTTAATTTATCCCTCCTCCCACCTTTCCCCTTTGGTAATAATAAATTATAAGATTTTATACTTCTCAGAAATGGGGGAGCTGAAAGAGAGGTATCATTTTCAATGGAAAAGCATTTAAAACAAGATTGAAGGTTTAACCAAGATTATTAGATGTACATCCTTGGAAAGAAATCACTTCGTTTCTCTAATATTGACCTGACAAATAAGACAAACCTTTTCACTGAACTTGCTTATAATAAAGTGATGGAAATATCAAATGGAAGTGTTAGAAACATCTTATTTTACCGGAGCCTTATACACTGTTCTATGTTAACTACAGTTTGGCTCACACATCTGTTCATTGAGGTTACAATAGTCTCAATTTCTGTTACTGATCCTCCAGAGTGGACCCCAACAAGTGTCCCCCTGCCCAGTGTCATTGGGGCCAACAGATCGAGACTGAGTTTGGTTCACAAGCAAAGGAAACTTTATATTTTGATCAGAGAATGGAGAGGTGAGAGCATGCACTACCCCGTGGGCTGTGGGCTGGGCTGCTGTGTAGAGATCCTGTCAGAGTCAGTGGGAGGGAGGGGGCGGAGCTCTCGAGGGCGGGCTTGGCTGCAGCTCAGGCTCTATATCGCGGAGTCTGCACTGGGCCCCAGGAGCTGAGGTGTCGACCCAGCCATTCTGCACTAGGAAATCTGGTCTGAAGTGCCGGGTGTGGAACCTCTGCATGCGGGACCCTAGGAGCACATGAAATTAGACAAAGCACAAAGGATAAAAAAGGTTAGACTTGACTTTATTGCCCAGATTCTATTTTTATCTCCCAGGGATTTTTAATGGGCTTTGCTGGGGACAAACCCCTCCTCTGCCTTTTGTCCCGTTCCTCATTCTTGGAGTGCTGAGGGTGCAGACCCTTCTTCTGTAACTGCTGAGTGCTGAGTTGGGAGCCCTCATACCCGGGGGCGAGGGTCAGAGCTTCTCCCCAGCAGCCTCCAGGTGACGTTGATTGTCCCCAGGACCCCTGCCTCCCTGCTCGTCCACCTGAGCACCAGCATTGGAAGTGTTATAGATTCTAATGACCTTTAAGGGTCCAGGAAAGAGATGTGCAGAGACGCTGTGGGGGCCGGTTTCACCCCGCCCCACATTTGTTTGGCCACCTTAGGCTGACCGTTTCTGCCAGCCTAGATGCTCTGACCAGTAGTCTGCGCTTTCTTCAATTAGGCCCCTGAATTAATGTACAAACAGCACCAGGTGTCAGAGCCCTGCCCGCTCCACTCCCAGACAGTCCAGGGTCAGTGGTGATCAAGGACCATGATGGCCACTGAGTCAACAGCCTTTTGAAGTAAACAGGAGTCCAGCCGGTCTTATTGGCCACCATCAGCACAGTGTCTGTAGGCTTTTCTATGGTGACAGTGTGATATACGGTTCCCCCGCCAAGATTATTAGCTCCCCTCTGGGTGCAGTAAGTCCTGCAAGCAGTAGTCTACTCTTTTGGGACACACTCTTGTTGTTTTATGAGAGAAACTCCAGGTCAAGTGATGTTCACACGAGTCGTCATGGTGCCCTGTTGCCCCTGGTTATCTCTCTGGATGTTGGAGTTGGAGGGCCTCCTCACTCGAGGTTGGTGTGCCCACGGAGCGAACCCTGCAACTTCAGAGCATGGTTGGTGGTTAGGATCACCACGTGGGGTCCTTTTCCCTTAGGAGGGAGGTGGCCTTTTGGGCTGCTGATTTCCAGGTTTTTAGATACCGCCAGTATCTTGGCCAGATGTGGCAGTGGGCCAAGCCCCTTGGTGACCGTAGTTTATCCTACCTGGATGGCATTCTTGCATTGTTCCATTTCAAGTGGTCCCAGTTTTTGCACTAATTCTCCAATGGCGATTCACCTTTCACCGGGAATGTAAAGGTCAAAGGGTTTAGCTAAATTAGGGAGTTCCATGGCAAGGGTCTGAATTGACTGCTCTTTCCATTCTTGAAAGGTCACTTCTGGATTCTATTCAAAAGGATCATCATCTTTTCCTTTCATTGTTTCATATAGAGACCCAGCTAGTAGACTATAGTTAGGGATCCAGAAGCAGCAAACCCTGGCCTCCCCAGGAACCCCTAAGCTGTCTTCTAGTTTTAGAAAGGGGTAAGGCTGAAAATGGTTTCTTCCCTTTCCTGGGATGGGCTTCTCCGACCTTCTGTGAGAATGAAGCCCAGGCAGGTCACCGCAGTCTGTGATATTTGAGCTTTTTCTTGGACAACTTCTATCCTTTATTGGCTTGGTAGTTCAGAGGCCTCCTTAGCAGGGCTGGCGATCAGAATGTCGTCTGCGTACTGAAGGAGGATTTCCTTTTCCAGAGGTAGAACTTTTAGGTCTTTAGCTAAGCTGTCCCCAAAGATGGTGTGGGAATTTTTGCACCCTTGGGGCAAGACGGCCCGGAAGTATTGTTTTAGTTGTATGTTGAGTCCTGCCACTCACAAGCCAAAATTTCTTGTGACTCTGGGACTAATGGAATGCAAAAGAAGGCATCATTGAAGACTAATACAGAATACCATGTCCTGGTGGTTGGTAGAATGACCAGCAGGGTGTAGGAATTAGGAGCAACTGGAGGTATATCCTCGGTGGCTTCACTGACTGTCCTGACATCCTTTACCAGGTCCCCAGCAGCCCATGGGGCTCTCGTGGTCAGACCAATCCCAGAATATGGAGCTCACCTGGGCAGGTACCCCACCCCCACCCCAGCCCATGGGGCTCTCGTGGTCAGGCCCCTCCCAGGATACAGAGCTACCCTTGCAGGTACCGTGGCAGGGCTGGGCACACAGGAACTGTGCACATAGCCCTCATTGCAGAGCACCCCCAGCTCACCTGTTGCTCAGAGCTGACACAGAGCACCTCAGAGCAGGACTTGAACTAACAAACAGCAGCTGCGACAGGTCTGTGACCCTGGGCATCACTCTGTGTGGCCTCCTTCCACCTGGTCTTCCAGAGACTTCCACTGCACCCGGGGCACCAGGCCTCTGTCTCCAACCACCACCCACCCCTCCTCTCCCTGACTCCTGGGTTCCTCTCATTAGGAGAGGGTTTTCTTGAAGTTGTCTCCCACTCATGGGCCAGATAAAATGATTAGAAAACAAGCCAAAGCTGCAGCCCCTTGTCTATCCTGACTCTCAGGAGCCCACACCTGTTCCTTGGACCTGGCCGGTTCAGCAAGTTCCATTTTCTGCAACTGTGAGCCCCTGAGGGGTGATGATTGGCTGAGCTGGGCAGCCTTACCGTGCCGGCCAGCCCTCCCCAGGTGTGCCTGGGTTGAGATCAATATAAATACCACTCCAGGCAGCAAGAGCCCCTGCAGTGCCTGACGCCATTTTCTCTGCCCTGTCAGCAGTCTCGGGGCTGGGCTGGTGGGAGGGAGTGAGAGGCCACAGCTTTGTGGGTGGCCCAGTGTGAGTGGGGCTCTGCTGGACTTTCTGCAGCAGTTGCCATGCTGCAACCTGCTAAAGAAGAGGATGTGTCACCCATACCTGCTGCTGGAATTTCTCCCTGGGCAGAGGTGAGGAAGGAAAAAAGCAGTGGGGGCAGGGACAGGACGGGTATCTCAGGCAGGGAAATGGAAATCTTCCAGAAGAGCACCCAGGGCCAGGACCATCCTGGCTGGCCTGCAGGCACCAAGTCGGCCGGCATGCTGTCACTCGTGTGGCTCTATGGCCCTTCCTCTAGGCTTTCAAGTCCTTGTATATATTCAGGTGTTTTACCTGGGACGGGTGGGAATAGTTCAGCAGCAACTGGCCTGGGGCTCAGCTCACGTTTACTTACAGATGCCTCGGCACGGTGCCCCAGCTTTGCAATGAGGACGCTTGTTGCGTGGGGGCTGCTGGCTGAATGGGAGACGATTCCCCACCACTGACCAACTTCAGAATTATTTACAACTGGAGCAAGTGCCCTGATACGGTTTTCCTCTGTGGAACTGGTGGGTTCTGTGTTTTTTTTCTCTTTTTCGTTTTTGGTTCAAGGTAGGTTTTATTCCTCTTTTTTGTATTTACAGATATAAGCATGGAAATAATTTATTCATATAAATACATGTATGTGAAGAGAATAATTGTTTTTTCTGTTTTATTTTTTAAATTTTATTTCTTTTTAATTTTGAATTTTATTTTATATTTTTATACAGCAGGTTCTTATTGGTTATCTATTTTATACATATAAATGTATACATGCCAATCCCAGTCTCTCAACTCCTCCCACCACCACCCCCCCAACAGCTTTCCCCCCTTGTTGTCCATACGTTTGTTGTCTACATCTGTTGCTCTATTTATGCCTTGCAAAATGGTTAATCTGTACAGTTTTTCTAGGTTCCACATATATGCATGAATATACAAGATTTGTTTTTCTCTTTCTGACTTACTTCACTCTGTATGACAGTCTCTAGATCCATCGACGTCTCTACAAATGACCCAATTTCATTCCTTTTCATGGCTGAGTAATATTCCATTTTATATATGTACCACAGCTTTATGCATTCGTCTGTCTGTGGGCATTTAGGTTGCTTCCGTTACCTCGATATTGTAAATAGTGATGCAATGAACATTGCGGTGAATGACTCTTTTTGATTTATGGTTTTGTCTGGGTATATGTCCAGTACTGGGATTGCTGTATCATATGGTAATTCTATTGTTAGTTTCTTAAGAAATTCCATATTGTTCTCCATAATGACTGTATCAATTTATATTCCCAACAATAGTGGAAGAGGGTTCCTTTTCTCCACACCCTTTCCAGCATTTTTTGTTTGTAGATTTTCAATGATGCCTATTCTACCAGGTGTGAGGTGATACCTCATTGTTGAATCCATTTCGTTGAGCAAGGGGTAGCTCTTGTCTATTACATATTTGGCTTATGGAACGGTATCTGTGCTAATTTCAAACTCTGCTTTTATGCAGCACCCCAACTCACCTTCCCCCTTAAGCAGGCATAAGTTGGTTTTCTAAACTTGAGACCCTGTTCTGTTTTGTAATTCAGTTCATGTGTAGCCAAGTTCACATTCCGTGTATTAGTGATACCTTATGATGTTTCTTTTTCTGTGTGACTTATTTCACTTAGAATCATCGTGCCTCAATCCACTCATTATGCTGGTACGGGCCTGGTGACATAGATTTCATTGCTGAGTGGTATTCTGTTGTACAGAAGTACCGCAACTTCTTTATCCATTATTTGCTCTCTGGGATATTTAACTTGTGCCATAGAAGAGATTCCTGTAAAAAGAGCCGTCCCAAATTTTGGGGTTGCTGTGTCTTTTTGATATTAATTTCCCTAAGCTATAGGACCATAAGTGGAAGTGCCCTAGGCTCTGTTGCTTTGTTTTTTAGATGTTTCAGGAAACACCATACACTTCTCCAGAGTGGCTGTTGGCAATTTACATCCCGCCCATCAGCATAAGAAGGCTCCCAGTTCTCCATGGCCTGTCCTGCCTGTCTGGATTTTACACTTTATTCTGATGGCCCTTTTGACCGGGGGGAAGTGAGACTTCATTGTAGTGCAGATTTCCTTTGCAAGCTTGCTTGGTGGCCAAAAAGGGCATATGCGTTTTTGCCTGAATATATTCAGGGAAAAACGCATATGCCCTTTTGGCAAAGTGCATCATTGTGGACGTTCTGCCTCTTTTCCTACGCTTTCAATGCAAATCCAGTCTACCTCCTGAAATCGGAATCCTGCAATTCTGCCCCGCTTTCAAGTCCTCTTGGCAGCCTTACTTCAGTCTATTTTTGGACGATAGCTGTCATTTATAACTCTGCAGGTTTGTGAATTACAGTGCCCCTGAGCTCCTTTCTTCAACTCGCTTTCTTGTGACCTGGCCGCAACACCGCAGGATGGCTTCAGGCCCTAATCTGGTTCCGGCACGGCACGCTGAGCCTTTGGTTAATTCCTCTTCCTGGTGGGAAATGAGAGTTAAATTTGCCCGTCCAGACACCTCCAGCTAGTCTCTCATTGGTTCTCGCTATTCCTGTTCATCTTCCGCAGAAATTGCAAACTGGGCCAAACAGGAGGTTAAAGGGACTGACTCTCCAAGTGGGGAGAGTGTTAGTAAAGCGTCTGGAATGTTGCACCCGAGTACCAGGGTACGAAAACTGAGACATATTTGAACACGTCTCCCAATCACATGGTTGATCATACTCTAGGTTCCACATGCATGTTTTAGCTGAAGGAACAATACCTTACACCTGGGTAGTTGAAACCCGTGGAATGGGTACCATGCAATATGACTTCAAAGGGTCTTCATTTGCTCACGAACCTCTCCAATCCTATCACTGCTGCATTTATGCCCCTGTACACATGCTTGATTCTCTTTCAGAGACATAGCAATCCATAGGTTTTAAGATACTTACTAGTCAGGTACATTCTTAGGGGTTTAATATGCGGTTTTGAGTCCATTTCGTTGAGCAAGGAGTAGCTCTTGTCTATTCCATATTTGGCTTAAGGAACTTTATCTGTGCTCATTTCAATCTCTGGTTTCATGCAGCACCCCAGCTCACCTTTCCCCTTAAGCAAGCATAAGTTGGTTTTCTAAATTTGAGACACTGTTCTGTTCTGTAATTCAGTTCCTGTGTAGCCAAGTTTACATTCCGTGTATTACTGATATCTTATGATGTTTCTTTTTCTGTGTGACTTATTTCAGTTAGAATCATCATACCTGAATCCACTCATTGTGCTGCTAAGGGCCTGATGACACAGATTTCATTGCTGAGTGATATTGCTTTGTAAGTAAATACCACAACTTCTTTATCCATTTTTCACTTTCTGCGATGTTGAACTTGTACTGTAAACGAGTTTCTTGTAAACAGAGGCGTCCCAAACTTTGGGGTGGCTGTGTCTTTTTGATTTTAATTTCACTAAGCTATAGGACCATAAGTGGAAGTGCCTTAGGCTCTGTTGCTTTGTTTTTTAGATGTTTCAGGAAACACCATACACTTCTCCCAAGTGTCTGTTGGCAATTTACATCCCGCCCATCAGCATAACAAGGCTCCCAGTTCTCCATGGCCTGTCCTGCCTTTCTGGATTTTACACTTTTTTCAGATGGCCCTTTTGACCGGGGGGAAGTGAGACTTCATTGTAGTGCAGATTTCCTTTGCAAGCTTGCTTGGTTGGCCAAAAAGGGCGTATGCGTTTTTTCCTGAATATATTCAGGAAAAAACGCATACACCCTTTTTGGCCAAGTGCATCATTGTGGACGTTCTGCCTCTTTTCCTATGCTTTCAATGCAATTCCAGTCTACCTCCTGAAATCGGTTTCCTGCAATTCTGCCCCGCTTTCAAGTCCTCTTGGCAGCCTTACTTCAGTATATTTTTGGACGATAGCTGTCATTTATAACTCTGCAGGTTTGTGAATTACAGTGCCCCTGAGCTCCTTTCTTCAACTCGCTTTCTTGTGACCTGGCCGCAACACCGCAAGATGTCTTCAGGCCCTAATCTGGTTCCGGCACGGCACGCTGAGCCTTTGGTTAATTCCTCTTCCTGGTGGGAAATGAGAGTTAAATTTGCCCGTCCAGACACCTCCAGCTAGTCTCTCATTGGTTCTCGCTATTCCTGTTCATCTTCCACAGAAACTGCAAACTGGGCCAAACAGGAGGTTAAAGGGACTGACTCTCCAAGTGGGGAGAGTGTTAGTAAAGCGTCTGGAATGTTGCACCCGAGTACCAGGGTACGAAAACTGAGACATATTTGAACACGTCTCCCGATCACATGGTTGATCATACTCTCGGTTCCACATGCATGTTTTACCTGAAGGAAGAATACCTTAAACTTGGGTAGTTGAAACCCGTGGAATGGGTACCATGCAATATGATTTCAAAGGGTCTTCATTTGCTCACGAACCTCTCCAATCCTATCACTGCTGCGTTTATGCCCCTGTACACATGCTTGATTCTCTTTTGGAGACATAGCAATCCATAGGTTTTAAGATACTTACTAGTCAGGTACATTCTTAGGCGTTTAATATGCGGTGTTGAGTCCATTTCGTTGAGCAAGGAGTAGCTCTTGTCTATTCCATATTTGGCTTAAGGAACTTTATCTGTGCTCATTTCAATCTCTGGTTTTATGCAGCACCCCAACTCACCTTTCCCCTTAAGCAAGCATAAGTTGGTTTTCTAAATTTGAGACCCTGTTCTGTTCTGTAATTCAGTTCCTGTGTAGCCAAGTTTACATTCCGTGTATTACTGATATCTTATGATGTTTCTTTTTCTGTGTGACTTATTTCAGTTAAAATCACCATACCCGAATCCACTCATTATGCTGCTACGGGCCTGGTGACATAGATTTCATTGCTGAGTGATATTGTTTGTACATGAGTCCCACAACTTCTTTATCCATTTTTCACTTTCTGTGATATTGAACTTGTATGGTAAATGAGGTTCTTGTAAACAGAGGCGTCCCAAACTTTGGGGTGGCTGTGTCTTTTTGATTTTAATTTCCCTAAGCTATAGGACCATAAGTGGAAGTGCCCTAGGCTCTGTTGCTTAGTTTTTTAGATGTTTCAGGAAACACCATACAGTTCTCCGGAGTGGCGGTTGGCAATTTACATCCCGCCCATCAGCATAACAAGGCTCCTAGTTCTCCATGTCCTGTCCTGCCTTTCTGGATTTTACACTTTTTTCAGATGGCCCTTTTGACCGGGGGGAAGTGAGACTTCATTGTAGTGCAGATTTCATTTGCAAGCTTGCTTGGTTGGCCAAAAAGGGCGTATGCGTTTTTTCCTGAATATATTCAGGAAAAAACGCATACGCCCTTTTTGGCCAAGTGCATCACTGTGGACGTTCTGCCTCTTTTCCTATGCTTTCAATGCAATTCCTGTCTACCTCCTGAAATCGGTTTCCTGCAATTCTGCCCCTCTTTCAAGTCCTCTTGGCCGCCTTACTTCAGTCTATTTTTGGACGATAGCTGTCATTTATAACTCTGCAGGTTTGTGAATTACAGTGCCCCTGCGCTCCTTTCTTCAACTCGCTTTCTTGTGAGCTGGCCGCAACACCGCAGGATGCCTTCAGGCCCTAATGTGGTTCCGGCATGGCACACTGAGCCTTTGGTTAATTCCTGTTCCTGGTGGGAAATGAGAGTTAAATTTGCCCGTTCAGACACCTCCAGGTAGTCTCTCATTGTTTCTCGATATTCCTGTTCATCTTCCGCAGAAATTGCAAACTGGGGCAAACAGGAGGTTAAAGGCACTGACTCTCCAAGTAGGGAGAGTTTTAGTAAAGCATCTGGAATGTTGCACACGAGTACCAGTGGAGGAAAACTGAGACATATTTGAACACGTCTCCCATTCACACGGTTGATCATACTCTGGGTTCCACATGCATGTTTTAGCTGAAGGAAGAATACCTTAAACCTGGAGAGTTGAGACCCGTGTAATGGGTACCATGCAATATGACTTCAAAGGGTCTTCATTTGCTCACCGAACCTCTCCAATCCTATCACTGCTGCGTTTATGCCCCTGTACACACGCTTGATTCTCTTTTGGAGACATAGCAATCCATAGGTTTTAAGATACTTACTAGTCAGGTACATTCTTAGGCGTTTAATATGGGGTGTTGAGTCCATTTCGTTGAGCAAGGAGTAGCTCTTGTCTATTCCATATTTGGCTTAAGGAACTTTATCTGTGCTCATTTCAATCTCTGGTTTTATGCAGCACCCCAACTCACCTTTAGCCTTAAGCAAGCATAAGTTGGTTTTCTAAGTTTGAGACCTTGTTCTGTTCTGTAATTCAGTTCCTGTGTAGCCAAGTTTACATTCCGTGTATTACTGATATCTTATGATGTTTCTTTTTCTGGGTGACTTATTTCAGTTAGAATCATCATACCTGAATCCACTCATTGTGCTGCTAAGGGCCTGATGACACAGATTTCATTGCTGAGTGATATTGCTTTGTAAGTAAATACCACAACTTCTTTATCCATTTTTCACTTTCTGCGATATTGAACTTGTACTGTAAACGAGGTTCTTGTAAACAGAGACGTTCCAAACTTTGGGGTGGCTGTGTCTTTTTGATTTTAATTTCCCTAAGCTATAGGACCATAAGTGGAAGTGCCCTAGGTTCTGTTGCTTTGTTTTTTAGATGTTTCAGGAAACACCATACACTTCTCCCGAGTGGTTGTTGGCAATTTACATCCCGCCCATCAGCATAACAAGGCTCCCAGTTCTCCATGGCCTGTCCTGCCTTTCTGGATTTTACACTTTTTTCAGATGGCCCTTTTGACCGGGGAGAAGTGAGACTTCATTGTAGTGCAGATTTCCTTTGCAAGCTTGCTTGGTTGGCCAAAAAGGGCGTATGCGTTTTTTCCTGAATATATTCAGGAAAAAACGCATACGCCCTTTTTAGCCAAGTGCATCATTGTGGACGTTCTGCCTCTTTTCCTATGCTTTCAATGCAATTCCAGTCTACCTCCTGAAATCGGTTTCCTTCAATTCTGCTCCGCTTTCAAGTCCTCTTGGCAGCCTTACTTCAGTATATTTTTGGACGATAGCTGTCATTTATAACTCTGCAGGTTTGTGAATTACAGTGCCCCTGAGCTCCTTTCTTCAACTCGCTTTCTTTTGAGCTGGCCGCAACACCGCAGGCTGGCTTCAGGCCCTAATGTGGTTCCGGTACGGCACGCTGAGCCTTTGGTTATTTCCTCTTCCTGGTGGGAAATGAGAGTTAAATTTGCCCGTCCAGACACCTCCAGCTAGCCTCTCATTGGTTCTCGCTATTCCTGTTCATCTTCCGCAGAAATTGCAAACTGTGCCAAACAGGAGGTTAAAGGCGCTGACTCTCCAAGTGGGGAGAGTGTTAGTAAAGCGTCTGGAATGTTGCACCCAAGTACCAGGGGAGGAAAACTGAGACATATTTGAACACGTTTCCCGATCACATGGTTGATCATACTCTAGGTTCCACATGCATGTTTTAGCTGAAGGAAGAATACCTAAAACCTGGGTAGTTGAAACCCGTGGAATGGGTACCATGCAATATGACTTCAAAGGGTCTTCATTTGCTCACCGAACCTCTCCAATCCTATCACTGCTGCGTTTATGCCCCTGTACACATGCTTGATTCTCTTTTGGAGACATAGCAATCCATAGGTTTTAAGATACTTACTAGTCAGGTACATTCTTAGGCGTTTAATATGGGGTGTTGAGTCCATTTTGTTGAGCAAGGAGTAGCTCTTGTCTATTCCATATTTGGCTTAAGGAACTTTATCTGTGCTCATTTCAATCTCTGGTTTTATGCAGCACCCCAACTCACCTTTAGCCTTAAGCAAGCATAAGTTGGTTTTCTAAATTTGAGACCCTGTTCTGTTCTGTAATTCAGTTCCTGTGTAGCCAAGTTTCCATTCCGTGTATTACTGATATCTTATGATGTTTCTTTTTCTGTGTGACTTATTTCATTTAGAATCATCATACCTGAATCCACTCATTGTGCTGCTAAGGGCCTGATGACATAGATTTCATTGCTGAGTGATATTGCTTTGTAAGTGAATACCACAACTTCTTTATCCATTTTTCACTTTCTGCGATGTTGAACTTGTACTGTAAACGAGGTTCTTGTAAACAGAGCCGTTCCAAACGTTGGGGTGGCTGTGTCTTTTTCATTTTAATTTCCCTAAGCTATAGGTCCATAAGTGGAAGTGCCCTAGGCTCTGTTGCTCTGTTTTTTAGATGTTTCAGGAAACACCATACATTTCTCCCAAGTGTCTGTTGGCAATTTACATCCCGCCCATCAGCATAACAAGGCTCCCAGTTCTCAATGGCCTGTTGCCTTTCTGGATTTTACACTTTTTTCAGATGGCCCTTTTGACCGGGGGGAAGTGAGACTTCATTGTAGTGCAGATTTCCTTTGCAAGCTTGCTTGGTTGGCCAAAAAGGGCGTATGCGTTTTTTCCTGAATATATTCAGGAAAAAATGCATACGTCCTTTTTGGCCAAGTGCATCATTGTGGACTTTCTGCCTCTTTTCCTATGCTTTCAATGCAATTCCAGTCTACCTCCTGAAATCGGTTTCCTGCAATTCTGCTCCACTTTCAAGTCCTCTTGGCAGCCTTACTTCAGTATATTTTTGGACGATAGCTGTCATTTATAACTCTGCAGGTTTGTGAATTACAGTGCCCCTGAGCTCCTTTCTTCAACTCGCTTTCTTTTGAGCTGGCCGCAACACCGCAGGATGGCCTCATTGTGCCAATCGGTTTCCTGCAATTCTACCCCACTTTCAAGTCCTCTTGGCAGCCTTACTTCAGTCTATTTTTGGACGATAGCTGTCATTTATAACTCTGCTGGTTTGTGAATTGCAGTGCCCCTGAGCTCCTTTCTTCAACTCGCTTTCTTGTGACCTGGCCGCAACACCGCAGGATGGCTTCAGGCCATAATCTGGTTCCGGCACGGCATGCTGAGCCTTTGGTTAATTCCTCTTCCTGGTGGGAAATGAGAGTTAAATTTGCCCGTCCAGACACCTCCAGCTAGCCTCTCATTGGTTCTCGATATTCCTGTTCATCTTCCGCAGAAATTGCAAACTGGGCCAAACAGGAGGTTAAAGGGACTGACTCTCCAAGTGGGGAGAGTGTTAGTAAAGCGTCTGGAATGTTGCACCCGAGTACCAGGGGAGGAAAACTGAGACATATTTGAACACGTCTCCCGTTCACATGGTTGATCATACTCTGGGTTCCACATGCATGTTTTAGCTGAAGGAAGAATACCTTAAACCTGGAGAGTTGAGACCCGTGTAATGGGTACCATGCAATATGACTTCAAAGGGTCTTCATTTGCTCACCGAACCTCTCCAATCCTATCACTGCTGCGTTTATGCCCCTGTACACACGCTTGATTCTCTTTTGGAGACCTAGCAATACATAGGTTTTAAGATACTTACTAGTCAGGTACATTCTTAGGCGTTTAATATGGGGTTTTGAGTCCATTTCGTTGAGCAAGGAGTAGCTCTTGTCTATTCCATATTTGGCTTAAGGAACTTCAACTGTGCTCATTTCAATCTCTGGTTTTATGCAGCACCCCAACTCACCTTTCCCCTTAAGCAAGCATAAGTTGGTTTTCTAAATTTGAGACCCTGTTCTGTTTTGGAATGCAGTTCCTGTGTAGCCAAGTTTACATTCCGTGTATTAGTGATATCTTATGATGTTTCTTTTTCTGTGTGACTTATTTCAGTTAGAATCATCATACCTGAATCCACTCATTATGCGGCTACGGGCCTGATGACATAGATTTCATTGCTGAGTGATACTGCATTGTACGTAAGTACCACAAGTTCTTTATCCATTTTTCACTTTCTGTGATATTGAACTTGTACGGTAAACGAGGTTCTTGTAAACGGAGGCGTCCCAAACTTTGGGGTGGCTGTGTCTTTTTGATTTTAATTTCCCTAAGCTATAGGACCATAAGTGGAAGTGCCCTAGGCTCTGTTGCTTTGTTTTTTAGATGTTTCAGGAAACACCATACACTTCTCCTGAGTGTCTGTTGGCAATTTACATCCCGCCCATCAGCATAACAAGGCTCCCAGTTCTCCATGGCCTGTCCTGCCTTTCTGGATTTTACACTTTTTTCAGATGGCCCTTTTTACCGGGGAGAAGTGAGACTTCATTGTAGTGCAGATTTCCTTTGCAAGTTTGCTTCGTTGGCCAAAAAGGGCGTATGCGTTTTTTCCTGAATATATTCAGGAAAAAACGCATACGCCCTTTTTGGCCAAGTGCATCATTGTGGACGTTCTGCCTCTTTTCCTATGCTTTCAATGCAATTCCAGTCTACCTCCTGAAATCGGTTTCCTGCAATTCTGCCCTGCTTTCAAATCCTCTTGGCAGCCTTACTTCAGTCTATTTTTGGACGATAGCTGTCATTTATAACTCTGCAGGTTTGTGAATTACAGTGCCCCTGAGCTCCTTTCTTCAACTCGCTTTCTTGTGACCTGGCCGCAACACCGCAGGATGTCTTCAGGCCCTAATCTGGTTCTGGCACGGCACGCTGAGCCTTTGGTTAATTCCTCTTCCTGGTGGGAAATGAGAGTTAAATTTGCCCATCCAGACACCTCCAGCTAGCCTCTCATTGGTTCTCGCTATTCCTGTTCATCTTCCACAGAAATTGCAAACTGGGCCAAACAGGAGGTTAAAGGGACTGACTCTCCAAGTGGGGAGAGTGCTAGTAAAGCGTCTGGAATGTTGCACCCGAGTACCAGGGTACGAAAACTGAGACATATTTGAACACGTCTCCCGATCACATGGTTGATCATACTCTAGGTTCCACATGCATGTTTTAGCTGAAGGAAGAATACCTTAAACCTGGGTAGTTGAAACCCGTGGAATGGGTACCATGCAATATGACTTCAAAGGGTCTTCATTTGCTCACGAACCTCTCCAATCCTATCACTGCTGCGTTTATGCCCCTGTACACATGCTTGATTCTCTTTCGGAGACATAGCAATCCCTAGGTTTTAAGATACTTACTAGTCAGGTACATTCTTAGGCGTTTAATATGCGGTGTTGAGTCCATTTCTTTGAGCAAGGAGTAGCTCTTGTCTATTCCATATTTGGCTTAAGGAACTCTATCTGTGCTCATTTCAATCTCTGGCTTTATGCAGCACCCCAACTCACCTTTCCCCTTAAGCAGGCATAAGTTAGTTTTCTAAATTTGAGACCCTGTTCTGTTCTGTAATTCAGTTCCTGTGTAGCCAAGTTTACATTCCGTGTATTACTGATATCTTATGATGTTTCTTTTTCTGTGTGACTTATTTCAGTTAGAATCATCATACCTGAATCCACTCATTGTGCTGCTAAGGGCCTGATGACATAGATTTCATTGCTGAGTGATATTGCTTTGTAAGTAAATACCACAACTTCTTTATCCATTTTTCACTTTCTGCGATGTTGAACTTGTACTGTAAACGAGGTTCTTGTAAACAGAGCCGTTCCAAACTTTGGGGTGGCTGTGTCTTTTTGATTTTAATTTCCCTAAGCTATAGGACCATAAGTGGAAGTGCCCTAGGTTCTGTTGCTTTGTTTTTTAGTTGTTTCAAGAAACACCATACAATTCTCCCAAGTGGTTCTTGGCAATTTACATCCCGCCCATCAGCATAACAAGGCTCCCAGTTCTCCATGGCCTGTCCTGCCTTTCTGGATTTTACAATTTTTTCAGATAGCCCTTTTGACCGGGTGGAAGAGAGACTTCATTGTAGTGCAGATTTCCTTTGCAAGCTTGCTTGGTTGCCAAAAAGGGCGTATGCGTTTTTTCCTGAATATATTCAGGAAAAAACGCATACGCCCTTTTTGGCCAAGTGCATCATTGTGGACGTTCTGCCTCTTTTCCTATGCTTTCAATGCAACTCCAGTCTACCTCCTGAAATCGGTTTCCTGCAATTCTGCCCCGCTTTCAAGTCCTCTTGGCAGCCTTACTTCAGTGTATTTTTGGACGATAGCTGTCATTTATAACTCTGCAGGTTTGTGAATTACAGTGCCCCTGAGCTCCTTTCTTCAACTCGCTTTCTTGTGACCTGGCCGCAACACCGCAGGATGGCTTCAGGCCCTAATCTGGTTCCGGCCCGGCATGCTGAGCCTTTGGTTAATTCCTCTTCCTGGTGGGAAATGAGAGTTAAATTTGCCCGTCCAGACACCTCCAGCTAGCCTCTCATTGGTTCTCGCTATTCCTGTTCATCTTCTGCAGAAATTGCAAACTGGGCCAAACAGGAGGTTAAAGGGACTGACTCTCCAAGTGGGGAGAGTGTTAGTAAAGCGTCTGGAATGTTGCACCCGAGTACCAGGGGAGGAAAACTGAGACATATTTGAACACGTCTCCCGTTCACATGGTTGATCATACTCTGGGTTCCACATGCATGTTTTAGCTGAAGGAAGAATACCTTAAACCTGGGTAGTTGAAACCCGTGGAATGGGTACCATGCAATATGACTTCAAAGGGTCTTCATTTGCTCACCGAACCTCTCCAGTCCTATTACTGCTGCGTTTATGCCCCTGTACACACGCTTGATTCTCTTTTGGAGACATAGCAAACCATAGGTTTTAAGATACTTACTAGTCATGTACATTCTTAGGCGTTTAATATGGGGTTTTGAGTCCATTTCGTTGAGCAAGGAGTAGCTCTTGTCTATTCCATATTTGGCTTAAGGAACTTTATCTGTGCTCATTTCAATCTCTGGTTTTATGCAGCACCCCAACTCACCTTTCCCTTAAGCAAGCATAAGTTGGTTTTCTAAATTTGAGACCCTGTTCTGTTTTGGAATGCAGTTCCTGTGTAGCCAAGTTTACATTCCGTGTATTAGTGATATCTTATGATGTTTCTATTTCTGTGTGACTTATTTCAGTTAGAATCATCATACCTGAATCCACTCATTGTGCTGCTAAGGGCCTGATGACACAGATTTCATTGCTGAGTGATATTGCTTTGTAAGTAAATACCACAACTTCTTTATCCATTTTTCACTTTCTGCGATGTTGAACTTGTACTGTAAACGAGGTTCTTGTAAACAGAGCCGTTCCAAACTTTGGGGTGGCTGTGTCTTTTTCATTTTAATTTCCCTAAGCTATAGGACCATAAGCGGAAGTGCCCTAGGCTCTGTTGCTTTGTTTTTAGATGTTTCAGGAAACACCATACACTTCTCCGGAGTGTCTGTTGGCAATTTACATCCCGCCCATCAGCATAACAAGGCTCCCAGTTCTCCATGGCCTGTCCTGCCTTTCTGGATTTTACATTTTTTTCAGATGGCCCTTTTGACCGGGGGGAAGTGAGACTTCATTGTAGTGCAGATTTCCTTTGCAAGCTTGCTTGGTTGGCCAAAAAGGGCGTATGCGTTTTTTCCTGAATATATTCAGGAAAAAACGCATACGCCCTTTTTGGCCAAGTGCATCATTGTGGACGTTCTGCCTCTTTTCCTATGCTTTCAATGCAATTCCAGTCTACCTCCTGAAATCGGTTTCCTGCAATTCTGCCCTGCTTTCAAGTCCTCTTGGCAGCCTTACTTCAGTCTATTTTTGGACGATAGCTGTCATTTATAACTCTGCAGGTTTGTGAATTACAGTGCCCCTGAGCTCCTTTCTTCAACTCGCTTTCTTTGAGCTGGCCGCAACACCGCAGGATGGCTTCAGGCCCTAATCTGGTTCCGGTACGGCATGCTGAGCCTTTGGTTATTTCCTCTTCCTGGTGGGAAATGAGAGTTAAATTTGCCCGTCCAGACACCTCCAGCTAGCCTCTCATTGGTTCTCTCTATTCCTGTTCATCTTCCGCAGAAATTGCAAACTGTGCCAAACAGGAGGTTAAAGGCGCTGACTCTCCAAGTGGGGAGAGTGTTAGTAAAGCGTCTGGAATGTTGCACCCGAGTACCAGGGTACGAAAACTGAGACATATTTGAACACGTCTCCCGATCACATGGTTGATCATACTCTGGGTTCCACATGCATGTTTTAGCTGAAGGAAGAATACCTAAAACCTGGGTAGTTGAAACCCGTGGAATGGGTACCATGCAATATGACTTCAAAGGGTCTTCATTTGCTCACCGAACATCTCCATCCTATCACTGCTGCCTTTATGCCCCTGTACACATGCTTGATTCTCTTTCGGAGACATAGCAATCCATAGGTTTTAAGATACTTACTAGTCAGGTACATTCTTAGGCGTTTAATATGCGGTGTTGAGTCCATTTCGTTGAGCTAGGAGTAGCTCTTGTCTATTCCATATTTGGCTTAAGGAACTTTATCTGTGCTCATTTCAATCTCTGGTTTTATGCAGCACCCCATCTCACCTTTCCCCTTAAGCAAGCATAAGTTGGTTTTCTAAATTTGAGAACCTGTTCTGTTCTGTAATTCAGTTCCTGTGTAGCCAAGTTTACATTCCGTGTATTACTGATATCTTATGATGTTTCTTTTTCTGTGTGACTTATTTCAGTTAGAATCATCGTACCTGAATCCACTCATTATGCTGCTACGGGCCTGATGACATAGATTTCATTGCTGAGTGATACTGCATTGTACGTAACTACCACAAGTTCTTTATCCATTTTTCACTTTCTGTGATATTGAACTTGTACGGTAAACGAGGTTCTTGTAAACAGAGGCGTCCCAAACTTTGGGGTGGCTGTGTCTTTTTGATTTTAATTTCCCTAAGCTATAGGACCATAAGTGGAAGTGCCCTAGGCTCTGTTGCTTTGTTTTTTAGATGTTTCAGGAAACACCATACACTTCTCCCGATTGTCTGTTGGCAATTTACATCCCGCCCATCAGCATAACAAGGCTCCCAGTTCTCCATGGCCTGTCCTGCCATTCTGGATTTTACACTTTTTTCAGATGGCCCTTTTGACCGGGGGGAAGTGAGACTTCATTGTAGTGCAGATTTCCTTTGCAAGTTTGCTTGGTTGGCCAAAAAGGGCGTATGCGTTTTTTCCTGAATATATTCAGGAAAAAACGCATACGTCCTTTTTGGCCAAGTGCATCATTGTGGACGTTCTGCCTCTTTTCCTATGCTTTCAATGCAATTCCAGTCTACCTCCTGAAATCGGTTTCCTGCAATTCTGCTCCGCTTTCAAGTCCTCTTGGCAGCCTTACTTCAGTATATTTTTGGACGATAGCTGTCATTTATAACTCTGCAGGTCTGTGAATTACAGTGCCCCTGAGCTCCTTTCTTCAACTCGCTTTCTTTTGAGCTGGCCGCAACACCGCAGGATGGCATCATTGTGCCAATCGGTTTCCTGCAATTCTGCCCCGCTTTCAAGTCCTCTTGGCAGCCTTACTTCAGTCTATTTTTGGACGATAGCTGTCATTTATAACTCTGCAGGTTTGTGAATTACAGTGCTCCTGAGCTCCTTTCTTTAACTCGCTTTCTTGTGAGCTGGCCGCAACACCGCAGGATGTCTTCAGGCCCTAATCTGGTTCTGGCACGGCACGCTGAACCTTTGGTTAATTCCTCTTCCTGGTGGGAAATGAGAGTTAAATTTGCCCGTCCAGACACCTCCAGCTAGCCTCTCATTGGTTCTCGATATTCCTGTTCATCTTCCGCAGAAATTGCAAACTGGGCCAAACAGGAGGTTAAAGGCGCTGACTCTCCAAGTGGGGAGAGTGTTAGTAAAGCGTCTGGAATGTTGCACCCTTGTACCAGGGGAGGAAAACTGAGACATATTTGAACACGTCTCCCGTTCACATGGTTGATCATACTTGGGTTCCACATGCATGTTTTAGCTGAAGGAAGAATACCTTAAACCTGGAGAGTTAAGACCCGTGTAATGGGTACCGTGCAATATGACTTCAAAGGGTCTTCATTTGTTCACCGAACCTCTCCAATCCTATCACTGCTGCGTTTATGCCCCTGTACACATGCTTGATTCTCTTTCGGAGACATAGCAATCCATAGGTTTTAAGATACTTACTAGTCAGGTACATTCTTTGGCGTTTAATATGCGGTGTTGAGTCCATTTCGTTGAGCAAGGAGTAGCTCTTGTCTATTCCATATTTGGCTTAAGGAAATTTATCTGTGCTCATTTCAATCTCTGGTTTTATGCAGCACCCCAACTCACCTTTCCCCTTAAGCAAGCATAAGTTGGTTTTCTAAATTTGAGACCCTGTTCTGTTCTGTAATTCAGTTCCTGTGTAGCCAAGTTTACATTCCGTGTATTACTGATATCTTATGATGTTTCTTTTTCTGTGTGACTTATTTCAGTTAGAATCATCATACCTGAATCCACTCATTGTGCTGCTAAGGGCCTTGTGACACAGATTTCATTGCTGAGTGATATTGCTTTGTAAGTAAATACCACAACTTCTTTATCCATTTTTCACTTTCTGCGATGTTGAACTTGTACTGTAAACGAGGTTCTTGTAAACAGAGCCGTTTCAAACTTTGGTGTGGCTGTGTCTTTTTGATTTTAATTTCCCTAAGCTATAGGACCATAAGTGGAAGTGCCCTAGGCTCTGTTGCTTTGTTTTTTAGATGTTTCAGGAAACACCATACACTTCTCCCAAGTGTCTGTTGGCAATTTACATCCCGCCCATCAGCATAACAAGGCTCCCAGTTCTCAATGGCCTGTCCTGCCTTTCTGGATTTTACACTTTTTTCAGATGGCCCTTTTGACAGGGGGGAAGTGAGACTTCATTGTAGTGCAGATTTCCTTTGCAAGCTTGCTTGGTTGGCCAAAACGGGCGTATGCGTTTTTTCCTGAATATATTCAGGAAAAAACGCATACGCCCTTCTTGGCCAAGTGCATCATTGTGGACGTTCTGCCTCTTTTCCTATGCTTTCAATGCAATTCCAGTCTACCTCCTGAAATCGGTTTCCTGCAATTCTGCCCCGCTTTCAAGTCCTCTTGGCAGCCTTACTTCAGTCTATTTTTGGATGATAGCTGTCATTTATAACTCTGCAGGTTTGTGAATTACAGTGCCCCTGAGCTCCATTCTTCAACTGGCTTTCTTGTGAGCTGGCCGCAACACCGCAGGATGGCTTCAGGCCCTAATCTGGTTCCAGCACGGCATGCTGAGCCTTTGGTTAATTCCTCTTCCTGGTGGGAAATGAGAGTTAAATTTGCCCGTCCAGACACCTCCAGCTAGCCTCTCATTGGTTCTCGCTATTCCTGTTCATCTTCCGCAGAAATTGCAAACTGGGCCAAACAGGAGGTTAAAGGGACTGACTCTCCAAGTCGGGAGAGTGTTAGTAAAGCGTCTGGAATGTTGCACCCGAGTACCAGGGGAGGAAAACTGAGACATATTTGAACACGTCTCCCGTTCACATGGTTGATCATACTCTGGGTTCCACATGCATGTTTTAGCTGAAGGAAGAATACCTTAAACCTGGGTAGTTGAGACCGGTGTAATGGGTACCATGCAATATGACTTCAAAGGGTCTTCATTTGCTCACCGAACCTCTCCAATCCTATCACTGCTGCGTTTATGCCCCTGTACACACGCTTGATTCTCTTTTGGAGACATAGCAATCCATAGGTTTTAAGATACTTACTAGTCAGGTACATTCTTAGGCGTTTAATATGGGGTTTTGAGTCCATTTCGTTGAGCAAGGAGTAGCTCTTGTCTATTCCATATTTGGCTTAAGGAACTTTATCTGTGCTCATTTCAATCTCTGGTTTTATGCAGCACCCCAACTCACCTTTCCCCTTAAGCAAGCATAAGTTGGTTTTCTAAATTTGAGACCCTGTTCTGTTTTGGAATGCAGTTCCTGTGTAGCCAAGTTTACATTCCGTGTATTAGTGATATCTTATGATGTTTCTTTTTCTGTGTGACTTATTTCAGTTAGAATCATCGTACCTGAATCCACTCATTATGCTGCTAAGGGCCTGATGACATAGATTTCATTGCTGAGTGATACTGCATTGTACGTAAGTACCACAAGTTCTTTATCCATTTTTCACTTTCTGTGATATTGAACTTGTACGGTAAACGAGGTTCTTGTAAACAGAGGCGTCCCAAACTTTGGGGTGGCTGTGTCTTTTTGATTTTAATTTCCCTAAGCTATAGGACCATAAGTGGAAGTGCCCTAGGCTCTGTTGCTTTGTTTTTTAGATGTTTCAGGAAACACCATACACTTCTCCTGAGTGTCTGTTGGCAATTTACATCCCGCCCATCAGCATAACAAGGCTCCCAGTTCTCCATAGCCTGTCCTGCCTTTCTGGATTTTACACTTTTTTCAGATGGCCCTTTTGACCGGGGGAAGTGAGACTTCATTGTAGTGCAGATTTCCTTTGCAAGTTTGCTTGGTTGGCCAAAAAGGGCGTATGCGTTTTTTCCTGAATATATTCAGGAAAAAACGCATACGCCCTTTTTGGCCAAGTGCATCATTGTGGACGTTCTGCCTCTTTTCCTATGCTTTCAATGCAATTCCAGTCTACCTCCTGAAATCGGTTTCCTGCAATTCTGCCCCGCTTTCAAGTCCTCTTGGCAGCCTTACTTCAGTCTATTTTTGGACGATAGCTGTCATTTATAACTCTGCAGGTTTGTGAATTACAGTGCCCCTGAGCTCCTTTCTTCAACTCGCTTTCTTTTGAGCTGGCCGCAACACCGCAGGATGGCTTCAGGCCCTAATCTGGTTCCGGTACGGCACGCTAAGCCTTTGGTTATTTCCTCTTCCTGGTGGGAAATGAGAGTTAAATTTGCCCGTCCAGACACCTCCAGCTAGCCTCTCATTGGTTCTCTCTATTCCTGTTCATCTTCGGCAGAAATTGCAAACTGTGCCAAACAGGAGGTTAAAGGCGCTGACTCTCCAAGTGGGGAGAGTGTTAGTAAAGCGTCTGGAATGTTGCACCCGAGTACCAGGGTACGAAAACTGAGACATATTTGAACACGTCTCCCGATCACATGGTTGATCATACTCTGGGTTCCACATGCATGTTTTAGCTGAAGGAAGAATACCTTAAACCTGGAGAGTTAAGACCCGTGGAATGGGTACCATGCAATAAGACTTCAAAGGGTCTTCATTTGCTCACCGAACCTCTCCAATCCTATCACTGCTGCGTTTATGCCCCTGTACACATGCTTGATTCTCTTTCGGAGACATAGCAATCCATAGGTTTTAAGATACTTACTAGTCAGGTACATTCTTAGGCGTTTAATATGCGGTGTTGAGTCCATTTCGTTGAGCAAGGAGTAGCTCTTGTCTATTCCATATTTGGCTTAAGGAACTTTATCTGTGCTCATTTCAATCTCTGGTTTTATGCAGCACCCCAACTCACCTTTCCCCTTAAGCAAGCATAAGTTGGTTTTCTAAATTTGGGACCCTGTTCTATTTTGGAATGCAGTTCCTGTGTAGCCAAGTTTACATTCCGTGTATTAGTGATATCTTATGATGTTTCTTTTTCTGTGTGACTTATTCCAGTTAGAATCATCGTACCTGAATCCACTCATTATGCTGCTACGGGCCTGATGACATAGATTTCATTGCTGAGTGATACTGCATTGTACGTAAGTACCACAAGTTCTTTATCCATTTTTCACTTTCTGTGATATTGAACTTGTACGGTAAACGAGGTTCTTGTAAACGGAGGCGTCCCAAACTTTGGGGTGGCTGTGTCTTTTTGATTTTAATTTCCCTAAGCTATAGGACCATAAGCGGAAGTGCCCTAGGCTCTGTTGCTTAGTTTTTAGATGTTTCAGGAAACACCATACACTTCTCCCAAGTGGTTCTTGGCAATTTACATCCCGCCCATCAGCATAACAAGGCTCCCAGTTCTCCATGGCCTGTCCTGCCTTTCTGGATTTTACACTTTTTTCAGATGGCCCTTTTGACCGGGGGGAAGTGAGACTTCATTGTAGTGCAGATTTCCTTTGCAAGCTTGCTTGGTTGGCCAAAAAGGGCGTATGCGTTTTTTCCTGAATATATTCAGGAAAAAACGCATACGCCCTTTTTGGCCAAGTGCATCATTGTGGACGTTCTGCCTCTTTTCCTATGCTTTCAATGCAATTCCAGTCTACCTCCTGAAATCGGTTTCCTGCAATTCTGCCCCGCTTTCAAGTCCTCTTGGCAGCCTTACTTCAGTCTATTTTTGGACGATAGCTGTCATTTATAACTCTGCAGGTTTGTGAATTACAGTGCCCCTGAGCTCCTTTCTTCAACTCGCTTTCTTGTGACCTGGCCGCAACACCGCAGGATGGCTTCAGGCCCTAATCTGGTTCCGGCCTGGCATGCTGAGCCTTTGGTTAATTCCTCTTCCTGGTGGGAAATGAGAGTTAAATTTGCCCGTCCAGACACCTCCAGCTAGCCTCTCATTGGTTCTCGCTATTCCTGTTCATCTTCCGCAGAAATTGCAAACTGGGCCAAACAGGAGGTTAAAGGGACTGACTCTCCAAGTCGGGAGAGTGTTAGTAAAGCGTCTGGAATGTTGCACCCGAGTACCAGGGTAGGAAAACTGAGACATATTTGAACACGTCTCCCGTTCACATGGTTGATCATACTCTGGGTTCCACATGCATGTTTTAGCTGAAGGAAGAATACCTTAAACCTGGAAAGTTGAGACCCGTGGAATGGGTACCGTGCAATATGACTTCAAAGGGTCTTCATTTGCTCACCGAACCTCTCCAATCCTATCACTGCTGCATTTATGCCCCTGTACACATGCTTGATTCTCTTTCGGAGACATAGCAATCCATAGGTTTTAAGATACTTACTAGTCAGGTACATTCTTAGGCGTTTAATATGCGGTGTTGAGTCCATTTCGTTGAGCAAGGAGTAGCTCTTGTCTATTCCATATTTGGCTTAAGGAACTTTATCTGTGCTCATTTCAATCTCTGGTTTTATGCAGCACCCCAACTCACCTTTCCCCTTAAGCAAGCATAACTTGGTTTTCTAAATTTGAGACCCTGTTCTGTTCTGTAATTCAGTTCCTGTGTAGCCAAGTTTCCATTCCGTGTATTACTGATATCTTATGATGTTTCTTTTTCTGTGTGACTTATTTCACTTAGAATCATCATACCTGAATCCACTCATTGTGCTGCTAAGGGCCTGATGACACAGATTTCATTGCTGAGTGATATTGCTTTGTAAGTAAATACCACAACTTCTTTATCCATTTTTCACTTTCTGCGATGTTGAACTTGTACTGTAAAAGAGGTTCTTGTAAACAGAGGCGTCCCAAACTTTGGGGTGGCTGTGTCTTTTTGATTTTAATTTCCCTAAGCTATAGGACCATAAGTGGAAGTGCCCTAGGTTCTGTTGCTTTGTTTTTTAGATGTTTCAGGAAACACCATACACTTCTCCCGAGTGGTTGTTGGCAATTTACATCCCGCCCATCAGCATAACAAGGCTCCCAGTTCTCCATGGCCTGTCCTGCCTTTCTGGATTTTACACTTTTTTCAGATGGCCCTTTTGACTGGGGGGAAGTGAGACTTCATTGTAGTGCAGATTTCCTTTGCAAGCTTGCTTGGTTGGCCAAAAAGGGCGTATGCGTTTTTTCCTGAATATATTCAGGAAAAAACGCATACGCCCTTTTTGGCAAAGTGCATCATTGTGGACGTTCTGCCTCTTTTCCTATGCTTTCAATGCAATTCCAGTCTACCTCCTGAAATCGGTTTCCTGCAATTCTGCCCCGCTTTCAAGTCCTCTTGGCAGCCTTACTTCAGTCTATTTTTGGACGATAGCTGTCATTTATAACTCTGCAGGTTTGTGAATTACAGTGCCCCTGAGCTCCTTTCTTCAACTCGCTTTCTTTTGAGGTGGCCGCAAAACCGCAGGATGGCTTCAGGCCCTAATCTGGTTCCGGTACGGCACGCTGAGCCTTTGGTTAATTCCTCTTCCTGTTGGGAAATGAGAGTTAAATTTGCCCGTCCAGACACCTCCAGCTAGCCTCTCATTGGTTCTCCCTATTCCTGTTCATCTTCCGCAGAAATTGCAAACTGGGCCAAACAGGAGGTTAAAGGCGCTGACTCTCCAACTGGGGAGAGTGTTAGTAAAGCGTCTGGAATGTTGCACCCGAGTACCAGGGTACGAAAACTGAGACATATTTGAACACGTCTCCCGATCACATGGTTGATCATACTCTAGGTTCCACATGCACGTTTTAGCTGAAGGAAGAATACCTTAAACCTGGGTAGGTGAAACCCGTGGAATGGGTACCATGCAATATGACTTCAAAGGGTCTTCATTTGCTCACCGAACCTCTCCAATCCTATCACTGCTGCGTTTATGCCCCTGTACACATGCTTGATTCTCTTTCGGAGACATAGCAATCCATAGGTTTTAAGATACTTACTAGTCAGGTACATTCTTAGGCGTTTAATATGCGGTGTTGAGTCCATTTCTTTGAGCAAGGAGTAGCTCTTGTCTATTCCATATTTGGCTTAAGGAACTTTATCTGTGCTCATTTCAATCTCTGGTTTTATGCAGCACCCCAACTCACCTTTACCCTTAAGCAAGCATAAGTTGGTTTTCTAAATTTGAGACCCTGTTCTGTTCTGTAATTCAGTTCCTGTGTAGCCAAGTTTCCATTCCGTGTATTACTGATATCTTATGATGTTTCTTTTTCTGTGTGACTCATTTCAGTTAGAATCATCATACCTGAATCCACTCATTGTGCTGCTAAGGGCCTGATGACATAGATTTCATTGCTGAGTGATATTGCTTTGTAAGTGATTACCACAACTTCTTTATCCATTTTTCACTTTCTGCGATGTTGAACTTGTACTGTAAACGAGGTTCTTGTAAACAGAGCCGTTCCAAACTTTGGGGTGGCTGTGTCTTTTTGATTTTAATTTCCCTAAGCTATAGGACCATAAGTGGAAGTGCCCTAGGCTCTGTTGCTTTGTTTTTTAGATGTTTCAGGAAACACCATACACTTCTCCCAAGTGTCTGTTGGCAATTTACATCCCGCCCATCAGCATAACAAGGCTCCCAGTTCTCCATGGCCTGTCCTGCCTTTCTGGATTTTACACTTTTTTCAGATGGCCCTTTTGACCGGGGGGAAGTGAGACTTCATTGTAGTGCAGATTTCCTTTGCAAGCTTGCTTGGTTGGCCAAAAAGGGCGTATGCGTTTTTTCCTGAATATATTCAGGAAAAAACGCATACGCCCTTTTTGGCCAAGTGCATCATTGTGGACGTTCTGCCTCTTTTCCTATGCTTTCAATACAATTCCAGTCTACCTCCTGAAATCGGTTTCCTGCAATTCTGCCCCGCTTTCAAGTCCTCTTGGCAGCCTTACTTCAGTCTATTTTTGGACGATAGCTGTCATTTATAACTCTGCAGGTTTGTGAATTACAGTGCCCCTGAGCTCCTTTCTTCAACTCGCTTTCTTGTGACCTGGCCGCAACACCGCAGGATGTCTTCAGGCCCTAATCTGGTTCTGGCATGGCACGCTGAGCCTTTGGTTAATTCCTCTTCCTGGTGGGAAATGAGAGTTAAATTTGCCCATCCAGACACCTCCACCTAGTCTCTCATTGGTTCTCGCTATTCCTGTTCATCTTCCAAGAAATTGCAAACTGGGCCAAACAGGAGGTTAAAGGCGCTGACTCTCCAAGTGGGGAGAGTGTTAGTAAAGCGTCTGGAATGTTGCACCCGAGTACCAGGGTACGAAAACTGAGACATATTTGAACACGTCTCCCGTTCACATGGTTGATCATACTTGGGTTCCACATGCATGTTTTAGCTGAAGGAAGAATACCTTAAACCTGGAGAGTTAAGACCCGTGTAATGGGTACCATGCAATATGACTTCAAAGGGTCTTAATTTGCTCACCGAACCTCTCCAATCCTATCACTGCTGCGTTTATGCCCCTGTACACATGCTTGATTCTCTTTCGGAGACATAGCAATCCATAGGTTTTAAGATACTTACTAGTCAGGTACATTCTTAGGCGTTTAATATGGGGTGTTGAGTCCATTTCGTTGAGCAAGGAGTAGCTCTTGTCTATTCCATATTTGGCTTAAGGAACTTTATCTGTGCTCATTTCAATCTCTGGTTTTATGCAGCACCCCAACTCACCTTTCCCCTTAAGCAAGCATAAGTTGGTTTTCTAAATTTGAGACCCTGTTCTGTTCTGTAATTCAGTTCCTGTGTAGCCAAGTTTACATTCCGTGTATTACTGATATCTTATGATGTTTCTTTTTCTGTGTGACTTATTTCACTTAGAATCATCATACCTGAATCCACTCATTGTGCTGCTAAGGGCCTGATGACACAGATTTCATTGCTGAGTGATATTGCTTTGTAAGTAAATACCACAACTTCTTTATCCATTTTTCACTTTCTGCGATGTTGAACTTGTACTGTAAACGAGGTTCTTGTAAACAGAGGCGTCCCAAACATTGGGGTGGCTGTGTCTTTTTGATTTTAATTTCCCTAAGCTATAGGACCATAAGTGGAAGTGCCCTAGGTTCTGTTGCTTTGTTTTTTAGATGTTTCAGGAAACACCATACACTTCTCCGGAGTGGTTGTTGGCAATTTACATCCCGCCCATCAGCATAACAAGGCTCCCAGTTCTCCATGGCCTGTCCTGCCTTTCTGGATTTTACACTTTTTTCAGATGGCCCTTTTGACCGGGGGGAAGTGAGACTTCATTGTAGTGCAGATTTCCTTTGCAAGCTTGCTTGGTTGGCCAAAAAGGGCGTATGCGTTTTTTCCTGAATATATTCAGGAAAAAACGCATACGCCCTTTTTGGCCAAGTGCATCATTGTGGACGTTCTGCCTCTTTTCCTATGCTTTCAATGCAATTCCAGTCTACCTCCTGAAATCGGTTTCCTGCAATTCTGCCCCGCTTTCAAGTCCTCTTGGCAGCCTTACTTCAGTCTATTTTTGGACGATAGCTGTCATTTATAACTCTGCAGGTTTGTGAATTACAGTGCCCCTGAGCTCCTTTCTTCAACTCGCTTTCTTTTGCGCTGGCCGCAACACCGCAGGATGGCTTCAGGCCCTCATCTGGTTCCGGTACGGCACGCTGAGCCTTTGGTTATTTCCTCTTCCTGGTGGGAAATGAGAGTTAAATTTGCCCGTCCAGACACCTCCAGCTAGCCTCTCATTGGTTCTCGCTATTCCTGTCCATCTTCCGCAGAAATTGCAAACTGGGCCAAACAGGAGGTTAAAGGCGCTGACTCTCCAACTGGGGAGAGTGTTAGTAAAGCATCTGGAATGTTGCACCCGAGTACCAGGGGAGGAAAACTGAGACATATTTGAACACGTCTCCCGATCACATGGTTGATCATACTCTGGGTTCCACATGCATGTTTTAGCTGAAGGAAGAATACCTAAAACCTGGGTAGTTGAAACCCGTGGAATGGGTACCATGCAATAGGACTTCAAAGGGTCTTCATTTGCTCACCGAACCTCTCCAATCCTATCACTGCTGCGTTTATGCCCCTGTACACATGCTTAATTCTCTTTCGGAGACATAGCAATCTATAGGTTTTAAGATACTTACTAGTCAGGTACATTCTTAGGCGTTTAATATGCGGTGTTGAGTCCATTTCGTTGAGCAAGGAGTAGCTCTTGTCTATTCCATATTTGGCTTAAGGAACTTTATCTGTGCTCATTTCGATCTCTGGTTTTATGCAGAACCGCAACTCACCTTTACCCTTAAGCAAGCATAAGTTGGTTTTCTAAATTTGAGACCCTGTTCTGTTCTGTAATTCAGTTCCTGTGTAGCCAAGTTTCCATTCCGTGTATTAGTGATATCTTATGATGTTTCTTTTTCTGTGTGACTTATTTCAGTTAGAATCATCGTACCTGAATCCACTCATTATGCTGCTACGGGCCTGATGACATAGATTTCATTGCTGAGTGATACTGCATTGTACGTAAGTACCACAAGTTCTTTATCCATTTTTCACTTTCTGTGATATTGAACTTGTACGGTAAAAGAGGTTCTTGTAAACAGAGGCGTCCCAAACTTTGGGGTGGCTGTGTCTTTTTGATTTTAATTTCCCTAAGCTATAGGACCATAAGTGGAAGTGCCCTAGGCTCTGTTGCTTTGTTTTTTAGGTGTTTCAGGAAACACCATACACTTCTCCCGAGTGTCTGTTGGCAATTTACATCCCACCCATCAGCATAACAAGGCTCCCAGTTCTCCATGGCCTGTCCTGCCTTTCTGGATTTTACACTTTTTTCAGATGGCCCTTTTGACCGGGGGGAAGTGAGACTTCATTGTAGTGCAGATTTCCTTTGCAAGTTTGCTTGGTTGGCCAAAAAGGGCGTATGCGTTTTTTCCTGAATATATTCAGGAAAAAACGCATATGCCCTTTTTGGCCAAGTGCATCATTGTGGACGTTCTGCCTCTTTTCCTATGCTTTCAATGCAATTCCAGTCTACCTCCTGAAATCGGTTTCCTGCAATTCTGCCCCGCTTTCAAGTCCTCTTGGCAGCCTTACTTCAGTCTATTTTTGGACGATAGCTGTCATTTATAACTCTGCAGGTTTGTGAATTACAGTGCCCCTGAGCTCCTTTCTTCAACTCGCTTTCTTGTGACCTGGCCGCAACACCGCAGGATGGCTTCAGGCCCTAATCTTGTTCCGGCACGGCACGCTGAGCCTTTGGTTAATTCCTCTTCCTGGTGGGAAATGAGAGTTAAATTTGCCCGTTCAGACACCTCCAGCTAGTCTCTCATTGGTTCTCGCTATTCCTGTTCATCTTCCGCAGAAATTGCAAACTGGGCCAAACAGGAGGTTAAAGGCGCTGACTCTCCAAGTCGGGAGAGTGTTAGTAAAGCGTCTGGAATGTTGCACCCGAGTACCAGGGCACGAAAACTGAGAAATATTTGAACACGTCTCCCGATCACATGGTTGATCATACTCTAGGTTCCACATGCATGTTTTAGCTGAAGGAAGAATACCTTAAACCTGGGTAGGTGAAACCCGTGGAATGGGTACCATGCAATATGACTTCAAAGGGTCTTCATTTGCTCACCGAACCTCTCCAATCCTATCACTGCTGCGTTTATGCCCCTGTACACATGCTTGATTCTCTTTCGGAGACATAGCAATCCATAGGTTTTAAGATACTTACTAGTCAGGTACATTCTTAGGCGTTTAATATGCGGTGTTGAGTCCATTTCTTTGAGCAAGGAGTAGCTCTTGTCTATTCCATATTTGGCTTAAGGAACTTTATCTGTGCTCATTTCAATCTCTGGTTTTATGCAGCACCCCAACTCACCTTTACCCTTAAGCAAGCATAAGTTGGTTTTCTAAATTTGAGACCCTGTTCTGTTCTGTAATTCAGTTCCTGTGTAGCCAAGTTTCCATTCCGTGTATTACTGATATCTTATGATGTTTCTTTTTCTGTGTGACTCATTTCAGTTAGAATCATCATACCTGAATCCACTCATTGTGCTGCTAAGGGCCTGATGACATAGATTTCATTGCTGAGTGATATTGCTTTGTAAGTGATTACCACAACTTCTTTATCCATTTTTCACTTTCTGCGATGTTGAACTTGTACTGTAAACGAGGTTCTTGTAAACAGAGCCTTTCCAAACTTTGGGGTGGCTGTGTCTTTTTGATTTTAATTTCCCTAAGCTATAGGACCATAAGTGGAAGTGCCCTAGGCTCTGTTGCTTTGTTTTTTAGATGTTTCAGGAAACACCATACACTTCTCCCAAGTGTCTGTTGGCAATTTACATCCCGCCCATCAGCATAACAAGGCTCCCAGTTCTCCATGGCCTGTCCTGCCTTTCTGGATTTTACACTTTTTTCAGATGGCCCTTTTGACCGGGGGGAAGTGAGACTTCATTGTAGTGCAGATTTCCTTTGCAAGCTTGCTTGGTTGGCCAAAAAGGGCGTATGCGTTTTTTCCTGAATATATTCAGGAAAAAACGCATACGCCCTTTTTGGCCAAGTGCATCATTGTGGACGTTCTGCCTCTTTTCCTATGCTTTCAATACAATTCCAGTCTACCTCCTGAAATCGGTTTCCTGCAATTCTGCCCCGCTTTCAAGTCCTCTTGGCAGCCTTACTTCAGTCTATTTTTGGACGATAGCTGTCATTTATAACTCTGCAGGTTTGTGAATTACAGTGCCCCTGAGCTCCTTTCTTCAACTCGCTTTCTTGTGACCTGGCCGCAACACCGCAGGATGGCTTCAGGCCCTAATCTGGTTCCGGCCCGGCATGCTGAGCCTTTGGTTAATTCCTCTTCCTGGTGGGAAATGAGAGTTAAATTTGCCCGTCCAGACACCTCCAGCTAGCCTCTCATTGGTTCTCGCTATTCCTGTTCATCTTCCGCAGAAATTGCAAACTGGGCCAAACAGGAGTTTAAAGGGACTGACTCTCCAAGTCGAGAGAGTGTTAGTAAAGCATCTGGAATGTTGCACCCGAGTACCAGGGTAGGAAAACTGAGACATATTTGAACACGTCTCCCGTTCACATGGTTGATCATACTCTGGGTTCCACATGCATGTTTTAGCTGAAGGAAGAATACCTTAAACCTGGAGAGTTGAGACCCGTGGAATGGGTACCGTGCAATATGACTTCAAAGTGTCTTCATTTGCTCACCGAACCTCTCCAATCCTATCACTGCTGCGTTTATGCCCCTGTACACATGCTTGATTCTCTTTCGGAGACATAGCAATCCATAGGTTTTAAGATACTTACTAGTCAGGTACATTCTTA
Source organism: Stenella coeruleoalba (assembly GCF_951394435.1). Lineage (NCBI taxonomy): Eukaryota > Metazoa > Chordata > Mammalia > Artiodactyla > Delphinidae > Stenella > Stenella coeruleoalba. Next base: position 79,284 of record NW_027646345.1, on the reverse strand, counting down.
GGCGTTTAATATGGGGTTTTCAGTCCATTTCATTGAGCAAGGAGTAGCTCTTGTCTATTCCATATTTGGCTTAAGGAACTTTATCTGTGCTCATTTCAATCTCTGGTTTTATGCAGCACCCCAACTCACCTTTCCCCTTAAGCAAGCATAAGTTGGTTTTCTAAATTTGAGACCCTGTTCTGTTTTGGAATGCAGTTCCTGTGTAGCCAAGTTTACATTCCGTGTATTACTGATATCTTATGATGTTTCTTTTTCTGTGTGACTTATTTCAGTTAGAATCATCGTACCTGAATCCACTCATTATGCTGCTACGGGCCTGATGACATAGATTTCATTGCTGAGTGATACTGCATTGTACGTAAGTACCACAAGTTCTTTATCCATTTTTCACTTTCTGTGATATTGAACTTGTACGGTAAACGAGGTTCTTGTAAACGGAGGCGTCCCAAACTTTGGGGTGGCTGTGTCTTTTTGATTTTAATTTCCCTAAGCTATAGGACCATAAGTGGAAGTGCCCTAGGCTCTGTTGCTTTGTTTTTTAGATGTTTCAGGAAACACCATACACTTCTCCTGAGTGTCTGTTGGCAATTTACATCCCGCCCATCAGCATAACAAGGCTCCCAGTTCTCCATGGCCTATCCTGCCTTTCTGGATTTTACACTTTTTTCAGATGGCCCTTTTGACCGGGGGGAAGTGAGACTTCATTGTAGTGCAGATTTCCTTTGCAAGTTTGCTTGGTTGGCCAAAAAGGGCGTATGCGTTTTTTCCTGAATATATTCAGGAAAAAACGCATACGCCCTTTTTGGCCAAGTGCATCATTGTGGACGTTCTGCCTCTTTTCCTATGCTTTCAATGCAATTCCAGTCTACCTCCTGAAATCGGTTTCCTGTAATTCTGCCCCGCTTTCAAGTCCTCTTGGCAGCCTTACTTCAGTCTATTTTTGGACGATAGCTGTCATTTATAACTCTGCAGGTTTGTGAATTACAGTGCCCCTGAGCTCCTTTCTTCAACTCGCTTTCTTGTGACCTGGCCGCAACACCGCAGGATGGCTTCAGGCCCTAATCTGGTTCCGGCACGGCACGCTGAGCCTTTGGTTATTTCCTCTTCCTGGTGGGAAATGAGAGTTAAATTTGCCCGTCCAGACACCTCCAGCTAGCCTCTCATTGGTTCTCGCTATTCCTGTTCATCTTCCGCAGAAATTGCAAACTGGGCCAAACAGGAGGTTAAAGGGACTGACTCTCCAAGTGGGGAGAGTGTTAGTAAAGCATCTGGAATGTTGCACCCGCGTACCAGGGTACGAAAACTGAGACATATTTGAACACGTCTCCCGATCACATGGTTGATCATACTCTAGGTTCCACATGCATGTTTTAGCTGAAGGAACAATACCTTACACCTGGGTAGTTGAAACCCGTGGAATGGGTACCATGCAATATGACTTCAAAGGGTCTTCATTTGCTCACGAACCTCTCCAATCCTATCACTGCTGCATTTATGCCCCTGTACACATGCTTGATTCTCTTTCGGAGACATAGCAATCCATAGGTTTTAAGATACTTACTAGTCAGGTACATTCTTAGGCGTTTAATATGCGGTGTTGAGTCCATTTCGTTGAGCAAAGAGTAGCTCTTGTCTATTCCATATTTGGCTTAAGGAAATTTATCTGTGCTCATTTCAATCTCTGGTTTTATGCAGCACCCCAACTCACCTTTCCCCTTAAGCAAGCATAAGTTGGTTTTCTAAATTTGAGACCCTGTTCTGTTCTGTAATTCAGTTCCTGTGTAGCCAAGTTTACATTCCGTGTATTACTGATATCTTATGATGTTTCTTTTTCTGTTGACTTATTTCAGTTAGAATCATCATACCTGAATCCACTCATTGTGATGCTAAGGGCCTGATGACACAGATTTCATAGCTGAGTGATATTGCTTTGTAAGTAAATACCACAACTTCTTTATCCATTTTACACTTTCTGCGATGTTGAACTTGTACTGTAAACGAGTTTCTTGTAAACAGAGCCGTTCCAAACTTTGGGGTGGCTGTGTCTTTTTGATTTTAATTTCCCTAAGCTATAGGACCATAAGCGGAAGTGCCCTAGGGTCTGTTGCTTTGTTTTTAGATGTTTCAGGAAACACCATACACTTCTCCCGAGTGTCTGTTGGCAATTTACCTCCCGCCCATCAGCATAACAAGGCTCCCAGTTCTCCATGGCCTGTCCTGCCTTTCTGGATTTTACACTTTTTTCAGATGGCCCTTTTGACCGGGGGGAAGTGAGACTTCATTATTGTGCAGATTTCCTTTGCAAGCTTGCTTGGTTGGCCAAAAAGGGCGTATGCGTTTTTTCCTGAATATATTCAGGAAAAAACGCATACGCCCTTTTTGGCCAAGTGCATCATTGTGGACGTTCTGCCTCTTTTCCTATGCTTTCAATGCAATTCCAGTCTACCTCCTGAAATCGGTTTCCTGCAATTCTGCCCCGCTTTCAAGTCCTCTTGGCAGCCTTACTTCAGTCTATTTTTGGACGATAGCTGTCATTTATAACTCTGCAGGTTTGTGAATTACAGTGCCCCTGAGCTCCTTTCTTCAACTCGCTTTCTTTTGAGCTGGCCGCAACACCGCAGGATGGCTTCAGGCCCTAATCTGGTTCCGGTACGGCACGCTGAGCCTTTGGTTATTTCCTCTTCCTGGTGGGAAATGAGAGTTAAATTTGCCCGTCCAGACACCTCCAGCTAGCCTCTCATTGGTTCTCGCTATTCCTGTTCATCTTCCGCAGAAATTGCAAACTGGGCCAAACAGGAGGTTAAAGGCGCTGACTCTCCAAGTGGGGAGAGTGTTAGTAAAGCGTCTGGAATGTTGCACCCGAGTACCAGGGTACGAAAACTGAGACATATTTGAACACGTCTCCCGATCACATGGTTGATCATACTCTGGGTTCCACATGCATGTTTTAGCTGAAGGAAGAATACCTTAAACCTGGAGAGTTAAGACCCGTGGAATGGGTACCATGCAATATGACTTCAAAGGGTCTTCATTTGCTCACCGAACCTCTCAATCCTATCACTGCTGCGTTTATGCCCCTGTACACATGCTTGATTCTCTTTCGGAGACATAGCAATCCATAGGTTTTAAGATACTTACTAGTCAGGTACATTCTTAGGCGTTTAATATGCGGTGTTGAGTCCATTTCGTTGAGCAAGGAGTAGCTCTTGTCTATTCCATATTTGGCTTAAGGAACTTTATCTGTGCTCATTTCAATCTCTGGTTTTATGCAGCACCCCAACTCACCTTTCCCCTTAAGCAAGCATAAGTTGGTTTTCTAAATTTGGGACCCTGTTCTATTTTGGAATGCAGTTCCTGTGTAGCCAAGTTTCCATTCCGTGTATTAGTGATATCTTATGATGTTTCTTTTTCTGTGTGACTTATTCCAGTTAGAATCATCGTACCTGAATCCACTCATTATGCTGCTACGGGCCTGATGACATAGATTTCATTGCTGAGTGATACTGCATTGTACGTAAGTACCACAAGTTCTTTATCCATTTTTCACTTTCTGTGATATTGAACTTGTACGGTAAACGAGGTTCTTGTAAACGGAGGCGTCCCAAACTTTGGGGTGGCTGTGTCTTTTTGATTTTAATTTCCCTAAGCTATAGGACCATAAGCGGAAGTGCCCTAGGCTCTGTTGCTTTGTTTTTAGATGTTTCAGGAAACACCATACACTTCTCCCAAGTGGTTCTTGGCAATTTACATCCCGCCCATCAGCATAACAAGGCTCCCAGTTCTCCATGGCCTGTCCTGCCTTTCTGGATTTTACACTTTTTTCAGATGGCCCTTTTGACCGGGGGGAAGTGAGACTTCATTGTAGTGCAGATTTCCTTTGCAAGCTTGCTTGGTTGGCCAAAAAGGGCGTATGCGTTTTTTCCTGAATATATTCAGGAAAAAACGCATACGCCCTTTTTGGCCAAGTGCATCATTGTGGACGTTCTGCCTCTTTTCCTATGCTTTCAATACAATTCCAGTCTACCTCCTGAAATCGGTTTCCTGCAATTCTGCCCCGCTTTCAAGTCCTCTTGGCAGCCTTACTTCAGTCTATTTTTGGACGATAGCTGTCATTTATAACTCTGCAGGTTTGTGAATTACAGTGCCCCTGAGCTCCTTTCTTCAACTCTCTTTCTTTTGAGCTGGCCGCAACACCGCAGGATGGCTTCAGGCCCTAATCTGGTTCCGGCACGGCACGCTGAGCCTTTGGTTAATTCCTCTTCCTGGTGGGAAATGAGAGTTAAATTTGCCCGTCCAGACACCTCCAGCTAGCCTCTCATTGGTTCTCGCTATTCCTGTTCATCTTCCGCAGAAATTGCAAACTGGGCCAAACAGGAGGTTAAAGGGACTGACTCTCCAAGTCGGGAGAGTGTTAGTAAAGCGTCTTGAATGTTGCACCCGAGTACCAGGGTACGAAAACTGGGACATATTTGAACACGTCTCCCGATCACATGGTTGATCATACTCTAGGTTCCACATGCATGTTTTAGCTGAAGGAAGAATACCTTAAACCTGGGTAGTTGAAACCCGTGGAATGGGTACCATGCAATATGACTTCAAAGGGTCTTCATTTGCTCAACGAACCTCTCCAATCCTATCACTGCTGCGTTTATGCCCCTGTACACATGCTTGATTCTCTTTCGGAGACATAGCAATCCATAGGTTTTAAGATACTTACTAGTCAGGTACATTCTTAGGCGTTTAATATGCGGTGCTGAGTCCATTTCGTTGAGCAAGGAGTAGCTCTTGTCTATTCCATATTTGGCTTAAGGAACTTTATCTGTGCTCATTTCAATCTCTGGTTTTATGCAGCACCCCAACTCACCTTTACCCTTAAGCAAGCATAAGTTGGTTTTCTAAATTTGAGACCCTGTTCTGTTCTGTAATTCAGTTCCTGTGTAGCCAAGTTTACATTCCATGTATTACTGATAACTTATGATGTTTCTTTTTCTGTGTGACTTATTTCAGTTAGAATCATCATACCTGAATCCACTCATTGTGCTGCTAAGGGCCTGATGACACACATTTCATTGCTTGGTGATATTGCTTTGTAAGTAAATACCACAACTTCTTTATCCATTTTTCACTTTCTGCGATGTTGAACTTGTTCTGTAAACGACGTTCTTCTAAACAGAGGCGTCCCAAACTTTGGGGTGGCTGTGTCTTTTTGATTTTAATTTCCCTAAGCTATAGGACCATAAGTGGAAGTGCCCTAGGTTCTGTTGCTTTGTTTTTTAGATGTTTCAGGAAACACCATACACTTCTCCCAAGTGGTTGTTGGCAATTTACATCCCGCCCATCAGCATAACAAGGCTCCCAGTTCTCCATGGCCTGTCCTGCCTTTCTGGATTTTACACTTTTTTCAGATGGCCCTTTTGACCGGGGGGAAGTGAGACTTCATTGTAGTGCAGATTTCCTTTGCAAGCTTGCTTGGTTGGCCAAAAAGGGCGTATGCGTTTTTTCCTGAATATATTCAGGAAAAAACGCATACGCCCTTTTTGGCCAAGTGCATCATTGTGGACGTTCTGCCTCTTTTCCTATGCTTTCAATGCAATTCCAGTCTACCTCCTGAAATCGGTTTCCTGCAATTCTGCCCCGCTTTCAAGTCCTCTTGGCAGCCTTACTTCAGTCTATTTTTGGACGATAGCTGTCATTTATAACTCTGCAGGTTTGTGAATTACAGTGCCCCTGAGCTCCTTTCTTCAACTCGCTTTCTTGTGACCTGGCCGCAACACTGCAGGATGGCTTCAGGCCCTAATCTGGTTCCGGCCCGGCATGCTGAGCCTTTGGTTAATTCCTCTTCCTGGTGGGAAATGAGAGTTAAATTTGCCCGTCCAGACACCTCCAGCTAGCCTCTCATTGGTTCTCGCTATTCCTGTTCATCTTCCGCAGAAATTGCAAACTGGGCCAAACAGGAGGTTAAAGGGACTGACTCTCCAAGTCGGGAGAGTGTTAGTAAAGCATCTGGAATGTTGCACCCGAGTACCAGGGTAGGAAAACTGAGACATATTTGAACACGTCTCCCGTTCACATGGTTGATCATACTCTGGGTTCCACATGCATGTTTTAGCTGAAGGAAGAATACCTTAAACCTGGAGAGTTGAGACCCGTGGAATGGGTACCGTGCAATATGACTTCAAAGGGTCTTCATTTGCTCACCGAACCTCTCCAATCCTATCACTGCTGCGTTTATGCCCCTGTACACATGCTTGATTCTCTTTCGGAGACATAGCAATCCATAAGTTTTAAGATACTTACTAGTCAGGTACATTCTTAGGCGTTTAATATGCGGTGTTGAGTCCATTTCGTTGAGCAAGGAGTAGCTCTTGTCTATTCCATATTTGGCTTAAGGAACTTTATCTGTGCTCATTTCAATCTCTGGTTTTATGCAGCACCCCAACTCACCTTTCCCCTTAAGCAAGCATAAGTTGGTTTTCTGAATTTGAGAACCTGTTCTGTTCTGTAATTCAGTTCCTGTGTAGCCAAGTTTACATTCCGTGTATTAGTGATATCTTATGATGTTTCATTTTCTGTGTGACTTATTTCAGTTAGAATCATCGTACCTGAATCCACTCATGATGCTGCTACGGGCCTGATGACATAGATTTCATTGCTGAGTGATACTGCATTGTACGTAAGTACCACAAGTTCTTTATCCATTTTTCACTTTCTGTGATATTTAACTTGTACTGTAAACGAGGTTCTTGTAAACAGAGGCGTCCCAAACTTTGGGGTGGCTGTGTCTTTTTGATTTTAATTTCCCTAAGCTATAGGACCATAAGTGGAAGTGCCCTAGGCTCTGTTGCTTTGTTTTTTAGATGTTTCAGGAAACACCATACACTTCTCCCGAGTGTCTGTTGGCAATTTACATCCCGCCCATCAGCATAACAAGGCTCCCAGTTCTCCATGGCCTGTCCTGCCTTTCTGGATTTTACACTTTTTTCAGATGGCCCTTTTGACCGGGGGGAAGTGAGACTTCATTGTAGTGCAGATTTCCTTTGCAAGCTTGCTTGGTTGGCCAAAAAGGGCGTATGCGATTTTTCCTGAATATATTCAGGAAAAAACGCATACGTCCTTTTTGGCCAAGTGCATCATTGTGGACGTTCTGCCTCTTTTCCTATGCTTTCAATGCAATTCCAGTCTACCTCCTGAAATCGGTTTCCTGCAATTCTGCCCCGCTTTCAAGTCCTCTTGGCAGCCTTACTTCAGTCTATTTTTGGACGATAGCTGTCATTTATAACTCTGCAGGTTTGTGAATTACAGTGCCCCTGAGCTCCTTTCTTCAACTCGCTTTCTTGTGACCTGGCCGCAACACCGCAGGATGGATTCAGGCCCTAATCTGGTTCCGGCACGGCACGCTGAGCCTTTGGTTATTTCCTCTTCCTGGTGGGAAATGAGAGTTAAATTGGCCCGTCCAGACACCTCCAGCTAGTCTCTCATTGGTTCTCGCTATTCCTGTTCATCTTCTGCAGAAATTGCAAACTGGGCCAAACAGGAGGTTAAAGGCGCTGACTCTCCAACTGGGGAGAGTGTTAGTAAAGCATTTGGAATGTTGCACCCGAGTACCAGGGGAGGAAAACTGAGACATATTTGAACACGTCTCCCGATCACATGGTTGATCATACTCTGGGTTCCACATGCATGTTTTAGCTGAAGGAAGAATACCTAAAACCTGGGTAGTTGAAACCCGTGGAATGGGTACCATGCAATAGGACTTCAAAGGGTCTTCAGTTGCTCACCGAACCTCTCCAATCCTATCACTGCTGCGTTTATGCCCCTGTACACATGCTTGATTCTCTTTCGGAGACATAGCAATCTATAGGTTTTAAGATACTTACTAGTCAGGTACATTCTTAGGCGTTTAATATGCGGTGTTGAGTCCATTTCGTTGAGCAAGGAGTAGCTCTTGTCTATTCCATATTTGGCTTAAGGAACTTTATCTGTGCTCATTTCGATCTCTGGTTTTATGCAGCACCGCAACTCACCTTTACCCTTAAGCAAGCATAAGTTGGTTTTCTAAATTTGAGACCCTGTTCTGTTCTGTAATTCAGTTCCTGTGTAGCCAAGTTTCCATTCCGTGTATTACTGATATCTTATGATGTTTCTTTTTCTGTGTGACTTATTTCAGTTAGAATCATCGTACCTGAATCCACTCATTATGCTGCTACGGGCCTGATGACATAGATTTCATTGCTGAGTGATACTGCATTGTACGTAAGTACCACAAGTTCTTTATCCATTTTTCACTTTCTGTGATATTGAACTTGTACGGTAAACGAGGTTCTTGTAAACAGAGGCGTCCCAAACTTTGGGGTGGCTGTGTCTTTTTGATTTTAATTTCCCTAAGATATAGGACCATAAGTGGAAGTGCCCTAGGCTCTGTTGCTTTGTTTTTTAGGTGTTTCAGGAAACACCATACACTTCTCCCGAGTGTCTGTTGGCAATTTACATCCCACCCATCAGCATAACAAGGCTCCCAGTTCTCCATGGCCTGTCCTGCCTTTCTGGATTTTACACTTTTTTCAGATGGCCCTTTTGACCGGGGGGAAGTGAGACTTCATTGTAGTGCAGATTTCCTTTGCAAGTTTGCTTGGTTGGCCAAAAAGGGCGTATGCGTTTTTTCCTGAATATATTCAGGAAAAAACGCATACGCCCTTTTTGGCCAAGTGCATCATTGTGGACGTTCTGCCTCTTTTCCTATGCTTTCAATGCAATTCCAGTCTACCTCCTGAAATCGGTTTCCTGCAATTCTGCCCCGCTTTCAAGTCCTCTTGGCAGCCTTACTTCAGTCTATTTTTGGACGATAGCTGTCATTTATAACTCTGCAGGTTTGTGAATTACAGTGCCCCTGAGCTCCTTTCTTCAACTCGCTTTCTTGTGACCTGGCCGCAACACCGCAGGATGGCTTCAGGCCCTAATCTGGTTCCGGCATGGCACGCTGAGCCTTTGGTTAATTCCTCTTCCTGGTGGGAAATGAGAGTTAAATTTGCCCGTTCAGACACCTCCAGCTAGTCTCTCATTGGTTCTCGCTATTCCTGTTCATCTTCCGCAGAAATTGCAAACTGGGCCAAACAGGAGGTTAAAGGGACTGACTCTCCAAGTCGGGAGAGTGTTAGTAAAGCGTCTGGAATGTTGCACCCGAGTACCAGGGTACGAAAACTGAGAAATATTTGAACACGTCTCCCGATCACATGGTTGATCATACTCTAGGTTCCACATGCACGTTTTAGCTGAAGGAAGAATACCTTAAACCTGGGTAGGTGAAACCCGTGGAATGGGTACCATGCAATATGACTTCAAAGGGTCTTCATTTGCTCACCGAACCTCTCCAATCCTATCACTGCTGCGTTTATGCCCCTGTACACATGCTTGATTCTCTTTCGGAGACATAGCAATCCATAGGTTTTAAGATACTTACTAGTCAGGTACATTCTTAGGCGTTTAATATGCGGTGTTGAGTCCATTTCTTTGAGCAAGGAGTAGCTCTTGTCTATTCCATATTTGGCTTAAGGAACTTTATTTGTGCTCATTTCAATCTCTGCTTTTATGCAGCACCCCAACTCACCTTTACCCTTAAGCAAGCATAAGTTGGTTTTCTAAATTTGAGACCCTGTTCTGTTCTGTAATTCAGTTCCTGTGTAGCCAAGTTTCCATTCCGTGTATTACTGATATCTTATGATGTTTCTTTTTCTGTGTGACTCATTTCAGTTAGAATCATCATACCTGAATCCACTCATTGTGCTGCTAAGGGCCTGATGACATAGATTTCATTGCTGAGTTATATTGCTTTGTAAGTGATTACCACAACTTCTTTATCCATTTTTCACTTTCTGCGATGTTGAACTTGTACTGTAAACGAGGTTCTTGAAAACAGAGCCGTTCCAAACTTTGGGGTGGCTGTGTCTTTTTAATTTTAATTTCCGTAAGCTATAGGACCATAAGTGGAAGTGCCCTAGGCTCTGTTGCTTTGTTTTTTAGATGTTTCAGGAAACACCATACACTTCTCCCAAGTGTCTGTTGGCAATTTACATCCCGCCCATCAGCATAACAAGGCTCCCAGTTCTCCATGGCCTGTCCTGCCTTTCTGGATTTTACACTTTTTTCAGATGGCCCTTTTGACCGGGGGGAAGTGAGACTTCATTGTAGTGCAGATTTCCTTTGCAAGCTTGCTTGGTTGGCCAAAAAGGGCGTATGCGTTTTTTCCTGAATATATTCAGGAAAAAACGCATATGCCCTTTTTGGCCAAGTGCATCATTGTGGACGTTCTGCCTCTTTTCCTATGCTTTCAATACAATTCCAGTCTACCTCCTGAAATCGGTTTCCTGCAATTCTGCCCCGCTTTCAAGTCCTCTTGGCAGCCTTACTTCAGTCTATTTTTGGACGATAGCTGTCATTTATAACTCTGGAGGTTTGTGAATTACAGTGCCCCTGAGCTCCTTTCTTCAACTCGCTTTCTTGTGACCTGGCCGCAACACCGCAGGATGTCTTCAGGCCCTAATCTGGTTCTGGCATGGCACGCTGAGCCTTTGGTTAATTCCTCTTCCTGCTGGGAAATGAGAGTTAAATTTGCCCATCCAGACACCTCCAGCTAGTCTCTCATTGGTTCTCGCTATTCCTGTTCATCTTCCGCAGAAATTGCAAACTGGGCCAAACAGGAGGTTAAAGGGACTGACTCTCCAAGTCGGGAGAGTGTTAGTAAAGCATCTGAAATGTTGCACCCGAGTACCAGGGTACGAAAACTGAGAAATATTTGAACACGTCTCCCAATCACATGGTTGATCATACTCTAGGTTCCACATGCATGTTTTAGCTGAAGGAAGAATACCTTAAACCTGGGTAGGTGAAACCCGTGGAATGGGTACCATGCAATATGACTTCAAAGGGTCTTCATTTGCTCACCGAACCTCTCCAATCCTATCACTGCTGCGTTTATGCCCCTGTACACATGCTTGATTCTCTTTCGGAGACATAGCAATCCATAGGTTTTAAGATACTTACTAGTCAGGTACATTCTTAGGCGTTTAATATGCGGTGTTGAGTCCATTTCGTTGAGCAAGGAGTAGCTCTTATCTATTCCATATTTGGCTTAACGAACTTTATCTGTGCTCATTTCAATCTCTGGTTTTATGCAGCACCCCTACTCACCTTTCCCCTTAAGCAAGCATAAGTTGGTTTTCTAAATTTGAGACCCTGTTCTGTTCTGTAATTCAGTTCCTGTGTAGCCAAGTTTCCATTCCGTTATTACTGATATCTTATGATGTTTCTTTTTCTGTGTGACTTATTTCAGTTAGAATCATCATACCTGAATCCACTCATTGTGCTGCTAAGGGCCTGATGACATAGATTTCATTGCTGAGTGATATTGCTTTGTAAGTGATTACCACAACTTCTTTATCCATTTTTCACTTTCTGCGATGTTGAACTTGTACTGTAAACGAGGTTCTTGTAAACAGAGCCGTTCCAAACTTTGGGGTGGCTGTGTCTTTTTGATTTTAATTTCCCTAAGCTATAGGACCATAAGTGGAAGTGCCCTAGGCTCTGTTGCTTTGTTTTTTAGATGTTTCAGGAAACACCATACAATTCTCCCAAGTGTCTGTTGGCAATTTACATCCCGCCCATCAGCATAACAAGGCTCCCAGTTCTCCATGGCCTGTCCTGCCTTTCTGGATTTTACACTTTTTTCAGATGGCCCTTTTGACCGGGGGGAAGTGAGACTTCATTGTAGTGCAGATTTCCTTTGCAAGCTTGCTTGGTTGGCCAAAAAGGGCGTATGCGTTTTTTCCTGAATATATTCAGGAAAAAACGCATACGCCCTTTTTGGCCAAGTGCATCATTGTGGACGTTCTGCCTCTTTTCCTATGCTTTCAATACAATTCCAGTCTACCTCCTGAAATCGGTTTCCTGCAATTCTGCCCCGCTTTCAAGTCCTCTTGGCAGCCTTACTTCAGTCTATTTTTGGACGATAGCTGTCATTTATAACTCTGCAGGTTTGTGAATTACAGTGCCCCTGAGCTCCTTTCTTCAACTCGCTTTCTTGTGACCTGGCCGCAACACCGCAGGATGGCTTCAGGCCCTAATCTGGTTCCGGCCCGGCATGCTGAGCCTTTGGTTAATTCCTCTTCCTGGTGGGAAATGAGAGTTAAATTTGCCCGTCCAGACACCTCCAGCTAGCCTCTCATTGGTTCTTGCTATTCCTGTTCATCTTCCGCAGAAATTGCAAACTGGGCCAAACAGGAGGTTAAAGGGACTGACTCTCCAAGTCGGGAGAGTGTTAGTAAAGCATCTGGAATGTTGCACCCGAGTACCAGGGTACGAAAACTGAGACATATTTGAACACGTCTCCCGTTCACATGGTTGATCATACTCTGGGTTCCACATGCATGTTTTAGCTGAAGGAAGAATACCTTAAACCTGGAGAGTTGAGACCCTTGGAATGGGTACCGTGCAATATGACTTCAAAGGGTCTTCATTTGCTCACCGAACCTCTCCAATCCTATCACTGCTGCGTTTATGCCCCTGTACACACGCTTGATTCTCTTTTGGAGACATAGCAATCCATAGGTTTTAAGATACTTACTAGTCAGGTACATTCTTAGGCGTTTAATATGGGGTTTTCTGTCCATTTCGTTGAGCAAGGAGTAGCTCTTGTATATTCCATATTTGGCTTAAGGAACTTTATCTGTGCTCATTTCAATCTCTGGTTTTATGCAGCACCCCAACTCACCTTTCCCCTTAAGCAAGCATAAGTTGGTTTTCTAAATTTGAGACCCTGTTCTGTTTTGGAATGCAGTTCCTGTGTAGCCAAGTTTACATTCCGTGTATTACTGATATCTTATGATGTTTCTTTTTCTGTGTGACTTATTTCAGTTAGAATCATCGTACCTGAATCCACTCATATGCTGCTACGGGCCTGATGACATAGATTTCATTGCTGAGTGATACTGCATTGTACGTAAGTACCACAAGTTCTTTATCCATTTTTCACTTTCTGTGATATTGAACTTGTACGGTAAACGAGGTTCTTGTAAACGGAGGCGTCCCAAACTTTGGGGTGGCTGTGTCTTTTTGATTTTAATTTCCCTAAGCTATAGGACAATAAGTGGAAGTGCCCTAGGCTCTGTTGCTTTGTTTTTTAGATGTTTCAGGAAACACCATACACTTCTCCCGAGTGTCTGTTGGCAATTTACATCCCGCCCATCAGCATAACAAGGCTCCCAGTTCTCCATGGCCTGTACTGCCTTTCTGGATTTTACACTTTTTTCAGATGGCCCTTTTGACCAGGGGGAAGTGAGACTTCATTGTAGTGCAGATTTCCTTTGCAAGTTTGCTTGGTTGGCCAAAAAGGGCGTATGCGTTTTTTCCTGAATATATTCAGGAAAAAACGCATACGCCCTTTTTGGCCAAGTACATCATTGTGGACGTTCTGCCTCTTTTCCTATGCTTTCAATGCAATTCCAGTCTACCTCCTGAAATCGGTTTCCTGCAATTCTGCCCCGCTTTCAAGTCCTCTTGGCAGCCTTACTTCAGTCTATTTTTGGACGATAGCTGTCATTTATAACTCTGCAGGTTTGTGAATTACAGTGCCCCTGAGCTCCTTTCTTCAACTCGCCTTCTTGTGACCTGGCCGCAACACCGCAGGATGGCTTCACGCCCTAATCTGGTTCTGGCACGGCACGCTGAGCCTTTGGTTAATTCCTCTTCCTGGTGGGAAATGAGAGTTAAATTTGCCCGTTCAGACACCTCCAGCTAGTCTCTCATTGGTTCTCGCTATTCCTGTTCATCTTCCGCAGAAATTGCAAACTGGGCCAAACAGGAGGTTAAAGGGACTGACTCTCCAAGTCGGGAGAGTGTTAGTAAAGCGTCTGGAATGTTGCACCCGAGTACCAGGGTACGAAAACTGAGAAATATTTGAACACGTCTCCCGATCACATGGTTGATCATACTCTAGGTTCCACATGCACGTTTTAGCTGAAGGAAGAATACCTTAAACCTGGGTAGGTGAAACCCGTGGAATGGGTACCATGCAATATGACTTCAAAGGGTCTTCATTTGCTCACCGAACCTCTCCAATCCTATCACTGCTGCGTTTATGCCCCTGTACACATGCTTGATTCTCTTTCGGAGACATAGCAATCCATAGGTTTTAAGATACTTACTAGTCAGGTACATTCTTAGGCGTTTAATATGCGGTGTTGAGTCCATTTCTTTGAGCAAGGAGTAGCTCTTGTCTATTCCATATTTGGCTTAAGGAACTTTATTTGTGCTCATTTCAATCTCTGCTTTTATGCAGCACCCCAACTCACCTTTACCCTTAAGCAAGCATAAGTTGGTTTTCTAAATTTGAGACCCTGTTCTGTTCTGTAATTCAGTTCCTGTGTAGCCAAGTTTCCATTCCGTGTATTACTGATATCTTATGATGTTTCTTTTTCTGTGTGACTCATTTCAGTTAGAATCATCATACCTGAATCCACTCATTGTGCTGCTAAGGGCCTGATGACATAGATTTCATTGCTGAGTTATATTGCTTTGTAAGTGATTACCACAACTTCTTTATCCATTTTTCACTTTCTGCGATGTTGAACTTGTACTGTAAACGAGGTTCTTGTAAACAGAGCCGTTCCAAACTTTGGGGTGGCTGTGTCTTTTTGATTTTAATTTCCCTAAGCTATAGGACCATAAGTGGAAGTGCCCTAGGCTCTGTTGCTTTGTTTTTTAGATGTTTCAGGAAACACCATACACTTCTCCCAAGTGTCTGTTGGCAATTTACATCCCGCCCATCAGCATAACAAGGCTCCCAGTTCTCCATGGCCTGTCCTGCCTTTCTGGATTTTACACTTTTTTCAGATGGCCCTTTTGACCGGGGGGAAGTGAGACTTCATTGTAGTGCAGATTTCCTTTGCAAGCCTGCTTGGTTGGCCAAAAAGGGCGTATGCGTTTTTTCCTGAATATATTCAGGAAAAAACGCATATGCCCTTTTTGGCCAAGTGCATCATTGTGGACGTTCTGCCTCTTTTCCTATGCTTTCAATACAATTCCAGTCTACCTCCTGAAATCGGTTTCCTGCAATTCTGCCCCGCTTTCAAGTCCTCTTGGCAGCCTTACTTCAGTCTATTTTTGGACGATAGCTGTCATTTATAACTCTGCAGGTTTGTGAATTACAGTGTCCCTGAGCTCCTTTCTTCAACTCGCTTTCTTGTGACCTGGCCGCAACACCGCAGGATGGCTTCAGGCCCTAATCTGGTTCCGGCCCGGCATGCTGAGCCTTTGGTTAATTCCTCTTCCTGGTGGGAAATGAGAGTTAAATTTGCCCGTCCAGACACCTCCAGCTAGCCTCTCATTGGTCCTCGCTATTCCTGTTCATCTTCCGCAGAAATTGCAAACTGGGCCAAACAGGAGGTTAAAGGGACTGACTCTCCAAGTCGGGAGAGTGTTAGTAAAGCATCTGGAATGTTGCACCCGAGTACCAGGGTAGGAAAACTGAGACATATTTGAACACGTCTCCCGTTCACATGGTTGATCATACTCTGGGTTCCACATGCATGTTTTAGCTGAAGGAAGAATACCTTAAACCTGGAGAGTTGAGACCCGTGGAATGAGTACCGTGCAATATGAGTTCAAAGGGTCTTCATTTGCTCACCGAACCTCTCCAATCCTATCACTGCTGCGTTTATGCCCCTGTACACACGCTTGATTCTCTTTTGGAGACATAGCAATCCATAGGTTTTAAGATACTTACTAGTCAGATACATTCTTAGACGTTTAATATGGGGTTTTGAGTCCATTTCGTTGAGCAAGGAGTAGCTCTTGTCTATTCCATATTTGGCTTAAGGAACTTTATCTGTGCTCATTTCAATCTCTGGTTTTATGCAGCACCCCAACTAACCTTTCCCCTTAAGCAAGCATAAGTTGGTTTTCTAAATTTGAGACCCTGTTCTGTTTTGGAATGCAGTTCCTGTGTAGCCAAGTTTACAGTCCGTGTATTACTGATATCTTATGATATTTCTTTTTCTGTGTGACTTATTTCAGTTAGAATCATCGTACCTGAATCCACTCATTATGCTGCCACGGGCCTGATGACATAGATTTCATTGCTGAGTGATACTGCATTGTACGTAAGTACCACAAGTTCTTTATCCATTTTTCACTTTCTGTGATATTGAACTTGTACGGTAAACGAGGTTCTTGTAAACGGAGGCGTCCCAAATTTTGGGGTGGCTGTGTCTTTTTGATTTTTATTTCCCTAAGCTATAGGACCATAAGTGGAAGTGCCCTAGGCTCTGTTGCTTTGTTTTTTAGATGTTTCAGGAAACACCATACACTTCTCCTGAGTGTCTGTTGGCAATTTACATCCCGCCCATCAGCATAACAAGGCTCCCAGTTCTCCATGGCCTATCCTGCCTTTCTGGATTTTACACTTTTTTCAGATGGCCCTTTTGACCGGGTGGAAGTGAGACTTCATTGTAGTGCAGATTTCCTTTGCAAGTTTGCTTGGTTGGCCAAAAAGGGCGTATGCGTTTTTTCCTGAATATATTCAGGAAAAAACGCATACGCCCTTTTTGGCCAAGTGCATCATTGTGGACGTTCTGCCTCTTTTCCTATGCTTTCAATGCAATTCCAGTCTACCTCCTGAAATCGGTTTCCTGCAATTCTGCCCCGCTTTCAAGTCCTCTTGGCAGCCTTACTTCAGTCTATTTTTGGACGATAGCTGTCATTTATAACTCTGCAGGTTTGTGAATTACAGTGCCCCTGAGCTCCTTTCTTCAACTCGCTTTCTTGTGACCTGGCCGCAACACCGCAGGATGGCTTCAGGCCCTAATCTGGTTCCGGCACGGCACGCTGAGCCTTTGGTTATTTCCTCTTCCTGGTGGGAAATGAGAGTTAAATTTGTCCGTCCAGACACCTCCAGCTAGTCTCTCATTTGTTCTCGGTATTCCTGTTCATCTTCCGCAGAAATTGCAAACTGAGCCAAACAGGAGGTTAAAGGCGCTGACTCTCCAAGTGGGGAGAGTGTTAGTAAAGCGTCTGGAATGTTGCACCCGAGTACCAGGGTACGAAAACTGAGACATATTTGAACACGTCTCCCGTTCACATGGTTGATCATACTTGGGTTCCACATGCATGTTTTAGCTGAAGGAAGAATACCTTAAACCTGGAGAGTTAAGACCCGTGTAATGGGTACCATGCAATATGACTTCAAAGGGTCTTCATTTGCTCACCGAACCTCTCCAATCCTATCACTGCTGCGTTTATGCCCCTGTACACATGCTTGATTCTCTTTCGGAGACATAGCAATCCATAGGTTTTAAGATACTTACTAGTCAGGTACATTCTTAGGCGTTTAATATGGTGTGTTGAGTCCATTTTGTTGAGCAAGGAGTAGCTCTTGTCTATTCCATATTTGGCTTAAGGAACTTTATCTGTGCTCATTTCAATCTCTGGTTTTATGCAGCACCCCAACTCACCTTTACCCTTAAGCAAGCATAAGTTGGTTTTCTAAATTTGAGACACTGTTCTGTTCTGTAATTCAGTTCCTGTGTAGCCAAGTTTACATTCCGTGTATTACTGATATCTTATGATGTTTCTTTTTCTGTGTGACTTATTTCAGTTAGAATCATCATACCTGAATCCACTCATTGTGCTGCTAAGGGCCTGATGACACAGATTTCATTGATGAGTGATATTGCTTTGTAAGTAAATACCACAACTTCTTTATCCATTTTTCACTTTCTGCGATGTTGAACTTGTACTGTAAACGAGGTTCTTGTAAACAGAGGCGTCCCAAATTTTGGGGTGGCTGTGTCTTTTTGATTTTAATTTCCCTAAGCTATAGGACAATAAGTGGAAGTGCCCTAGGCTCTGTTGCTTTGTTTTTTAGATGTTTCAGGAAACAACATACACTTCTCCCGAGTGTCTGTTGGCAATTTACATCCCGCCCATCAGCATAACAAGGCTCCCAGTTCTCCATGGCCTGTCCTGCCTTTCTGGATTTTACACTTTTTTCAGATGGCCCTTTTGACCAGGGGGAAGTGAGACTTCATTGTAGTGCAGATTTCCTTTGCAAGTTTGCTTGGTTGGCCAAAAAGGGCGTATGCGTTTTTTCCTGAATATATTCAGGAAAAAACGCATACGCCCTTTTTGGCCAAGTACATCATTGTGGACGTTCTGCCTCTTTTCCTATGCTTTCAATGCAATTCCAGTCTACCTCCTGAAATCGGTTTCCTGCAATTCTGCCCCGCTTTCAAGTCCTCTTGGCAGCCTTACTTCAGTCTATTTTTGGACGATAGCTGTCATTTATAACTCTGCAGGTTTGTGAATTACAGTGCCCCTGAGCTTCTTTCTTCAACTCGCCTTCTTGTGACCTGGCCGCAACACCGCAGGATGGCTTCAGGCCCTAATCTGGTTCTGGCACGGCACGCTGAGCCTTTGGTTAATTCCTCTTCCTGGTGGGAAATGAGAGTTAAATTTGCCCGTTCAGACACCTCCAGCTAGTCTCTCATTGGTTCTCGCTATTCCTGTTCATCTTCCGCAGAAATTGCAAACTGGGCCAAACAGGAGGTTAAAGGGACTGACTCTCCAAGTCGGGAGAGTGTTAGTAAAGCGTCTGGAATGTTGCACCCGAGTACCAGGGTACGAAAACTGAGAAATATTTGAACACGTCTCCCGATCACATGGTTGATCATACTCTAGGTTCCACATGCATGTTTTAGCTGAAGGAAGAATACCTTAAACCTGGGTAGGTGAAACCCGTGGAATGGGTACCATGCAATATGACTTCAAAGGGTCTTCATTTGCTCACCGAACCTCTCCAATCCTATCACTGCTGCGTTTATGCCCCTGTACACATGCTTGATTCTCTTTCGGAGACATAGCAATCCATAGGTTTTAAGATACTTACTAGTCAGGTACATTCTTAGGCGTTTAATATGCGGTGTTGAGTCCATTTCTTTGAGCAAGGAGTAGCTCTTGTCTATTCCATATTTGGCTTAAGGAACTTTATCTGTGCTCATTTCAATCTCTGGTTTTATGCAGCACCCCAACTCACCTTTCCCCTTAAGCAAGCATAAGTTGGTTTTCTAAATTTGAGACCCTGTTCTGTTCTGTAATTCAGTTCCTGTGTAGCCAAGTTTCCATTCCGTGTATTACTGATATCTTATGATGTTTCTTTTTCTGTGTGACTTATTTCAGTTAGAATCATCATACCTGAATCCACTCATTGTGCTGCTAAGGGCCTGATGACATAGATTTCATTGCTGAGTGATATTGCTTTGTAAGTGATTACCACAACTTCTTTATCCATTTTTCACTTTCTGCGATGTTGAACTTGTACTGTAAACGAGGTTCTTGTAAACAGAGCCGTTCCAAACTTTGGGGTGGCTGTGTCTTTTTGATTTTAATTTCCCTAAGCTATAGGACCATAAGTGGAAGTGCCCTAGGCTCTGTTGCTTTGTTTTTTAGATGTTTCAGGAAACACCGTACACTTCTCCCGAGTGTCTGATGGCAATTTACATCCCGCCCATCAGCATAACAAGGCTCCCAGTTCTCCATGGCCTGTCCTGCCTTTCTGGATTTTACACTTTTTTCAGATGGCCCTTTTGACCGGGGGGAAGTGAGACTTCATTGTAGTGCAGATTTCCTTTGCAAGCTTGCTTGGTTGGCCAAAAAGGGCGTATGCGTTTTTTCCTGAATATATTCAGGAAAAAACGCATACGCCCTTTTTGGCCAAGTGCATCATTGTGGACGTTCTGCCTCTTTTCCTATGCTTTCAATGCAATTCCAGTCTACCTCCTGAAATCGGTTTCCTGCAATTCTGCCCCGCTTTCAAGTCCTCTTGGCAGCCTTACTTCAGTCTATTTTTGGACGATAGCTGTCATTTATAACTCTGCAGGTTTGTGAATTACAGTGCCCCTGAGCTCCTTTCTTCAACTCGCTTTCTTGTGACCTGGCCGCAACACCGCAGGATGGCTTCAGGCCCTAATCTGGTTCCGGCCCGGCGTGCTGAGCCTTTGGTTAATTCCGCTTCCTGGTGGGAAATGAGAGTTAAATTTGCCCGTCCAGACACCTCCAGCTAGCCTCTCATTGGTTCTCGCTATTCCTGTTCATCTTCCGCAGAAATTGCAAACTGGGCCAAACAGGAGGTTAAAGGGACTGACTCTCCAAGTCGGGAGAGTGTTAGTAAAGCGTCTGGAATGTTGCACCCGAGTACCAGGGTACGAAAACTGAGACATATTTGAACACGTCTCCCGTTCACATGGTTGATCATACTCTGGGTTCCACATGCATGTTTTAGCTGAAGGAAGAATACCTTAAACCTGGAGAGTTGAGACCCGTGGAATGGGTACCGTGCAATATGACTTCAAAGGGTCTTCATTTGCTCACCGAACCTCTCCAATCCTATCACTGTTGCATTTATGCCCCTGTACACACGCTTGATTCTCTTTTGGAGACATAGCAATCCATAGGTTTTAAGATACTTACTAGTCAGTTACATTCTTAGGCGTTTAATATGGGGTGTTGAGTCCATTTCGTTGAGCAAGGAGTAGCTCTTGTCTATTCCATATTTGGCTTAAGGAACTTTATCTGTGCTCATTTCAATCTCTGGTTTTATGCAGCACCCCAACTCATCTTTCCCCTTAAGCAAGCATAAGTTGGTTTTCTAAATTTGAGACCCTGTTCTGTTTTGGAATGCAGTTCCTGTGTAGCCAAGTTTACATTCCGTGAATTAGTGATATCTTATGATGTTTCTTTTTCTGTGTGACTTATTTCAGTTAGAATCATCGTACCTGAATCCACTCATGATGCTGCTACGGGCCTGATGACATAGATTTCATTCCTGAGTGATACTGCATTGTACGTAAGTACCACAAGTTCTTTATCCATTTTTCACTTTCTGTGATATTGAACTTGTACGGTAAACGAGGTTCTTGTAATCGGAGGCGTCCCAAACTTTGGGGTGGCTGTGTCTTTTTGATTTTAATTTCCCTAAGCTATAGGACCATAAGTGGAAGTGCCCTAGGCTCTGTTGCTTTGTTTTTTAGATGTTTCAGGAAACACCATACACTTCTCCTGAGTGTCTGTTGGCAATTTACATCCCGCCCATCAGCATAACAAGGCTCCCAGTTCTCCATGGCCTATCCTGCCTTTCTGGATTTTACACTTTTTTCAGATGGCCCTTTTGACCGGGGGAAATGAGACTTCATTGTAGTTCAGATTTCCTTTGCAAGCTTGCTTGGTTGGCCAAAAAGTGCGTATGCGTTTTTTCCTGAATATATTCAGGAAAAAACGCATACGCCCTTTTTGGCCAAGTGCATCATTGTGGACGTTCTGCCTCTTTTCCTATGCTTTCAATGCAATTCCAGTCTACCTCCTGAAATCGGTTTCCTGCAATTCTGCCCCGCTTTCAAGTCCTCTTGGCAGCCTTACTTCAGTCTATTTTTGGACGATAGCTGTCATTTATAACTCTGCAGGTTTGTGAATTACAGTGCCCCTGAGCTCCTTTCTTCAACTCGCTTTCTTTTGAGCTGGCCGCAACACCGCAGGATGGCTTCAGGCCCTAATCTGGTTCCGGCACGGCACGCTGAGCCTTTGGTTAATTCCTCTTCCTGGTGGGAAATGAGAGTTAAATTTGCCCGTCCAGATACCTCCAGCTAGCCTCTCATTGGTTCTCGCTATTCCTGTTCATCTTCCCCAGAAATTGCAAACTGGGCCAAACAGGAGGTTAAAGGGACTGACTCTCCAAGTCGGGAGAGTGTTAGTAAAGCGTCTGGAATGTTGCACCCGAGTACCAGGGTAGGAAAATTGGGACATATTTGAACACATCTCCCGATCACATGGTTGATCATACTCTAGGTTCCACATGCATGTTTTAGCTGAAGGAAGAATACCTTAAACCTGGGTAGTTGAAACCCGTGGAATGGGTACCATGCAATATGACTTCAAAGGGTCTTCATTTGCTCACCGAAACTCTCCAATCCTATCACTGCTGCGTTTATGCCTCTGTACACATGCTTGATTCTCTTTCGGAAACATAGCAATCCCTAGGTTTTAAGATACTTACTAGTCAGGTACATTCTTAGGCGTTTAATATGCGGTGTTGAGTCCATTTCTTTGAGCAAGGAGTAGCTCTTGTCTATTCCATATTTGGCTTAAGGAAATTTATCTGTGCTCATTTCAATCTCTGGTTTTATGCAGCACCCCAACTCACCTTTACCCTTAAGCAAGCATAAGTTGGTTTTCTAAATTTGAGACCCTGTTCTGTTCTGTAATTCAGTTCCTGTGTAGCCAAGTTTACATTCCGTGTAATACTGATATCTTATGATGTTTCTTTTTCTGTGTGACTTATTTCAGTTAGAATCATCATACCTGAATCCACTCATTGTGCTACAAAGGGCCTGATGACACAGATTTCATTGCTGAGTGATATTGCTTTGTAAGTAAATACCACAACTTTTTTATCCATTTTTCACTTTCTGCGATGTTGAACTTGTACTGTAAACGAGGTTCTTGTAAACAGAGCCGTTCCAAATTTTGGGGTGGCTGTGTCTTTTTGATTTTAAATTCCCTAAGCTATAGGACCATAAGTGGAAGTGCCCTAGGCCTGTTGCTTTGTTTTTTAGATGTTTCAGGAAACACCATACACTTCTCCCGAGTGGTTGTTGGCAATTTACATCCCGCCCTTCACCATAACAAGGCTCCCAGTTCTCCATGGCCTGTCCTGCCTTTCTGGATTTTACACTTTTTTCAGATGGCCCTTTTGACCGGGGGGAAGTGAGACTTCATTGTAGTGCAGATTTCCTTTGCAAGCTTGCTTGGTTGGCCAAAAAGGGCGTATGCGTTTTTTCCTGAATATATTCAGGAAAAAACGCATACGCCCTTTTTGGCCAAGTGCATCATTGTGGACGTTCTGCCTCTTTTCCTATGCTTTCAATGCAATTCCAGTCTACCTCCTGAAATCGGTTTCCTGCAATTCTGCCCCGCTTTCAAGTCCTCTTGGCAGCCTTACTTCAGTCTATTTTTGGACGATAGCTGTCATTTATAACTCTGCAGGTTTGTGAATTACAGTGCCCCTGAGCTCCTTTCTTCAACTTGCTTTCTTTTGAGCTGGCCGCAACACCGCAGGATGGCTTCAGGCCCTAATCTGGTTCCGGCACGGCACGCTGAGCCTTTGGTTAATTCCTCTTCCTGGTGGGAAATGAGAGTTAAATTTGCCCGTCCAGACACCTCCAGCTAGTCTCTCATTGGTTCTCGCTATTCCTGTTCATCTTCCGCAGAAATTGCAAACTGGGCCAAACAGGAGGTTAAAGGGACTGATTCTCCAAGTCGGGAGAGTGTTAGTAAAGCGTCTGGAATGTTGCACCCGAGTACCAGGGTACGAAAACTGAGACATATTTGAACACGTCTCCCGATCACATGGTTGATCATACTCTAGGTTCCACATGCATGTTTTAGCTGAAGGAAGAATACCTTAAACCTGGGTAGTTGAAACCCGTGGAATGGATACCATGCAATATGACCTCAAAGGGTCTTCATTTGCTCACCGAACCTCTCCAATCCTATCACTGCTACGTTTATGCCCCTGTACACATGCTTGATTCTCTTTCGGAGACATAGCAATCCATAGGTTTTAAGATACTTACTAGTCAGGTACATTCTTAGGCGTTTAATATGCGGTGTTGAGTCCATTTCTTTGAGCAAGGAGTAGCTCTTGTCTATTCCATATTTGGCTTAAGGAAATTTATCTGTGCTCATTTCAATCTCTGGTTTTATGCAGCACCCCAACTCACCTTTACCCTTAAGCAAGCATAAGTTGGTTTTCTAAATTTGAGACCCTGTTCTGTTCTGTAATTCAGTTCCTGTGTAGCCAAGTTTACATTCCGTGTAATACTGATATCTTATGATGTTTCTTTTTCTGTGTGACTTATTTCAGTTAGAATCATCATACCTGAATCCACTCATTGTGCTACAAAGGGCCTGATGACACAGATTTCATTGCTGAGTGATATTGCTTTGTAAGTAAATACCACAACTTTTTTATCCATTTTTCACTTTCTGCGATGTTGAACTTGTACTGTAAACGAGGTTCTTGTAAACAGAGCCGTTCCAAATTTTGGGGTGGCTGTGTCTTTTTGATTTTAAATTCCCTAAGCTATAGGACCATAAGTGGAAGTGCCCTAGTCCTGTTGCTTTGTTTTTTAGATGTTTCAGGAAACACCATACACTTCTCCCGAGTGGTTGTTGGCAATTTACATCCCGCCCTTCACCATAACAAGGCTCCCAGTTCTCCATGGCCTGTCCTGCCTTTCTGGATTTTACACTTTTTTCAGATGGCCCTTTTGACCGGGGGGAAGTGAGACTTCATTGTAGTGCAGATTTCCTTTGCAAGCTTGCTTGGTTGGCCAAAAAGGGCGTATGCGGTTTTTCCTGAATATATTCAGGAAAAAACGCATACGCCCTTTTTGGCCAAGTGCATCATTGTGGACGTTCTGCCTCTTTTCCTATGCTTTCAATGCAATTCCAGTCTACCTCCTGAAATCGGTTTCCTGCAATTCTGCCCCGCTTTCAAGTTCTCTTGGCAGCCTTACTTCAGTCTATTTTTGGACGATAGCTGTCATTTATAACTCTGCAGGTTTGTGAATTACAGTGCCCCTGAGCTCCTTTCTTCAACTCGCTTTCTTTTGAGCTGGCCGCAACACCGCAGGATGGCTTCAGGCCCTAATCTGGTTCCGGCACGGCACGCTGAGCCTTTGGTTAATTCCTCTTCCTGGTGGGAAATGAGAGTTAAATTTGCCCGTCCAGACACCTCCAGCTAGTCTCTCATTGGTTCTCGCTATTCCTGTTCATCTTCCGCAGAAATTGCAAACTGGGCCAAACAGGAGGTTAAAGGGACTGACTCTCCAAGTCGGGAGAGTGTTAGTAAAGCGTCTGGAATGTTGCACCCGAGTACCAGGGTAGGAAAACTGAGACATATTTGAACACGTCCCCCGATCACATGGTTGATCATACTCTAGGTTCCACATGCATGTTTTAGCTGAAGGAAGAATACCTTAAACCTGGGTAGTTGAAACCCGTGGAATGGGTACCATGCAATATGACTTCAAAGGGTCTTCATTTGCTCACCGAACCTCTCCAATCCTATCACTGCTGCGTTTATGCCCCTGTACACATGCTTGATTCTCTTTCGGAGACATAGCAATCCATAGGTTTTAAGATACTTACTAGTCAGTTACATTCTTAGGCGTTTAATATGGGGTGTTGAGTCCATTTCGTGGAGCAAGGAGTAGCTCTTGTCTATTCCATATTTGGCTTAAGGAACTTTATCTGTGCTCATTTCAATCTCTGGTTTTATGCAGCACCCCAACTCACCTTTCCCCTTAAGCAAGCATAAGTTGGTTTTCTAAATTTGAGACCCTGTTCTGTTCTGTAATTCAGTTCCTGTGTAGCCAAGTTTCCATTCCGTGTATTACTGATATCTTATGATGTTTCTTTTTCTGTGTGACTTATTTCAGTTAGAATCATCATACCTGAATCCACTCATTGTGCTGCTAAGGGCCTGATGACATAGATTTCATTGCTGAGTGATATTGCTTTGTAAGTAAATACCACAACTTCTGTATCCATTTTTCACTTTCTGCGATGTTGAACTTGTACTGTAAACGAGGTTCTTGTAAACAGAGGCGTCCCAAACTTTGGGGTGGCTGTGTCTTTTTGATTTTAATTTCCCTAAGCTATAGGACCATAAGTGGAAGTGCCCTAGGCTCTGTTGCTTTGTTTTTTAGATGTTTCAGGAAACACCATACACTTCTCCCAAGTGTCTGTTGGCAATTTACATCCCGCCCATCAGCATAACAAGGCTCCCAGTTCTCCATGGCCTGTCCTGCCTTTCTGGATTTTACACTTTTTTCAGATGGCCCTTTTGACCGGGGGGAAGTGAGACTTCATTGTAGTGCAGATTTCCTTTGCAAGCTTGCTTGGTTGGCCAAAAAGGGCGTATGCGTTTTTTCCTGAATATATTCAGGAAAAAACGCATACGCCCTTTTTGGCCAAGTGCATCATTGTGGACGTTCTGCCTCTTTTCCTATGCTTTCAATGCAATTCCAGTCTACCTCCTGAAATCGGTTTCCTGCAATTCTGCCCCGCTTTCAAGTCCTCTTGGCAGCCTTACTTCAGTCTATTTTTGGACGATAGCTGTCATTTATAACTCTGCAGGTTTGTGAATTACAGTGCCCCTGAGCTCCTTTCTTCAACTCGCTTTCTTGTGACCTGGCCGCAACACCGCAGCATGGCTTCAGGCCCTAATCTAGTTCCGGCCCGGCATGCTGAGCCTTTGGTTAATTCCGCTTCCTGGTGGGAAATGAGAGTTAAATTTGCCCGTCCAGACACCTCCAGCTAGCCTCTCATTGCTTCTCGCTATTCCTGTTCATCTTCCGCAGAAATTGCAAACTGGGCCAAACAGGAGGTTAAAGGCGCTGACTCTCCAAGTGGGGAGAGTGTTAGTAAAGCGTCTGGAATGTTGCACCCGAGTACCAGGGTAGGAAAACTGAGACATATTTGAACACGTCTCCCGTTCACATGGTTGATCATACTCTGGGTTCCACATGCATGTTTTAGCTGAAGGAAGAATACCTTAAACCTGGAGAGTTGAGACCCGTGGAATGGGTACCGTGCAATATGACTTCAAAGGGTCTTCATTTGCTCACCGAACCTCTCCAATCCTATCACTGTTGCATTTATGCCCCTGTACACACGCTTGATTCTCTTTTGGAGACATAGCAATCCATAGGTTTTAAGATACTTACTAGTCAGGTACATTCTTAGGCGTTTAATATGGGGTGTTGAGTCCATTTCGTTGAGCAAGGAGTAGCTCTTGTCTATTCCATATTTGGCTTAAGGAACTTTATCTGTGCTCATTTCAATCTCTGGTTTTATGCAGCACCCCAACTCACCTTTCCCCTTAAGCAAGCATAAGTTGGTTTTCTAAATTTGAGACCCTGTACTGTTTTGGAATGCAGTTCCTGTGTAGCCAAGTTTACATTCCGTGTATTAGTGATATCTTATGATGTTTCTTTTTCTGTGTGACTTATTTCAGTTAGAATCATCGTACCTGAATCCACTCATGATGCTGCTACGGGCCTGATGACATAGATTTCATTCCTGAGTGATACTGCATTGTACGTAAGTACCACAAGTTCTTTATCCATTTTTCACTTTCTGTGATATTGAACTTGTACGGTAAACGAGGTTCTTGTAAACGGAGGCGTCCCAAACTTTGGGGTGGCTGTGTCTTTTTGATTTTAATTTCCCTAAGCTATAGGACCATAAGTGGAAGTGCCCTAGGCTCTGTTGCTTTGTTTTTTAGATGTTTCAGGAAACACCATACACTTCTCCTGAGTGTCTGTTGGCAATTTACATCCCGCCCATCAGCATAACAAGGCTCCCAGTTCTCCATGGCCTATCCTGCCTTTCTGGATTTTACACTTTTTTCAGATGGCCCTTTTGACCGGGGGGAAGTGAGACTTCATTGTAGTGCAGATTTCCTTTGCAAGCTTGCTTGGTTGGCCAAAAAGGGCGTATGCGTTTTTTCCTGAATATATTCAGGAAAAAACGCATACGCCCTTTTTGGCCAAGTGCATCATTGTGGACGTTCTGCCTCTTTTCCTATGCTTTCAATGCAATTCCAGTCTACCTCCTGAAATCGGTTTCCTGCAATTCTGCCCCGCTTTCAAGTCCTCTTGGCAGCCTTACTTCAGTCTATTTTTGGACGATAGCTGTCATTTATAACTCTGCAGGTTTGTGAATTACAGTGCCCCTGAGCTCCTTTCTTCAACTCGCTTTCTTTTGAGCTGGCCGCAACACCGCAGGATGGCTTCAGGCCCTAATCTGGTTCCGGCACGGCACACTGAGCCTTTGGTTAATTCCTCTTCCTGGTGGGAAATGAGAGTTAAATTTGCCCGTCCAGATACCTCCAGCTAGCCTCTCATTGGTTCTCGCTATTCCTGTTCATCTTCCGCAGAAATTGCAAACTGGGCCAAACAGGAGGTTAAAGGGACTGACTCTCCAAGTCGGGAGAGTGTTAGTAAAGCGTCTGGAATGTTGCACCCGAGTACCAGGGTAGGAAAATTGGGACATATTTGAACACATCTCCCGATCACATGGTTGATCATACTCTAGGTTCCACATGCATGTTTTAGCTGAAGGAAGAATACCTTAAACCTGGGTAGTTGAAACCCGTGGAATGGGTACCATGCAATATGACTTCAAAGGGTCTTCATTTGCTCACCGAAACTCTCCAATCCTATCACTGCTGCGTTTATGCCCCTGTACACATGCTTGATTCTCTTTCGGAAACATAGCAATCCCTAGGTTTTAAGATACTTACTAGTCAGGTACATTCTTAGGCGTTTAATATGCGGTGTTGAGTCCATTTCTTTGAGCAAGGAGTAGCTCTTGTCTATTCCATATTTGGCTTAAGGAAATTTATCTGTGCTCATTTCAATCTCTGGTTTTATGCAGCACCCCAACTCACCTTTACCCTTAAGCAAGCATAAGTTGGTTTTCTAAATTTGAGACCCTGTTCTGTTCTGTAATTCAGTTCCTGTGTAGCCAAGTTTACATTTCGTGTAATACTGATATCTTATGATGTTTCTTTTTCTGTGTGACTTATTTCAGTTAGAATCATCATACCTGAATCCACTCATTGTGCTACAAAGGGCCTGATGACACAGATTTCATTGCTGAGTGATATTGCTTTGTAAGTAAATACCACAACTTTTTTATCCATTTTTCACTTTCTGCGATGTTGAACTTGTACTGTAAACGAGGTTCTTGTAAACAGAGCCGTTTGAAATTTTGGGGTGGCTGTGTCTTTTTGATTTTAAATTCCCTAAGCTATAGGACCATAAGTGGAAGTGCCCTAGGCCTGTTGCTTTGTTTTTTAGATGTTTCAGGAAACACCATACACTTCTCCGGAGTGGTTGTTGGCAATTTACATCCCGCCCTTCACCATAACAAGGCTCCCAGTTCTCCATGGCCTGTACTGCCTTTCTGGATTTTACACTTTTTTCAGATGGCCCTTTTGACCGGGGGGAAGTGAGACTTCATTGTAGTGCAGATTTCCTTTGCAAGCTTGCTTGGTTGGCCAAAAAGGGCGTATGCGTTTTTTCCTGAATATATTCAGGAAAAAACGCATACGCCCTTTTTGGCCAAGTGCATCATTGTGGACGTTCTGCCTCTTTTCCTATGCTTTCAATGCAATTCCAGTCTACCTCCTGAAATCGGTTTCCTGCAATTCTGCCCCGCTTTCAAGTCCTCTTGGCAGCCTTACTTCAGTCTATTTTTGGACGATAGCTGTCATTTATAACTCTGCAGGTTTGTGAATTACAGTGCCCCTGAGCTCCTTTCTTCAACTCGCTTTCTTTTGAGCTGGCCGCAACACCGCAGGATGGCTTCAGGCCCTAATCTGGTTCCGGCACGGCACGCTGAGCCTTTGGTTAATTCCCCTTCCTGGTGGGAAATGAGAGTTAAATTTGCCCGTCCAGACACCTCCAGCTAGTCTCTCATTGGTTCTCGCTATTCCTGTTCATCTTCCGCAGAAATTGCAAACTGGGCCAAACAGGAGGTTAAAGGGACTGATTCTCCAAGTCGGGAGAGTGTTAGTAAAGCGTCTGGAATGTTGCACCCGAGTACCAGGGTACGAAAACTGAGACATATTTGAACACGTCTCCCGATCACATGGTTGATCATACTCTAGGTTCCACATGCATGTTTTAGCTGAAGGAAGAATACCTTAAACCTGGGTAGTTGAAACCCGTGGAATGGATACCATGCAATATGACCTCAAAGGGTCTTCATTTGCTCACCGAACCTCTCCAATCCTATCACTGCTGCGTTTATGCCCCTGTACACATGCTTGATTCTCTTTCGGAGACATAGCAATCCATAGGTTTTAAGATACTTACTAGTCAGGTACATTCTTAGGCGTTTAATATGAGGTGTTGAGTCCATTTCGTTGAGCAAGGAGTAGCTCTTGTCTATTCCATATTTGGCTTAAGGAACTTTATCTGTGCTCATTTCAATCTCTGGTTTTATGCAGCACCCCAACTCACCTTTCCCCTTAAGCAAGCATAAGTTGGTTTTCTAAATTTGAGACCCTGTTCTGTTCTGTAATTCATTTACTGTGTAGCCAAGTTTACATTCCGTGTATTACTGATATCTTATGATGTTTCTTTTTCTGTGTGACTTATTTCAGTTAGAATCATCATACCTGAATCCACTCATTGTGCTGCTAAGGGCCTGATGACACAGATTTCATTGCTTGGTGATATTGCTTTGTAAGTAAATACCACAACTTCTTTATCCATTTTTCACTTTCTGCGATGTTGAACTTGTACTGTAAACGAGGTTCTTGTAAACAGAGCCGTTCCAAACTTTGGGGTGGCTGTGTCTTTTTGATTTTAATTTCCCTAAGCTATAGGACCATAAGTGGAAGTGCCCTAGGTTCTGTTGCTTTGTTTTTTAGATGTTTCAGGAAACACCATACACTTCTCCCGAGTGGTTGTTGGCAATTTACATCCCGCCCATCAGCATAATAAGGCTCCCAGTTCTCCATGGCCTGTCCTGCCTTTCTGGATTTTACACTTTTTTCAGATGGCCCTTTTGACCGGGGGGAAGTGAGACTTCATTGTAGTGCAGATTTCCTTTGCAAGCTTGCTTGGTTGGCCAAAAAGGGCGTATGCGTTTTTTCCTGAATATATTCAGGAAAAAACGCATACGCCCTTTTTGGCCAAGTGCATCATTGTGGACGTTCTGCCTCTTTTCCTATGCTTTCAATGCAATTCCAGTCTACCTCCTGAAATCGGTTTCCTGCAATTCTGCCCCGCTTTCAAGTCCTCTTGGCAGCCTTACTTCAGTCTATTTTTGGACGATAGCTGTCATTTATAACTCTGCAGGTTTGTGAATTACAGTGCCCCTGAGCTCCTTTCTTCAACTCGCTTTCTTTTGAGCTGGCCGCAACACCGCAGGATGGCTTCAGGCCCTAATCTGGTTCCGGCACGGCACGCTGAGCCTTTGGTTAATTCCCCTTCCTGGTGGGAAATGAGAGTTAAATTTGCCCGTCCAGACACCTCCAGCTAGTCTCTCATTGGTTCTCGCTATTCCTGTTCATCTTCCGCAGAAATTGCAAACTGGGCCAAACAGGAGGTTAAAGGGACTGATTCTCCAAGTCGGGAGAGTGTTAGTAAAGCGTCTGGAATGTTGCACCCGAGTACCAGGGTACGAAAACTGAGACATATTTGAACACGTCTCCCGATCACATGGTTGATCATACTCTAGGTTCCACATGCATGTTTTAGCTGAAGGAAGAATACCTTAAACCTGGGTAGTTGAAACCCGTGGAATGGATACCATGCAATATGACCTCAAAGGGTCTTCATTTGCTCACCGAACCTCTCCAATCCTATCACTGCTGCGTTTATGCCCCTGTACACATGCTTGATTCTCTTTCGGAGACATAGCAATCCATAGGTTTTAAGATACTTACTAGTCAGGTACATTCTTAGGCGTTTAATATGAGGTGTTGAGTCCATTTCGTTGAGCAAGGAGTAGCTCTTGTCTATTCCATATTTGGCTTAAGGAACTTTATCTGTGCTCATTTCAATCTCTGGTTTTATGCAGCACCCCAACTCACCTTTCCCCTTAAGCAAGCATAAGTTGGTTTTCTAAATTTGAGACCCTGTTCTGTTCTGTAATTCATTTACTGTGTAGCCAAGTTTACATTCCGTGTATTACTGATATCTTATGATGTTTCTTTTTCTGTGTGACTTATTTCAGTTAGAATCATCATACCTGAATCCACTCATTGTGCTGCTAAGGGCCTGATGACACAGATTTCATTGCTTGGTGATATTGCTTTGTAAGTAAATACCACAACTTCTTTATCCATTTTTCACTTTCTGCGATGTTGAACTTGTACTGTAAACGAGGTTCTTGTAAACAGAGGCGTTCCAAACTTTGGGGTGGCTGTGTCTTTTTGATTTTAATTTCCCTAAGCTATAGGACCATAAGTGGAAGTGCCCTAGGTTCTGTTGCTTTGTTTTTTAGATGTTTCAGGAAACACCATACACTTCTCCCTAGTGGTTGTTGGCAATTTACATCCCGCCCATCAGCATAACAAGGCTCCCAGTTCTCCATGGCCTGTCCTGCCTTTCTGGATTTTACACTTTTTTCAGATGGCCCTTTTGACCGGGGGGAAGTGAGACTTCATTGTAGTGCAGATTTCCTTTGCAAGCTTGCTTGGTTGGCCAAAAAGGGCGTATGCGTTTTTTCCTGAATATATTCAGGAAAAAACGCATACGCCCTTTTTGGCCAAGTGCATCATTGTGGACGTTCTGCCTCTTTTCCTATGCTTTCAATGCAATTCCAGTCTACCTCCTGAAATCGGTTTCCTGCAATTCTGCCCCGCTTTCAAGTCCTCTTGGCAGCCTTACTTCAGTCTATTTTTGGACGATAGCTGTCATTTATAACTCTGCAGGTTTGTGAATTACAGTGCCCCTGAGCTCCTTTCTTCAACTCGCTTTCTTGTGACCTGGCCGCAACACCGCAGGATGGCTTCAGGCCCTAATCTGGTTCCGGCACGGTACACTGAGCCTTTGGTTATTTCCTCTTCCTGGTGGGAAATGAGAGTTAAATTTGCCCGTCCAGACACCTCCAGCTAGCCTCTCATTGCTTCTCGCTATTCCTGTTCATCTTCCGCAGAAATTGCAAACTGGGCCAAACAGGAGGTTAAAGGCGCTGACTCTCCAAGTGGGGAGAGTGTTAGTAAAGCGTCTGGAATGTTGCACCCGAGTACCAGGGGAGGAAAACTGAGACATATTTGAACACGTCTCCCGTTCACATGGTTGATCATACTTGGGTTCCACATGCATGTTTTAGCTGAAGGAAGAATACCTTAAACCTGGAGAGTTGAGACCCGTGTAATGGGTACCATGCAATATGACTTCAAAGGGTCTTCATTTGCTCACCGAACCTCTCCAATCCTATCACTGCTGCGTTTATGCCCCTGTACACATGCTTGATTCTCTTTCGGAGACATAGCAATCCATAGGTTTTAAGATACTTACTAGTCAGGTACATTCTTTGGCGTTTAATATGCTGTATGAGTCCATTTCGTTGAGCAAGGAGTAGCTCTTGTCTATTCCATATTTGGCTTAAGGAACTTTATCTGTGCTCATTTCAATCTCTGGTTTTATGCAGCACCCCAACTCACCTTTACCCTTAAGCAAGCATAATTTGGTTTTCTAAATTTGAGACCCTGTTCTGTTCTGTAATTCAGTTCCTGTGTAGCCAAGTTTACATTCCATGTATTACTGATATCTTATGATGTTTCTTTTATGTGTGACTTATTTCAGTTCGAATCATCATACCTGAATGCACTCATTATGCTGCTACGGGCCTGATTACATAGATTTCATTGCTGAGTGATATTGCATTGTACGTAAGTACCACAAGTTCTTTATCCATTTTTCACTTTCTGCGATATTGAACTTGTACCGTAAACGAGGTTCTTGTAAACAGAGCCGTCCCAAACTTTGGGGTGGCTGTGTCTTTTTGATTTTAATTTCCCTAAGCTATAGGACCATAAGTGGAAGTGCCCTAGGCTCTGTTGCTTTGTTTTTTAGATGTTTCAGGAAACACCATACACTTCTCCAGAGTGGCTGTTGGCAATTTACATCCCGCCCATCAGCATAACAAGGCTCCCAGTTCTCCATGGCCTGTCGTGCCTTTATGGATTTTACACTTTTTTCACATGGCCCTTTTGACCAGGTGGAAGTGAGACTTCATTGTAGTGCAGATTTCCTTTGCAAGCTTGCTTGGTTGGCCAAAAAGTGCGTATGCGTTTTTTCCTGAATATATTCAGGAAAAAACGCATACGCCCTTTTTGGCCAACTGCATCATTGTCGAGTTTCTGACTCTCTTCATATGCTTTCAATGCAATTCCAGTCTACCTCCTGAAATCGGTTTCCTGCAATTCTGCCTTGCTTTCAATGCCTCTTCATAGCCTTACCTCAATATATTTTTTAAAAATAGTTGGCCTTTATAACTCTGCAGGTTTTTGAATTGCAGTGGCCCTTAGCTCCATTTTTTAGCTCTTATTTTTGTGGTCTTGCCCCGTAACCACAGGATTCCTTGAAGCCCTATTTTTCTTCTGGGGCACCTTGCTGTGCCTTTGGTTAATTCTTCTTACTGATGTGATATTAGAGTGACATGTGCCCATTGAAACCGCTACAGCTATTTTCTCACTGGTTCCCCCTATTCCCATTCATCCTCTGCACTAACTGCAGACTGTGCGATACCAGAACTTAAAGGCATTGACTCCATGTGGGGATGTTGTTAGTAAAGCGGCTGGAATGTCGATCCGGAGCCCCAGGAGAGGAAAAATGAGGTGCGTTTTAGAAACCTTTCCCGATCATATGGTATACCAGTCGCTGGGTTTCCCAAGCATGGTTTAGCTGTAGGAAGATTCCCTTCAACCTGGATTGTTGGGACCCTTGGAATGAGTAGCATGAAGTATTGCATTAAACTTTCGGCAGTTGCTCACCAAAGCTCACCAATCCTGTCAGCCCCAAGTGTCCAGCCTTATGTCTTATCCAGCTGTGGGTTTATATGTGGTCAATCCAGGTTGCATCACAGCCCCTGAGCGAATTTTGTAAGAATTTTTCTCTCTTTCATTGTTTCAGCGTTTTGTTTATAAAATTTATTTCTATAATGGGGTTTAGCTCCTTTTCACTGCTGTGTTTGTGCCGCTCTGCACACACTTGATTCCCTTATGGAGATATATCAATACATGGGTTTTAAGATTCTTATTCCTCAGATATATTTCTCTGCGGTGTATAGGGTGTGTTGAGGCCTGTTCATTGAGCAAGGTGTAGATCTTGTCTAATACCTATTTGGTTTATTGAACGGTATCTGTGCTAATTTCAAACTCTGGTTTTATGCATCACCCCACCTCTCCTTTCCCCTTAAGCTGACATAAGTGTGTTTTCTAAATGTGAGACACTGTTCTGTTCTGTAATTCATTTCTTGTGCAGCCATATTTACCCTCCCTCTATAAGTGATATCTTATGATATGTTTCTTTTTCTGTTTGACTTATTTCAAGTAGTATTATCGGACCTAAATCCACTCTTTATCCTTCTACTAGCCTTATTACATTGATTTCATGGTGAAGAGATATTCCATTGTACATAAGTACCACATCTTCTTTATCCATTGTTCTCTTTCCTGGGATATTTAAGGTGTACTGAAGTTGAGGTTCTTGTAAACAGAGTAGCCCTAAACTGTGGTGTGCTTGTGTCTTGTTGATTTTTAGACTTCCCTAGATATACTCCCATGATTGGAAGTGTCCTATGCTCTGTAGCTCTGTTTTTTAGATGATTTAGGAACCACCATACACTCCTCCAGAGTGGCTCTCGGCAGTTCACACACTGCCCATCAGCGTATAAAGGCTCCCTGTTCTCCATGGCCTGTCCTGCATTTCTGGTTTTTACAATTTTTTAGGATGGCCCTTTTGACCGGTGGGAAGTGAGACTTCTTTGTTGTGCACATTTGCATTGCTTGCTTGCTTCGTTGCCCATAAAGTGCGTATGCGTTTTTTCCTGGATATAATCAGGAAAAAACGCATACGCCCTTTTGGGCCAACTGCATCATTGTCGAAATTCTGCCGCTTTTCATGTGCGTTAAAGACGAGTCCAATCTATCTCTTGAAATCTGTTTCTTGCAATTCTGTCTTGCATTCAGATCCTCTTCTTTGCCTTACCTCAACATATTTTTGGACGTTAGTTTTCATTTATAACTCTGCAGGTTTGTGAATTGCAGTGACCCTGAGCTCCATTTTTTAAGTTGCTCTTTTGTGAGCTGGCCTCAAACCTGCAGGATTGCTTCAGGCCCTATTTTGGCTCCGGCGAGGCAGGCTGAGCCTTTCTTTAATTCTTATTCTTAATGGGAAATTAGAGTGATATGTGCCCGTCCAAACCCCTACAACTCTTCTCTCATTGGTTCCCTCTCTTCCCGTTCATCCTCCTCACAATTTGCAAAATGTGTGGAACAGAAGTTTAAATGTGCTGATTCTCCAAGTGGGGAGATTCTAAGTAGCGTGGCTGGAATGGTGAACAGGAGCACCAGGAGAGGATAAATGAGGTGCATTTTAGACACATCTCCCGATCACATGGTGTACAGTCCTCTGGGTTTTCCATGCATGTTTTAGCTGTAGGAAGATCCCTTGAACCTGCAGATTTGGGACCCATTGAATGGGTACCAGGTAGTATTACTTTAAAGGGTGTGCATTTCCTCACCCAACCTCACATTTCTCTTAGCGCAAACAGTTTCCAGCCTTATGTCTCATCCTGCTGTGGGTCTAGATGTGTTCAATCCATGTTGCATCACCGTCCCTGAGGAAAAGTTGTAAGAGGTTTTCTCTGTCTCTCTGTCGTTTATTTTTTTCAATTTATTACTATATTGGTTACAGCTGATTTTCAAAGCTCTGTTTCTTGCTGCTGTACATCCACTTGATTCACGTACAGAGAGACATCAATAAATTCTTTTTCAGATTCTTACCAGTCGTATATATTCTTTTCCGGTGACTTGAGTGTGCTGAGTGCAGTTCTTTTAGCTACCGTGTAGGCCTTGTTGATTATCAGTTTGGTATTTGGAATGGTATCTTTGCTAATTTCAACCTCCTGGATGATGCCTCACCCCTCCCCACCTTTCCCGTTTAGCAGCCTTATGCGTGTTTTCTACATATTTGACTATGTTTTTGTTTTGTAATTTATTTCATGTGTAGCCATTTTGGATTCCACCTTTAAGTGATATCTTATGATATGTGTCTTTTTCTTTTTGAATTCTGTCACTTAGAATGATCATACGTAACTCCTCCGGAGTTGTTACAACTGGCCATATTTCATTGATTTCCAGGCTGAATAATATTCCACTCTACCTAAGTACCACATCTCTATCCATTTTTTCCCTCCAGAGACATTTAAGTTATATCC
The DNA here is from genome assembly GCF_951394435.1 of Stenella coeruleoalba. Classification (NCBI taxonomy): domain Eukaryota; kingdom Metazoa; phylum Chordata; class Mammalia; order Artiodactyla; family Delphinidae; genus Stenella; species Stenella coeruleoalba. The sequence goes on along the minus strand of NW_027646345.1, from coordinate 42,210 downwards.
TAGTCGAGGATCTTTTAAACAGAGAGGGGGTAAACATTGGGGTGCCTGTGTCCTCTCGATTTTTGTTTTTCCCAAGATATACGCCCATGAGTGCAAGTGCCCTATGCTCTGTAGCTCATTTTTTAGATGCTTTAGTAAACACAATACACTTCTCCAGAATGGCCGTTGGCAATATACATTTCCACTATAAGTCTCACAGGGCTCCCTCTTCTCGTTGCCCTGTCCTGCATTTCTGTTGTTTACGCTTTATGAGGATGACTCTTCTGACTGATGCGAAGTGATATCTTTTGTAGTATTGACTTCCAGTGCCCACCTGTTTGGTTGGCTAAAAAAGTGTATGCCCTTTTCTTGAATATATACAGAAAAGAACGCATACACCCTTTTTGGCCAACTGCAATGTTGGCAATGTTGGCAAATTCAGCTCCTTTTCTTGTGCTTAATGGCGAGTCCTTTCTACCTCCTCAAATCCCTTTCCTGCCATTCTCCCTTGCTTACAAGTCCTTTTCTCTGACTTTCCTCAAGACATTTTTCAGTGATGGATATTTTCAACTCTGCAGTTTTGTGAATTTTACTGCCCCTGAGTTCCATTGTTCAACTTGTGTTTATGGGAACTGGCCACAAAGCAGCGGGATTTCCTCAAGCCCTATACTGTTTCCATGGGCAACCCTAGCCTTTGGTCAATTCGTCTTCCTGATTGGAAATTAGAGTGACATGTGCCTGTCTGAACACCTAGGACTTGTCTCTCATTGTTCCTCATCCTTCCGCTTCATCCTCTGGACAAATTCCAAACTGTACGCAACAGGATGTTGACAGTGCTGACATCTCCAAGTGGGGAGACTGTTAGTAAAGACGCTGGAGGGGTGAACCCGAGCACCAGGAGATGAGGAGATGAGATGCCTTTTCCAAACTCTTCCCGATCAGACGGTATACCATCCTCTGGGTGTGACAGACATGTTTTAGCAGTAGGAAGAGTCCCATTCATGTAAGGAGAACACCAGGGCTTTTTCAAAATCAGTGTCTCCCCGAAACCCAAACTGGGGAATTTTTTAAGCTACGGCTACACATATGTTCATTAAGGGCCTTGGGAAGTAGGCAGAGTCCAAACTTTAGATGATTGAAGTCTTCAGGGTCAGAAGCACTCACCACCAGCTTCCCTTAGGCTACACTTTAACTGTCATTGATAGATGATGTCAATAAAAATATCTATTCTTTTTCAGATTATTTCCCCTTATAGGTTATTGCAAAATGTTGAGTGTAGTTCCCTGTGCTATACAGTAGTTCCTTGTTGATGATCTATTTTATACATAGCAGTGTGTATGTGTTAATTCCAAACTGTTAATTTATCCCTCCTCCCACCTTTCCCCTTTGGTAATAATAAATTATAAGATTTTATACTTCTCAGAAATGGGGGAGCTGAAAGAGAGGTATCATTTTCAATGGAAAAGCATTTAAAACAAGATTGAAGGTTTAACCAAGATTATTAGATGTACATCCTTGGAAAGAAATCACTTCGTTTCTCTAATATTGACCTGACAAATAAGACAAACCTTTTCACTGAACTTGCTTATAAAAAGTGATGGAAATATCAAATGGAAGTGTTAAAAACATCTTATTTTACCCGAGCCTTATACACTGTTCTATGTTAACTACAGTTTGGCTCACACATCTGTTCATTGAGGTTACAATAGTCTCAATTTCTGTTACTGATCCTCCAGAGTGGACCCCAACAAGTGTCCCCCTGCCCAGTGTCATTGGGGCCAACAGATCGAGACTGAGTTTGGTTCACAAGCAAAGGAAACTTTATATTTTGATCAGAGAATGGAGAGGTGAGAGCATGCACTACCCCGTGGGCTGTGGGCTGGGCTGCTGTGTAGAGATCCTGTCAGAGTCAGTGGGAGGGAGGGAGGCGGCGGAGCTCTCGAGGGCCGGGTTGGCTGTAGCTCAGGCTCTATATCGTGGAGTCTGCACTGGGCCCCAGGAGCTGAGGTGTCGACCCAGCCATTCTGCACTAGGAAATCTGGTCTGAAGTGCCGGGTGTGGAACCTCTGCATGCGGGACCCTAGGAGCACGTGAAATTAGACAAAGCACAAAGGATAAAAAAGGTTAGACTTGACTTTATTGCCCAGATTCTATTTTTATCTCCCAGGGATTTTTAATGGGCTTTGCTGGGGACAAACCCCTCCTCTGCCTTTTGTCCCGTTCCTCATTCTTGGAGTGCTGAGGGTGCAGACCCTTCTTCTGTAACTGCTGAGTGCTGAGTTGGGAGCCCTCATACCCTGGGGCGAGGGTCAGAGCTTCTCCCCAGCAGCCTCCCGGTGACGTTGATTGTCCCCAGGACCCCTGCCTCCCTGCTCGTCCACCTGAGCACCAGCATTGGAAGTGTTATAGATTCTAATGACCTTTAAGGGTCCAGGAAAGAGATGTGCAGAGACACTGTGGGGGCCGGTTTCACCCCGCCCCACATTTGTTCGGCCACCTTAGGCTGACCGTCTCTGCCAGCCTAGATGCTCTGACCAGTAGTCTGCGCTTTCTTCAGTTAGGCCCCTGAATTAACGTACAAACAGCACCAGGTGTCAGAGCCCTGCCCGCTCAACTCCCAGACAGTCCAGGGTCAGTGGTGATCAAGGACCATGATGGCTACTGAGTCAACAGCCTTTTGAAGTAAACAGGAGTCCAGCCGGTCTTATTGGCCACCATCATCACGGTGTCTGTAGGCTTTTCTATGGTGACAGTGTGGTATACTGTTCCCCCGCCAAGATTATTAGCTCCCCTCTGGGTGCAGTAAGTCCTGCAAGCAGTAGTCTACTCTTTTGGGACACACTCTTGTTGTTTTATGAGAGAAACTCCAGGTCAAGTGATGTTCACACGAGTCGTCATGGTGCCCTGTTGCCCCCGGTTATCTCTCTGGATGTTGGAGTTGGAGGGCTTCCTCACTCGAGGTCGGTGTGCCCACGGAGCGAACCCTGCAACTTCAGGGCATGGTTGGTGGTTAGGATCACCACGTGGGGTCCTTTTCCCTTAGGAGGGAGGTGGCCTTTTGGGCTGCTGATTTCCAGGTTTTTAGATACCGCCAGTATCTTGGCCAGATGTGGCAGTGGGCCAAGCCCCTTAGTGACCGTAGTTTATCCTACCTGGATGGCATTCTTGCATTGTTCCATTTCAAGTGGTCCCAGTTTTTGCACTAATTCTCCAATGGCGATTCACCTTTCACCGGGAATGTAAAGGTCAAAGAGTTTAGCTAAATTAGGGAGTTCCAGGGCAAGGGTCTGAGTTGACTGCTCTTTCCATTCTTGAAAGGCCACTTCTGGATTCTATTCAAAAGGATCATCATCTTTTCCTTTCAGTGTTTCATATAGAGGCCCAGCTAGTAGACTGTAGTTAGGGATCCAGAAGCAGCAAACCCTGGCCTCCCCAGGAACCCCTAAGCTGTCTTCTAGTTTTAGAAAGGGGTAAGGCTGAAAATGGTTTCTTCCCTTTCCTGGGATGGGCTTCTCCGACCTTCTGTGAGAATGAAGCCCAGGCAGGTCACCGCAGTCTGTGATATTTGAGCTTTTTCTTGGACAACTTCTATCCTTTATTGGCTTGGTAGTTCAGAGGCCTCCTTAGTAGGGCTGGTGATCAGAATGTCGTCTGCATATTGAAGGAGGGTTTCCTTTTCCAGAGGTAGAACTTTTAGGTCTTTAGCTAAGCTTTCCCCAAAGATGGTGTGGGAATTTTTGCACCCTTGGGGCCAGACGGCCCGGAAGTATTGTTTTAGTTGTATGTGGAGTCCTGCCACTCACAAGCCAAAATTTCTTGTGACTCTGGGACTAATGGAATACAAAAGAAGGCATCATTGAAGACTAATACAGAATACCATGTCCTGGTGGTTGGTAGAATGACCAGCAGGGTGTAGGAATTAGGAGCAACTGGAGGTATATCCTCGGTGGCTTCACTGACTGTCCTGACATCCTTTACCAGGTCCCCAGCAGCCCATGGGGCTCTCGTGGTCAGACCAATCCCAGAATATGGAGCTCACCTGGGCAGGTACCCCACCCCCACCCCAGCCCACGGGGCTCTCGTGGTCAGGCCCCTCCCAGGATACAGAGCTTCCCTTGCAGGTACCGTGGCAGGGCTGGGCACACAGGAACCGTGCACATAGCCCTCATTGCAGAGCACCCCCAGCTCACCTGTCGTTCAGAGCTGACACAGAGCACCTCAGAGCAGGACTTGAACTAACAAACAGCAGCTGCGACAGGTCTGTGACCCTGGGCATCACTCCGTGAGGCCTCCCTCCACCTGGTCTTCCAGAGACTTCCACTGCACCCGGGGCACCAGGCCTCTGTCTCCAACCACCACCCACCCCTCCTCTCCCTGACTCCTGGGTTCCTCTCATTAGGAGAGGGTTTTCTTGAAGTTGTCTCCCACTCATGGGCCAGATAAAATGATTAGAAAACAAGCCAAAGCTGCAGCCCCTTGTCTATCCTGACTCTCAGGAGCCCACACCTGTTCCTTGGACCTGGCCGGTTCAGCAAGTTCCATTTTCTGCAACTGTGAGCCCCTGAGGGGTGATGATTGGCTGACCTGGGCAGCCTTACCGTGCCGGCCAGCCCTCCCCAGGTGTGCCTGGGTTGAGATCAATATAAATACCACTCCAGGCAGCAAGAGCCCCTGCAGCCGTGCCTGACGCCATTTTCTCTGCCCTGTCAGCAGTCTCGGGGCTGGGCTGGTGGGAGGGAGTGAGAGGCCACGGCTTTGTGGGTGGCCCAGTGTGAGTGGGGCTCTGCTGGACTTTCTGCAGCAGTTGCCAGGCTGCCACCTGCTAAAGAAGAGGATGTGTCACCCATACCTGCTGCTGGAATTTCTCCCTGGGCAGAGGTGAGGAAGGAAAAAAGCAGTGGGGGCAGGGACAGGACGGGTATCTCAGGCAGGGAAATGGAAATCTTCCAGAAGAGCACCCAGGGCCAGGACCATCCTGGCTGGCCTGCAGGCACCAAGTCGGCCGGCATGCTGTCACTCGTGTGGCTCTATGGCCCTTCCTCTAGGCTTTCAAGTCCTTGTATATATTCAGGTGTTTTACCTGGGATGGGTGGGAATAGTTCAGCAGCAACTGGCCTGGGGCTCAGCTCACATTTACTCACAGATGCCTCGGCACGGTGCCCCAGCTTTGCAATGAGGACGCTTGTTGCGTGGGGGCTGCTGGCTGAATGGGAGACGATTCCCCACCACTGACCAACTTCAGAATTGTTTACAACTGGAGCAAGTGCCCTGATACGGTTTTCCTCTGTGTAACTGGTGGGTTCTGTGTTTTTTTTCTCTTTTTCGTTTTTGGTTCAAGGTAGATTTTATTCCTCTTTTTTGTATTTACAGATATAAGCATGGAAATAATTTATTCATATAAATACATGTATGTGCAGGGAATAATTGTTTTTTCTGTTTTATTTTTTAAATTTTACTTCTTTTTAATTTTGAATTTTATTTTATATTTTTATACAGCAGGTTCTTATTGGTTATCTATTTTATACATATAAATGTATACATGCCAATCCCAGTCTCTCAACTCCTCCCACCACCACCCCCCCAACAGCTTTCCCCCCTTGTTGTCCATACGTTTGTTGTCTACATCTGTTGCTCTATTTATGCCTTGCAAAATGGTTAATCTGTACAGTTTTTCTAGGTTCCACATATATGCATGAATATACAAGATTTGTTTTTCTCTTTCTGACTTACTTCACTCTGTATGACAGTCTCTAGATCCATCGACGTCTCTACAAATGACCCAATTTCATTCCTTTTCATGGCTGAGTAATAGTCCATTTTATATATGTACCACAGCTTTATGCATTCGTCTGTCTGTGGGCATTTAGGTTGCTTCCGTTACCTCGATATTGTAAATAGTGATGCAATGAACATTGCGGTGAATGACTCTTTTTGATTTATGGTTTTGTCTGGGTATATGTCCAGTACTGGGATTGCTGTATCATATGGTAATTCTATTGTTAGTTTCTTAAGAAATTCCATATTGTTCTCCATAATGACTGTATCAATTTATATTCCCAACAATAGTGGAAGAGGGTTCCTTTTCTCCACACCCTTTCCAGCATTTTTTGTTTGTAGATTTTCAATGATGCCTATTCTACCAGGTGTGAGGTGATACCTCATTGTTGAATCCATTTCGTTGAGCAAGGGGTAGCTCTTGTCTATTACATATTTGGCTTATGGAACGGTATCTGTGCTAATTTCAAACTCTGCTTTTATGCAGCACCCCAACTCACCTTCCCCCTTAAGCAGGCATAAGTTGGTTTTCTAAACTTGAGACCCTGTTCTGTTTTGTAATTCAGTTCATGTGTAGCCAAGTTCACATTCCGTGTATTAGTGATACCTCATGATGTTTCTTTTTCTGTGTGACTTATTTCACTTAGAATCATCGTGCCTCAATCCACTCATTATGCTGGTACGGGCCTGGTGACATAGATTTCATTGCTGAGTGGTATTCTGTTGTACAGAAGTACCGCAACTTCTTTATCCATTATTTGCTCTCTGGGATATTTAACTTGTGCCGTAGAAGAGATTCCTGTAAAAAGAGCCGTCCCAAATTTTGGGGTTGCTGTGTCTTTTTGATATTAATTTCCCTAAGCTATAGGACCATAAGTGGAAGTGCCCTAGGCTCTGTTGCTTTGTTTTTTAGATGTTTCAGGAAACACCATACACTTCTCCCGAGTGTCTGTTGGCAATTTACCTCCCGCCCATCAGCATAACAAGGCTCCCAGTTCTGAATGGCCTGTTGCCTTTCTGGATTTTACACTTTTTTCAGATGGCCCTTTTGACCGGGGGGAAGTGAGACTTCATTGTAGTGCAGATTTCCTTTGCAAGCTTGCTTGGTTGGCCAAAAAGGGCGTATGCGTTTTTTCCTGAATATATTCAGGAAAAAACGCATACGCCCTTTTTGGCCAAGTGCATCATTGTGGACGTTCTGCCTCTTTTCCTATGCTTTCAATGCAATTCCAGTCTACCTCCTGAAATCGGTTTCCTGCAATTCTGCCCCGCTTTCAAGTCCTCTTGGCAGCCTTACTTCAGTCTATTTTTGGACGATAGCTGTCATTTATAACTCTGCAGGTTTGTGAATTACAGTGCCCCTGAGCTCCTTTCTTCAACTCGCTTTCTTTTGAGCTGGCCGCAACACCGCAGGATGGCTTCAGGCCCTAATCTGGTTCCGGTACGGCACACTGAGCCTTTGGTTATTTCCTCTTCCTGGTGGGAAATGAGAGTTAAATTTGCCCGTCCAGACACGTCCAGCTAGCCTCTCATTGGTTCTCACTATTCCTGTTCATCTTCCACAGAAATTGCAAACTGTGCCAAACAGGAGGTTAAAGGCGCTGACTCTCCAAGTGGGGAGAGTGTTAGTAAAGAGTCTGGAATGTTGCACGCGAGTACCAGGGGAGGAAAACTGAGACATATTTGAACACGTCTCCCGTTCACATGGTTGATCATACTTGGGTTCCACATGCATGTTTTAGCTGAAGGAAGAATACCTTAAACCTGGAGAGTTAAGACCCGTGGAATGGGTACCATGCAATATGACTTCAAAGGGTCTTCATTTGCTCACCGAATCTCTCCAATCCTATCACTGCTGCGTTAATGACCCTTGTACACACGCTTGATTCTCTTTTGGAGACATAGCAATCCATAGGTTTTAAGATAATTACTAGTCTGGTATATTCTTAGGCATTTGATATGGGGTGTGGAGTCGATTTCGTTGAGCAAGGAGTAGCTCTTGTCTATTCCATATTTGGCTTAAGGAACTTTATCTGTGCTCATTTCAGTCTCTGGTTTTATGCAGCACCCCAACTCACCTTTCCACTTAAGCAAGCATAAGTTGGTTTTCTAAATTTGAGACCCTGTTCTGTTTTGTAATTCAGTTCCTCTGTAGCCAAGTTTAAATTCCATGTATTAGTGATATTTTTTGATGTTTCTTTTTCTGTGTGACTTATTTCAGTTAGAATCACCATACCCGAATCCACTCATTATGCTGTTACGGGCCTGGTGACATAGATTTCATTGCTGAGTGATATTGCTTTGTACATGAGTACCACAACTTCTTTATCCATTTTTCACTTTCTGTGATATTGAACTTGTACGGTAAACGAGGTTCTTGTAAACAGAGGCGTCCCAAACTTTGGGGTGGCTGTGTCTTTTTGATTTTAATTTCCCTAAGCTATAGGACCATAAGTGGAAGTGCACTAGGCTCTGTTGCTTTGTTTTTTAGATGTTTCAGGAAACACCATACACTTCTCCGGAGTGGCTGTTGGCAAATTACATCCCACCCATCAGCATAACAAGGCTCCCAGTTCTCCATGTCCTGTCCTGCCTTTCTGGATTTTACACTTTTTTCAGATGGCCCTTTTGACCGGGGGGAAGTGAGACTTCATTGTAGTGCAGATTTCCTTTGCAAGCTTGCTTGGTTGGCCAAAAAGGGCGTATGCGTTTTTTCCTGAATATATTCAGGAAAAAACGCATACGCCCTTTTTGGCCAAGTGCATCACTGTGGACGTTCTGCCTCTTTTCCTATGCTTGAAATGCAATTCCAGTCTACCTCCTGAAATCGGTTTCCTGCAATTCTGCCCCGCTTTCAAGTCCTCTTGGCAGCCTTACTTCAGTCTATTTTTGGACGATAGCTGTCATTTATAACTCTGCAGGTTTGTGAATTACAGTGCCCCTGAGCTCCTTTCTTCAACTCGCTTTCTTGTGACCTGGCCGCAACACCGCAGGATGTCTTCAGGCCCTAATGTGGTTCCGGCATGGCACGCTGAGCCTTTGGTTAATTCCTCTTCCTGGTGGGAAATGAGAGTTAAATTTGCCCATCCAGACACCTCCAGCTAGTCTTTCAATGGTTCTCGCTATTCCTGTTCATCTTCCACAGAAATTGCAAACAGGGCCAAACAGGAGGTTAAAGGGACTGACTCTCCAAGTGGGGAGAGTGTTAGTAAAGCGTCTGGAATGTTGCACCCGAGTACCAGCCTACGAAAACTGAGACATATTTGAACACGTCTCCCGATCACATGGTTGATCATACTCTAGGTTCCACATGCATGTTTTAGCTGAAGGAAGAATACCTAAAACCTGGGTAGTTGAAACCCGTGTAATGGGTACCATGCAATATGACTTCAAAGGGTCTTCATTTGCTCACCGAACCTCTCCAATCCTATCACTGCTGCGTTTATGCCCCTGTACACATGCTTGATTCTCTTTCGGAGACATAGCAATCCATAGGTTTTAAGATACTTACTAGTCAGGTACATTCTTAGGCGTTTAATATGCGGTGTTGAGTCCATTTCGTTGAGCAAGGAGTAGCTCTTGTCTATTCCATATTTGGCTTAAGGAACTTTATCTGTGCTCATTTCAATCTCTGGTTTTATGCAGCACCCCAACTCACCTTTCCCCTTAAGCAAGCATAAGTTGGTTTTCTAAATTTGAGACCCTGTTCTGTTCTGCAATTCAGTTCCTGTGTAGCCAAGTTTCCATTCCGTGTATTACTGATATCTTATGATGTTTCTTTTTCTGTGTGACTTATTTCAGTTAGAATCATCATACCTGAATCCACTCATTGTGCTGCTAAGGGCCTGATGACACAGATTTCATTGCTGAGTGATATTGCTTTGTAAGTAAATACCACAACTTCTTTATCCATTTTTCACTTTCTGCGATGTTGAACTTGTACTGTAAACGAGGTTCTTGTAAACAGAGCCGTTCCAAACTTTGGGGTGGCTGTGTCTTTTTGATTTTAAATTCCCTAAGCTATAGGACCATAAGTGGAAGTGCCCTAGGCTCTGTTGCTTTGTATTGTAGATGTTTCAGGAAACACCATACACTTCTCCCGAGTGGTTGTTGGCAAATTACATCCCACCCATCAGCATAACAAGGCTCCCAGTTCTCCATGGCCTGTCCTGCCTTTCTGGATTTTACACTTTTTTCAGATGGCCCTTTTGACCGGGGGGAAGTGAGACTTCATTGTAGTGCAGATTTCCTTTGCAAGCTTGCTTGGTTGGCCAAAAAGGGCGTATGCGTTTTTTCCTGAATATATTCAGGAAAAAACGCATACGCCCTTTTTGGCCAAGTGCATCATTGTGGACGTTCTGCCTCTTTTCCTATGCTTCAATGCAATTCCAGTCTACCTCCTGAAATCGGTTTCCTGCAATTCTGCCCCGCTTTCAAGTCCTCTTGGCAGCCTTACTTCAGTCTATTTTTGGACGATAGCTGTCATTTATAACTCTGCAGGTTTGTGAATTACAGTGTCCCTGAGCTCCTTTCTTCAACTCGCTTTCTTTTGAGCTGGCCGCAACACCGCAGGATGGCTTCAGGCCCTAATCTGGTTCCGGTACGGCACGCTGAGCCTTTGGTTATTTCCTCTTCCTGGTGGGAAATGAGAGTTAAATTTGCCCGTCCAGACACCTCCAGCTAGCCTCTCATTGGTTCTCACTATTCCTGTTCATCTTCCGCAGAAATTGCAAACTGGGCCAAACAGGAGGTTAAAGGGACTGACTCTCCAAGTGGGGAGAGTGTTAGTAAAGCGTCTGGAATGTTGCAACCGAGTACCAGGGGAGGAAAACTGAGACATATTTGAACACGTCTCCTGATCACATGGTTGATCATACTCTGGGTTCCACATGCATGTTTTAGCTGAAGGAAGAATACCTTAAACCTGGAGAGTTGAGACCCGTGTAATGGGTACCATGCAATATGACTTCAAAGGGTCTTCATTTGCTCACCGAACCTCTCCAATCCTATCACTGCTGCGTTTATGCCCCTGTACACACGCTTGATTCTCTTTTGGAGACATAGCAATCCATAGGTTTTAAGATACTTACTAGTCAGGTACATTCTTAGGCGTTTAATATGGGGTTTTGAGTCCATTTCGTTGAGCAAGGAGTAGCTCTTGTCTATTCCATATTTGGCTTAAGGAACTTTATCTGTGCTCATTTCAATCTCTGGTTTTATGCAGCACCCCAACTCACCTTTCCCCTTAAGCAAGCATAAGTTGGTTTTCTAAATTTGAGACCCTGTTCTGTTCTGTAATTCAGTTCCTGTGTAGCCAAGTTTACATTCCGTGTATTACTGATATCTTATGATGTTTCTTTTTCTGTGTGACTTATTTCAGTTAGAATCATCATACCTGAATCCACTCATTGTGCTGCTACGGGCCTGATGACATAGATTTCATTGCTGAGTGATACTGCATTGTAAGTAATACCACAACTTCTTTATCCATTTTTCACTTTCTGCGATGTTGAACTTGTACTGTAAACGAGGTTCTTGTAAACAGAGCCGTTCCAAACTTTGGGGTGGCTGTGTCTTTTTTATTTTAATTTCCCTAAGCTATAGGACCATAAGTGGAAGTGCCCTAGGCTCTGTTGCTTTGTTTTTTAGATGTTTCAGGAAACACCATACACTTCTCCCAAGTGTCTGTTGGCAATTTACATCCCGCCCATCAGCATAACAAGGCTCCCAGTTCTCCATGGCCTGTCCTGCCTTTCTGGATTTTACACTTTTTTCAGATGGCCCTTTAGACCGGGGGGAAGTGAGACTTCATTGTAGTGCAGATTTCCTTTGCAAGCTTGCTTGGTTGGCCAAAAAGGGCGTATGCGTTTTTTCCTGAATATATTCAGGAAAAAACGCATACGCCCTTTTTGGCCAAGTGCATCATTGTGGACGTTCTGCCTCTTTTCCTATGCTTTCAATGCAATTCCAGTCTACCTCCTGAAATCGGTTTCCTGCAATTCTGCCCCGCTTTCAAGTCCTATTGGCAGCCTTACTTCAGTCTATTTTTGGACGATAGCTGTCATTTATAACTCTGCAGGTTTGTGAATTACAGTGCCCCTGAGCTCCTTTCTTCAACTCGCTTTCTTGTGACCTGGCCGCAACACCGCAGGATGGCTTCAGGCCCTAATCTGTTTCTGGCCCGGCATTCTGAGCCTTTGGTTAATTCCTCTTTCTGGTGGGAAATGAGAGTTAAATTTGCCCGTCCAGACACCTCCAGCTAGCCTCTCATTGGTTCTCGCTATTCCTGTTCATCTTCCGCAGAAATTGCAAACTGGGCCAAACAGGAGGTTAAAGGGACTGACTCTCCAAGTCGGGAGAGTGTTAGTAAAGCGTCTGGAATGTTGCACCCGAGTACCAGGGGAGGAAAACTGAGACATATTTGAACACGTCTCCCGTTCACATGGTTGATCATACTCTGGGTTCCACATGCATGTTTTAGCTGAAGGAAGAATACCTTAAACCTGGAGAGTTGAGACCCGTGTAATGGGTACCATGCAATATGACTTCAAAGGGTCTTCATTTGCTCACCGAAACTCTCCAATCCTATCACTGCTGCGTTTATGCCCCTGTACACACGCTTGATTCTCTTTTGGAGACATAGCAATCCATAGGTTTTAAGATACTTACTAGTCAGGTACATTCTTAGGCGTTTAATATGGGGTGTTGAGTCCATTTCGTTGAGCAAGGAGTAGCTCTTGTCTATTCCATATTTGGCTTAAGGAACTTTATCTGTGCTCATTTCAATCTCTGGTTTTATGCAGCACCACAACTCACTTTTCCCCTTAAGCAAGCATAAGTTGGTTTTCTAAATTTGAGACCCTGTTCTGTTTTGGAATGCAGTTCCTGTGTAGCCAAGTATACATTCCGTGTATTAGTGATATCTTATGATGTTTCTTTTTCTGTGTGACTTATTTCAGTTAGAATCATCGTACCTGAATCCACTCATTATGCTGCTACGGGCCTGATGACATAGATTTCATTGCTGAGTGATACTGCATTGTACGTAAGTACCACAAGTTCTTTATCCATTTTTCACTTTCTATGATATTGAAGTTGTACGGTAAACGAGGTTCTTGTAAACAGAGGCGTCCCAAACTTTGGGGTGGCTGTGTCTTTTTGATTTTAATTTCCCTAAGCTATAGGACCATAAGTGGAAGTGCCCTAGGCTCTGTTGCTTTGTTTTTTAGATGTTTCAGGAAACACCATACACTTCTCCTGAGTGTCTGTTGGCAATTTACATCCTGCCCATCAGCATAACAAGGCTCCCAGTTCTCCATGGCCTGTCCTGCCTTTCTGGATTTTACACTTTTTTCAGATGGCCCTTTTGACCGGGGGGAAGTGAGACTTCATTGTAGTGCAGATTTCCTTTGCAAGTTTGCTTGGTTGGCCAAAAAGGGCGTATGCGTTTTTTCCTGAATATATTCAGGAAAAAACGCATACGCCCTTTTTGGCCAAGTGCATCATTGTGGACGTTCTGCCTCTTTTCCTATGCTTTCAATGCAATTCCAGTCTACCTCCTGAAATCGGTTTCCTGTAATTCTGCCGCGCTTTCAAGTCCTCTTGGCAGCCTTACTTCAGTATATTTTTGGACGATAGCTGTCATTTATAACTCTGCAGGTTTGTGAATTACAGTGCCCCTGAGCTCCTTTCTTCAACTCGCTTTCTTGTGACCTGGCCGCAACACCGCAGGATGTCTTCAGGCCCTAATCTGGTTCTGGCATGGCACGCTGAGCCTTTGGTTAATTCCTCTTCCTGGTGGGAAATGAGAGTTAAATTTGCCCATCCAGACACCTCCAGCTAGTCTCTCATTGGTTCTCGCTATTCCTGTTCATCTTCCGCAGAAATTGCAAACTGGGCCAAACAGGAGGTTAAAGGGACTGACTCTCCAAGTCGGGAGAGTGTTAGTAAAGCGTCTGGAATGTTGCACCCGAGTACCAGGGTACGAAAACTGAGACATATTTGAACACCTCTCCCGATGACATGGTTGATCATACTCTGGGTTCCACATGCATGTTTTAGCTGAAGGAAGAATACCTAAAACCTGGGTAGTTGAAACCCATGGAATGGGTACACTGCAATATGACTTCAAAGGGTCTTCATTTGCTCACCGAACCTCTCCAATCCTATCACTGCTGTGTTTATGCCCCTGTACACATGCTTCATTCTCTTTCGGAGACATAGCAATCCATAGGTTTTAAGATACTTACTAGTCAGGTACATTCTTAGGCGTTTAATATGCGGTGTTGAGTCCATTTCGTTGAGCAAGGAGTAGCTCTTGTCTATTCCATATTTGGCTTAAGGAACTTTATCTGTGCTCATTTCAATCTCTGGTTTTATGCAGCACCCCAACTCACCTTTCCCCTTAAGCAAGCATAAGTTGGTTTTCTAAATTTGAGAACCTGTTCTGTTCTGTAATTCAGTTCCTGTGTAGCCAAGTTTACATTCCGTGTATTAGTGATATCTTATGATGTTTCTTTTTCTGTGTGACTTATTTCAGTTAGAATCATCGTACCTGAATCTACTCATTGTGCTGCTAAGGGCCTGATGACATAGATTTCATTGCTGAGTGATATTGCTTTGTAAGTGAATACCACAACTTCTTTATCCATTTTTCACTTTCTGCGATGTTGAACTTGTACTGTAAACGAGGTTCTTGTAAACAGAGCCGTTCCAAACTTTGGGGTGGCTGTGTCTTTTTGATTTTAATTTCCCTAAGCTATAGGACCATAAGTGGCAGTGCCCTAGGTTCTGTTGCTTTGTTTTTTAGATGTTTCAGGAAACACCATACACTTCTCCTGAGTGTCTGTTGGTAATTTACATCCCGCCCATCAGCATAACAAGGCTCCCAGTTCTCCATGGCCTGTCCTGCCTTTCTGGATTTTACACTTTTTTCAGATGGCCCTTTTGACCGGGGGGAAGTGAGACTTCATTGTAGTGCAGATTTCCTTTGCAAGCTTGCTTGGTTGGCCAAAAAGGGCGTATGCGTTTTTTCCTGAATATATTCAGGATAAAACGCATACGCCCTTTTTGGCCAAGTGCATCATTGTGGACTTTCTGCCTCTTTTCCTATGCTTTCAATGCAATTCCAGTCTACCTCCTGAAATCGGTTTCCTGCAATTCTGCCCCGCTTTCAAGTCCTCTTGGCAGCCTTACTTCAGTCTATTTTTGGACGATAGCTGTCATTTATAACTCTGCAGGTTTGTGAATTACAGTGCCCCTGAGCTCCTTTCTTCAACTCGCTTTCTTTTGAGCTGGCTGCAACACCGCAGGATGTCTTCAGGCCCTAATCTGGTTCTGGCACGGCATGCTGAGCCTTTGGTTAATTCCTCTTCCTGGTGGGAAATGAGAGTTAAATTTGCCCATCCAGACACCTCCAGCTAGTCTCTCATTGGTTCTCGCTATTCCTGTTCATCTTCCGCAGAAATTGCAAACTGGGCCAAACAGGAGGTTAAAGGGACTGACTCTCCAAGTCGGGAGAGTGTTAGTAAAGCGTCTGGAATGTTGCACCCGAGTACCAGGGTACGAAAACTGGGACATATTTGAACACGTCTCCCGATCACATGGTTGATCATACTCTGGGTTCCACATGCATGTTTTAGCTGAAGGAAGAATACCTAAAAGCTGGGTAGTTGAAACCCGTGGAATGGGTACCATGCAATATGACTTCAAAGGGTCTTCATTTGCTCACCGAACCTCTCCAATCCTATCACTGCTGCGTTTATGCCCCTGTACACATGCTTGATTCTCTTTCGGAGACATAGCAATCCATAGGTTTTAAGATACTTACTAGTCAGGTACATTCTTAGGCGTTTAATATGGGGTGTTGAGTCCATTTCGTTGAGCAAGGAGTAGCTCTTGTCTATTCCATATTTGGCTTAAGGAACTTTATCTGTGCTCATTTCAATCTCTGGTTTTATGCAGCACGCCAACTCACCTTTCCCCTTAAGCAAGCATAAGTTGGTTTTCTAAATTTGAGACCCTGTTCTGTTTTGGAATGCAGTTCCTGTGTAGCCAAGTATACATTCCGTGTATTAGTGATATCTTATGATGTTTCTTTTTCTGTGTGACTTATTTCAGTTAGAATCATCGTACCTGAATCCACTCATTATGCTGCTACGGTCCTGATGACATAGATTTCATTGCTGAGTGATACTGCATTGTACGTAAGTACCACAAGTTCTTTATCCATTTTTCACTTTCTGTGATATTGAACTTGTACGGTAAATGAGGTTCTTGTAAACTGAGGCGTCCCAAACTTTGGGGTGGCTGTGTCTTTTTGATTTTAATTTCCCTAAGCTATAGGACCATAAGTGGAAGTGCCCTAGGCTCTGTTGCTTTGTTTTTTAGATGTTTCAGGAAACACCATACACTTCTCCCGAGTGTCTGTTGGCAATTTACATCCCGCCCATCAGCATAACAAGGCTCCCAGTTCTCCATGGCCTGTCCTGCCTTTCTGGATTTTACACTTTTTTCAGATGGCCCTTTTGACCGGGGGGAAGTGAGACTTCATTGTAGTGCAGATTTCCTTTGCAAGTTTGCTTGGTTTGCCAAAAAGGGCGTATGCGTTTTTTCCTGAATATATTCAGGAAAAAACGCATACGCCCTTTTTGGCCAAGTGCATCATTGTGGACTTTCTGCCTCTTTTCCTATGCTTTCAATGCAATTCCAGTCTACCTCCTGAAATTGGTTTCCTGCAATTCTGCCCCGCTTTCAAGTCCTCTTGGCAGCCTTACTTCAGTCTATTTTTGGAAGATAGCTGTCATTTATAACTCTGCAGGTTTGTGAATTACAGTGCCCCTGAGCTCCTTTCTTCAACTCGCTTTCTTGTGACCTGGCCGCAACACCGCAGGATGGCTTCAGGCCCTAATCTGGTTCCGGCACGGCACGCTGAGCCTTTGGTTATTTCCTCTTCCTGGTGGGAAATGAGAGTTAAATTTGCCCGTCCAGACACCTCCAGCTAGCCTCTCATTGGTTCTCGCTATTCCTGTTCATCTTCCGCAGAAATTGCAAACTGGGCCAAACAGGAGGTTAAAGGCGCTGACTCTCCAAGTGGGGAGAGTGTTAGTAAAGCGTCTGGAATGTTGCACCCGAGTACCAGGGGAGGAAAACTGAGACATATTTGAACACGTCTCCCGTTCACATGGTTGATCATACTTGGGTTCCACATGCATGTTTTAGCTGAAGGAAGAATACCTTAAACCTGGAGAGTTGAGACCCGTGTAATGGGTACCATGCAATATGACTTCAAAGTGTCTTCATTTGCTCACCGAACCTCTCCAATCCTATCACTGCTGCGTTTATGCCCCTGTACACAAGCTTGATTCCCTTTCGGAGACATAGCAATCCATAGGTTTTAAGATACTTACTAGTCAGGTACATTCTTAGGCGTTTAATATGCAGTGTTGAGTCCATTTCGTTGAGCAAGGAGTAGCTCTTGTCTATTCCATATTTGGCTTAAGGAACTTTATCTGTGCTCATTTCAATCTCTGGTTTTATGCAGCACCCCAACTCACCTTTACCCTTAAGCAAGCATAAGTTGGTTTTCTAAATTTGTGACCCTCTTCTGTTCTGTAATTCAGTTCCTGTGTAGCCAACTTTACATTCCGTGTATTACTGATATCTTATGATGTTTCTTTTTCTGTGTGACTTATTTCAGTTAGAATCATCATACCTGAATCCACTCGTTGTGCTGCTAAAGGCCTGATGACATAGATTTCATTGCTGAGTGATATTGCTTTGTAAGTAAATATCACAACTTCTTTATCCATTTTTCACTTTCTGCGATGTTGAACTTGTACTGTAAACGAGGTTCTTGTAAACAGAGGCGTCCCAAACTTTGGGGTGGCTGTGTCTTTTTGATTTTAATTTCCCTAAGCTATAGGACCATAAGTGGCAGTGCCCTAGGCTCTGTTGCTTTGTTTTTTAGATGTTTCAGGAAACACCATACACTTCTCCCGAGTGGTTGTTGGCAATTTACATCCCGCCCATCAGCATAACAAGGCTCCCAGTTCTCCATGGCCTGTCCTGCCTTTCTGGATTTTACACTTTTTTCACATGGCCCTTTTGACCGGGGGGAAGTGAGACTTCATTGTAGTGCAGATTTCATTTGCAAGCTTGCTTGGTTGGCCAAAAAGGGCGTATGCGTTTTTTCCTGAATATATTCAGGAAAAAACGCATACGCCCTTTTTGACCAAGTGCATCATTGTGGACGTTCTGCCTCTTTTCCTATGCTTTCAATGCAATTCCAGTCTACCTCCTGAAATCGGTTTCCTGCAATTCTGCCCCGCTTTCAAGTCCTCTTGGCAGCCTTACTTCAGTCTATTTTTGGACGATAGCTGTCATTTATAACTCTGCAGGTTTGTGAATTACAGTGCCCCTGAGCTCCTTTCTTCAACTCGCTTTCTTGTGACCTGGCCGCAACACCGCAGGATGGCTTCAGGCCCTAATCTGGTTCCGGCACGGCATGCTGAGCCTTTGGTTATTTCCTCTTCCTGGTGGGAAATGAGAGTTAAATTTGCCCGTCCAGACACCTCCAGCTAGCCTCTCATTGCTTCTCGCTATTCCTGTTCATCTTCCGCAGAAATTGCAAACTGGGCCAAACAGGAGGTTAAAGGCGCTGACTCTCCAAGTGGGGAGAGTGTTAGTAAAGCATCTGGAATGTTGCACGCGAGTACCAGGGGAGGAAAACTGAGACATATTTGAACACGTCTCCCGTTCACATGGTTGATCATACTTGGGTTCCACATGCATGTTTTAGCTGAAGGAAGAATACCTTAAACCTGGAGAGTTAAGACCCGTGGAATGGGTACCATGCAATATGACTTCAAAGGGTCTTCATTTGCTCACCGAAACTCTACAATCCTATCACTGCTGCGTTTATGCCCCTGTACACATGCTTGATTCTCTTTCGGAGACATAGCAATCCATAGGTTTTAAGATACTTACTAGTCAGGTACATTCTTAGGCGTTTAATATGCGTTGTTGAGTCCATTTCGTTGAGCAAGGAGTAGCTCTTGTCTATTCCATATTTGACTTAAGGAACTTTATCTGTGCTCATTTCAATCTCTGGTTTTATGCAGCACCCCAACACACCTTTACCCTTAAGCAAGGCTAAGTTGGTTTTCTAAATTTGAGACCCTGTTCTGTTCTGTAATTCAGTTCCTGTGTAGCCAAGTTTACATTCCATGTATTACTGATATCTTATGATGTTTCATTTTCTGTGTGACTTATTTCAGTTAGAATCATCATACCTGAATCCACTCATTGTGCTGCTAAGGGCCTGATGACACAGATTTCATTGCTGAGTGATATTGCTTTGTAAGTAAATACCACAACTTCTTTATCCATTTTTCAATTTCTGCGATGTTGAACTTGTACTGTAAACGAGGTTCTTGTAAACAGAGCCGTTCCAAACTTTGGGGTGGCTGTGTCTTTTTGATTTTAATTTCCCTAAGCTATAGGACCATAAGTGGAAGTGCCCTAGGTTCTGTTGCTTTGTTTTTTAGATGTTTCAGGAAACACCATACACTTCTCCCGAGTGTCTGTTGGCAATTTACATCCCGCCCATCAGCATAACAAGGCTCCCAGTTCTCCATGGCCTGTCCTGCCTTTCTGGATTTTACACTTTTTTCAGATGGCCCTTTTGACCGGGGGGAAGTGAGACTTCATTGTAGTGCAGATTTCCTCTGCAAGCTTGCTTGGTTGGCCAAAAAGGGCGTATGCGTTTTTTCCTGAATATATTCAGGAAAAAACGCATACGCCCTTTTTGGCCAAGTGCATCATTGTGGACGTTCTGCCTCTTTTCCTATGCTTTCAATGCAATTCCAGTCTACCTCCTGAAATCGGTTTCCTGCAATTCTGCCCCACTTTCAAGTCCTCTTGGCAGCCTTACTTCAGTCTATTTTTGGACGATAGCTGTCATTTATAACTCTGCAGGTTTGTGAATTACAGTGCCCCTGAGCTCCTTTCTTCAACTCGCTTTCTTGTGACCTGGCCGCAACACCGCAGGATGGCTTCAGGCCCTAATCTGGTTCCGGTACGGCACGCTGAGCCTTTGGTTATTTCCTCTTCCTGGTGGGAAATGAGAGTTAAATTTGGCCGACCAGACACCTCCAGCTAGCCTCTCATTGGTTCTCGCTATTCCTGTTCATCTTCCGCAGAAATTGCAAACTGGGCCAAACAGGAGGTTAAAGGCGCTGACTCTCCAAGTGGGGAGAGTGTTAGTAAAGCGTCTGGAATATTGCACCCGAGTACCAGGGGAGGAAAACTGAGACATATTTGAACACGTCTCCCGTTCACACGGTTGATCATACTCTGGGTTCCACATGCGTGTTTTAGCTGAAGGAAGAATACCTTAAACCTGGAGAGTTGAGACCCGTGGAATGGATACCATGCAATATGTCTTCAAAGGGTCTTCATTTGCTCACCGAACCTCTCCAATCCTATCACTGATGCGTTTATGCCCCTGTACACACGCTTGATTCTCTTTTGGAGACATAGCAATCCATAGGTTTTAAGATACTTACTAGTCAGGTACATTCTTAGGCGTTTAATATGGGGTGTTGAGTCCATTTCGTTGAGCAAGGAGTAGCTCTTGTCTATTCCATATTTAGCTTAAGGAACTTTATCTGTGCTCATTTCAATCTCTGGTTTTATGCAGCACCCCAACTCACCTTTCCCCTTAAGCAAGCATAAGTTGGTTTTCTAAATTTGAGACCCTGTTCTGTTTTGGAATGCAGTTCCTGTGTAGCCAAGTTTACATTCCGTGTATTAGTGATATCTTATGATGTTTCTTTTTCTGTGTGACTTATTTCAGTTAGAATCATCGTACCTGAATCCACTCATTATGCTGCTACGGTCCTGATGACATAGATTTCATTGCTGAGTGATACTGCATTGTACGTAAGTACCACAAGTTCTTTATCCATTTTTCACTTTCTGTGATATTGAACTTGTACGGTAAATGAGGTTCTTGTAAACTGAGGCGTCCCAAACTTTGGGGTGGCTGTGTCTTTTTGATTTTAATTTCCCTAAGATATAGGACCATAAGTGGAAGTGCCCTAGGCTCTGTTGCTTTGTTTTTTAGATGTTTCAGGAAACACCATACACTTCTCCGGAGTGTCTGTTGGCAATTTACATCCCGCCCATCAGCATAACAAGGCTCCCAGTTCTCCATGGCCTGTCCTGCCTTTCTGGATTTTACACTTTTTTCAGATGGCCCTTTTGACCGGGGGGAAGTGAGACTTCATTGTAGTGCAGATTTCCTTTGCAAGTTTGCTTGGTTGGCCAAAAAGGGCGTATGCGTTTTTTCCTGAATATATTCAGGAAAAAACGCATACGCCCTTTTTGGCCAAGTGCATCATTGTGGACGTTCTGCCTCTTTTCCTATGCTTTCAATGCAATTCCAGTCTACCTCCTGAAATCGGTTTCCTGCAATTCTACCCCGCTTTCAAGTCCTCTTGGCAGCCTTACTTCAGTCTATTTTTGGACGATAGCTGTCATTTATAACTCTGCAGGTTTGTGAATTACAGTGCCCCTGAGCTCCTTTCTTCAACTCGCTTTCTTGTGACCTGGCCGCAACACCGCAGGATGGCTTCAGGCCCTAATCTGGTTCCGGCACGGCACGCTGAGCCTTTGGTTATTTCCTCTTCCTGGTGGGAAATGAGAGTTAAATTTGCCCGTCCAGACACCTCCAGCTAGCCTCTCATTGGTTCTCGCTATTCCTGTTCATCTTCCGCAGAAATTGCAAACTGTGCCAAACAGGAGGTTAAAGGCGCTGACTCTCCAAGTGGGGAGAGTGTTAGTAAAGCGTCTGGAATGTTGCACCCGAGTACCAGGGGAGGAAAACTGAGACATATTTGAACACGTCTCCCGTTCACATGGTTGATCATACTTGGGTTCCACATGCATGTTTTAGCTGAAGGAAGAATACCTTAAACCTGGAGAGTTGAGACCCGTGTAATGGGTACCATGCAATATGACTTCAAAGGGTCTTCATTTGCTCACCGAACCTCTCCAATTCTATCACTGATGCGTTTATGCCCCTGTACACACGCTTGATTCTCTTTTGGAGACATAGCAATCCATAGGTTTTAAGATACTTACTAGTCAGGTACATTCTTAGGCGTTTAATATGGGGTGTTGAGTCCATTTCGTTGAGCAAGGAGTAGCTCTTGTCTATTCCATATTTAGCTTAAGGAACTTTATCTGTGCTCATTTCAATCTCTGGTTTTATGCAGCACCCCAACTCACCTTTCCGCTTAAGCAAGCATAAGTTGGTTTTCTAAATTTGAGACCCTGTTCTGTTTTGGAATGCAGTTCCTGTGTAGCCAAGTTTACATTCCGTGTATTAGTGATATCTTATGATGTTTCTTTTTCTGTGTGACTTATTTCAGTTAGAATCATCGTACCTGAATCCACTCATTATGCTGCTACGGTCCTGATGACATAGATTTCATTGCTGAGTGATACTGCATTGTACGTAAGTACCACAAGTTCTTTATCCATTTTTCACTTTCTGTGATATTGAACTTGTACGGTAAATGAGGTTCTTGTAAACTGAGGCGTCCCAAACTTTGGGGTGGCTGTGTCTTTTTGATTTTAATTTCCCTAAGATATAGGACCATAAGTGGAAGTGCCCTAGGCTCTGTTGCTTTGTTTTTTAGATGTTTCAGGAAACACCATACACTTCTCCGGAGTGTCTGTTGGCAATTTACATCCCGCCCATCAGCATAACAAGGCTCCCAGTTCTCCATGGCCTGTCCTGCCTTTCTGGATTTTACACTTTTTTCAGATGGCCCTTTTGACCGGGGGGAAGTGAGACTTCATTGTAGTGCAGATTTCCTTTGCAAGTTTGCTTGGTTGGCCAAAAAGGGCGTATGCGTTTTTTCCTGAATATATTCAGGAAAAAACGCATACGCCCTTTTTGGCCAAGTGCATCATTGTGGACGTTCTGCCTCTTTTCCTATGCTTTCAATGCAATTCCAGTCTACCTCCTGAAATCGGTTTCCTGCAATTCTGCCCCGCTTTCAAGTCCTCTTGGCAGCCTTACTTCAGTCTATTTTTGGACGATAGCTGTCATTTATAACTCTGCAGGTTTGTGAATTACAGTGCCCCTGAGCTCCTTTCTTCAACTCGCTTTCTTGTGACCTGGCCGCAACACCGCAGGATGGCTTCAGGCCCTAATCTGGTTCCGGCACGGCACGCTGAGCCTTTGTTTATTTCCTCTTCCTGGTGGAAATGAGAGTTAAATTTGCCCGTCCAGACACCTCCAGCTAGCCTCTCATTGGTTCTCGCTATTCCTGTTCATCTTCCGCAGAAATTGCAAACTGTGCCAAACAGGAGGTTAAAGGCGCTGACTCTCCAAGTGGGGAGAGTGTTAGTAAAGCGTCTGGAATGTTGCACCCGAGTACCAGGGGAGGAAAACTGAGACATATTTGAACACGTCTCCCGTTCACATGGTTGATCATACTTGGGTTCCACATGCATGTTTTAGCTGAAGGAAGAATACCTTAAACCTGGAGAGTTGAGACCCGTGTAATGGGTACCATGCAATATGACTTCAAAGTGTCTTCATTTGCTCACCGAACCTCTCCAATCCTATCACTGCTGCGTTTATGCCCCTGTACACACGCTTGATTCCCTTTCGGAGACATAGCAATCCATAGGTTTTAAGATACTTACTAGTCAGGTACATTCTTAGGCGTTTAATATGCGGTGTTGAGTCCATTTCGTTGAGCAAGGAGTAGCTCTTGTCTATTCCATATTTGGCTTAAGGAACTTTATCTGTGCTCATTTCAATCTCTGGTTTTATGCAGCACCCCAACTCACCTTTACCCTTAAGCAAGCATAAGTTGGTTTTCTAAATTTGTGACCCTGTTCTGTTCTGTAATTCAGTTCCTGTGTAGCCAACTTTACATTCCGTGTATTACTGATATCTTATGATGTTTCTTTTTCTGTGTGACTTATTTCAGTTAGAATCATCATACCTGAATCCACTCATTGTGCTGCTAAAGGCCTGATGACATAGATTTCATTGCTGAGTGATATTGCTTTGTAAGTAAATACCACAACTTCTTTATCCATTTTTCACTTTCTGCGATGTTGAACTTGTACTGTAAACGAGGTTCTTGTAAACAGAGGCGTCCCAAACTTTGGGGTGGCTGTGTCTTTTTGATTTTAATTTCCCTAAGCTATAGGACCATAAGTGGAACTGCCCTAGGCTCTGTTGCTTTGTTTTTTAGATGTTTCAGGAAACACCATACACTTCTCCCGAGTGGTTGTTGGCAATTTACATCCCGCCCATCAGCATAACAAGGCTCCCAGTTCTCCATGGCCTGTCCTGCCTTTCTGGATTTTACACTTTTTTCAGATGGCCCTTTTGACCGGGGGGAAGTGAGACTTCATTGTAGTGCAGATTTCCTTTGCAAGCTTGCTTGGTTGGCCAAAAA
The DNA here is from genome assembly GCF_951394435.1 of Stenella coeruleoalba. Taxonomy (NCBI): domain Eukaryota; kingdom Metazoa; phylum Chordata; class Mammalia; order Artiodactyla; family Delphinidae; genus Stenella; species Stenella coeruleoalba. The sequence continues at coordinate 17,965 of NW_027646345.1, read as the reverse complement.
GTGCGTATGCGTTTTTTCCTGAATATATTCAGAAAAAAACGCATACGCCCTTTTTGGCCAAGTGCATCATTGTGGACGTTCTACCTCTTTTCCTATGCTTTCAATGCAATTCCAGTCTACCTCCTGAAATCGGTTTCCTGCAATTCTGCCCCGCTTTCAAGTCCTCTTGGCAGCCTTACTTCAGTCTATTTTTGGACGATAGCTGTCATTTATAACTCTGCAGGTTTGTGAATTACAGTGCCCCTGAGCCCCTTTCTTCAACTCGCTTTCTTTTGAGCTGGCCGCAACACCGCAGGATGGCTTCAGGCCCTAATCTGGTTCCGGCACGGCACGCTGAGCCTTTGGTTAATTCCTCTTCCTGGTGGGAAATGAGAGTTAAATTTGTCCGTCCAGACACCTCCAGCTAGTCTCTCATTGGTTCTCACTATTCCTGTTCATCTTCTGCAGAAATTGCAAACTGGGCCAAACAGGAGGTTAAAGGGACTGACTCTCCAAGTCGGGAGAGTGTTAGTAAAGCGTCTGGAATGTTGCACCCGAGTACCAGGGTACGAAAACTGAGACATATTTGAACACGTCTCCCGATCACATGGTTGATCATACTCTGGGTTCCACATGCATGTTTTAGCTGAAGGAAGAATACCTAAAACCTGGGTAGTTGAAACCCTTGGAATGGGTACCATGCAATATGACTTCAAAGGGTCTTCATTTGCTCACCGAACCTCTCCAATCCTATCACTGCTGCGTTTATGCCCCTGTACACATGCTTGATTCTCTTTCGGAGACATAGCAATCCATAGGTTTTAAGATACTTACTAGTCAGGTACATTCTTAGACGTTTAATATGCGGTGTTGAGTCCATTTCGTTGAGCAAGGAGTAGCTCTTGTGTATTCCATATTTGGCTTAAGGAACTTTATCTGTGCTCATTTCAATCTCTGGTTTTATGCAGCACCCCAACTCACCTTTCCCCTTAAGCAAGCATAAGTTGGTTTTCTAAATTTGAGACCCTGTTCTGTTCTGTAATTCAGTTCCTGTGTAGCCAAGTTTCCATTCCGTGTATTACTGATATCTTATGATGTTTCTTTTTCTGTGTGACTTATTTCAGTTAGAATCATCATACCTGAATCCACTCATTGTTCTGCTAAGGGCCTGATGACATAGATTTCATTGCTGAGTGATACTGCATTGTACGTAAGTACCACAAGTTCTTTATCCATTTTTCACTTTCTGTGATATTGAACTTGTACGGTAAATGAGGTTCTTGTAAACAGAGGCGTCCCAAATTTTGGGGTGGCTGTGTCTTTTTGATTTTAATTTCCCTAAGCTATAGGACCATAAGTGGAAGTGCCCTAGGCTCTGTTGCTTTGTTTTTTAGATGTTTCAGGAAACACGATACACTTCTCCCGAGTGTCTGTTGGCAATTTACATCCCGCCCATCAGCATAACAAGGCTCCCAGTTCTCCAGGGCCTGTCCTGCCTTTCTGGATTTTACACTTTTTTCAGATGGCCCTTTTGACCGTGGGGAAGTGAGGCTTCATTGTACTGCAGACTTCTTTGCAAGCTTGCTTGGTTGGCCAAAAAGGGCGTATGCGTTTTTTCCTGAATATATTCAGGAAAAAACGCATACGCCCTTTTCGGCCAAGTGCATCATTGTGGACGTTCTGCCTCTTTTCCTATGCTTTCAATGCAATTCCAGTCTACCTCCTGAAATCGGTTTCCTGCAATTCTGCCCCGCTTTCAAGTCCTCTTGGCAGCCTTACTTCAGTCTATTTTTGGACGATAGCTGTCATTTATAACTCTGCAGGTTTGTGAATTACAGTGCACCTGAGCTCCTTTCTTCAACTCGCTTTCTTGTGACCTGGCCGCAACACCGCAGGATGGCTTCAGGCCCTAATCTTGTTCCGGCACGGCACGCTGAGCCTTTGGTTAATTCCTCTTCCTGGTGGGATGTGAGTGTTAAATTTGCCCGTCAGGACACCTCCAGCTAGTCTCTCATTGGTTCTCGCTATTCCTGTTCATCTTCCGCAGAAATTGCAAACTGGGCCAAACAGGAGATTTAAGGGACTGACTCTCCAAGTCGGGAGAGTGTTGGTAAAGCGTGTGGAATGTTGCACCCGAGTACCAGGATACGAGAACTGAGAAATATTTGAACACGTCTCTCGATCACATGGTTGATCATACTCTAGGTTCCACATGCAAGTTTTAGCTGAAGGAAGAATACCTTAAACCTGGGTAGTTAAAACCCGTGGAATGGGTACCATGTAATATGACTTCAAAGGGTCTTCTTTTGCTCACCGAACCTCTCCAATCCTTTCACTGCTGTGTTTATGCCCCTGTACACATGCTTCATTCTCTTTCGGAGACATAGCAATCCATAGGTTTTAAGATACTTACTAGTCAGGTACATTCTTAGGCGTTTAATATGCGGTGTTGAGTCCATTTCGTTGAGCAAGGAGTAGCTCTTGTCTATTCCATATTTGGCTTAAGGAACTTTATCTGTGCTCATTTCGATCTCTGGTTTTATGCAGCACCCCAACTCACCTTTCCCCTTAAGCAAGCATAAGTTGGTTTTCTAAATTTGAGACCCTGTTCTGTTCTGTAATTCAGTTCCTGTGTAGCCAAGTTTACATTCCGTGTATTACTGATATCTTATGATGTTTCTTTTTCTGTGTGACTTATTTCAGTTAGAATCATCATACCTGAATCCACTCATTGTGCTGCTAAGGGCCTGATGACATAGATTTCATTGCTGAGTGATATTGCTTTGTAAGTAAATACCACAACTTCTTTATCCATTTTTCACTTTCTGCGATGTTGAACTTGTACTGTAAATGAGGTTCTTGTAAACAGAGCCGTTCCAAACTTTGGGGTGGCTGTGTCTTTTTGATTTTAATTTCCCTAAGCTATAGGACCATAAGTGGAAGTGCCCTAGGCTCTGTTGCTTTGTTTTTTAGATGTTTCAGGAAACACCATACACTTCTCCCCAGTGTCTGTTGGCAATTTACATCCCGCCCATCAGCATAACAAGGCTCCCAGTTCTCCATGGCCTGTCCTGCCTTTCTGGATTTTACACTTTTTTCAGATGGCCCTTTTGACCGGGGGGAAGTGAGAGTTCATTGTACTGCAGATTTCCTTTGCAAGCTTGCTTGGTTGGCCAAAAAGGGCGTATGCGTTTTTTCCTGAATATATTCAGGAAAAAACGCATACGCCCTTTTTGGCCAAGTGCATCATTGTGGACGTTCTGCCTCTTTTCCTATGCTTTCAATGCAATTCCAGTCTACCTCCTGAAATCGGTTTCCTGCAATTCTGCCCCGCTTTCAAGTCCTCTTGGCAGCCTTACTTCAGTCTATTTTTGGACGATAGCTGTCATTTATAACTCTGCAGGTTTGTGAATTACAGTGCCCCTGAGCTCCTTTCTTCAACTCGCTTTCTTGTGACCTGGCCGCAACACCGCAGGATGGCTTCAGGCCCTAATCTGGTTCCGGCACGGCACGCTGAGCCTTTGGTTAATTCCTCTTCCTGGTGGGATGTGAGTGTTAAATTTGCCCGTCAGGACACCTCCAGCTAGTCTCTCATTGGTTCTCGCTATTCCTGTTCATCTTCCGCAGAAATTGCAAACTGGGCCAAACAGGAGATTTAAGGGACTGACTCTCCAAGTCGGGAGAGTGTTGGTAAAGCGTGTGGAATGTTGCACCCGAGTACCAGGATACGAGAACTGAGAAATATTTGAACACGTCTCTCGATCACATGGTTGATCATACTCTAGGTTCCACATGCAAGTTTTAGCTGAAGGAAGAATACCTTAAACCTGGGTAGTTAAAACCCGTGGAATGGGTACCATGTAATATGACTTCAAAGGGTCTTCTTTTGCTCACCGAACCTCTCCAATCCTTTCACTGCTGTGTTTATGCCCCTGTACACATGCTTCATTCTCTTTCGGAGACATAGCAATCCATAGGTTTTAAGATACTTACTAGTCAGGTACATTCTTAGGCGTTTAATATGCGGTGTTGAGTCCATTTCGTTGAGCAAGGAGTAGCTCTTGTCTATTCCATATTTGGCTTAAGGAACTTTATCTGTGCTCATTTCGATCTCTGGTTTTATGCAGCACCCCAACTCACCTTTCCCCTTAAGCAAGCATAAGTTGGTTTTCTAAATTTGAGACCCTGTTCTGTTCTGTAATTCAGTTCCTGTGTAGCCAAGTTTACATTCCGTGTATTACTGATATCTTATGATGTTTCTTTTTCTGTGTGACTTATTTCAGTTAGAATCATCATACCTGAATCCACTCATTGTGCTGCTAAGGGCCTGATGACATAGATTTCATTGCTGAGTGATATTGCTTTGTAAGTAAATACCACAACTTCTTTATCCATTTTTCACTTTCTGCGATGTTGAACTTGTACTGTAAATGAGGTTCTTGTAAACAGAGCCGTTCCAAACTTTGGGGTGGCTGTGTCTTTTTGATTTTAATTTCCCTAAGCTATAGGACCATAAGTGGAAGTGCCCTAGGCTCTGTTGCTTTGTTTTTTAGATGTTTCAGGAAACACCATACACTTCTCCCCAGTGTCTGTTGGCAATTTACATCCCGCCCATCAGCATAACAAGGCTCCCAGTTCTCCATGGCCTGTCCTGCCTTTCTGGATTTTACACTTTTTTCAGATGGCCCTTTTGACCGGGGGGAAGTGAGAGTTCATTGTACTGCAGATTTCCTTTGCAAGCTTGCTTGGTTGGCCAAAAAGGGCGTATGCGTTTTTTCCTGAATATATTCAGGAAAAAACGCATACGCCCTTTTTGGCCAAGTGCATCATTGTGGACGTTCTGCCTCTTTTCCTATGCTTTCAATGCAATTCCAGTCTACCTCCTGAAATCGGTTTCCTGCAATTCTGCCCCGCTTTCAAGTCCTCTTGGCAGCCTTACTTCAGTATATTTTTGGACGATAGCTGTCATTTATAACTCTGCAGGTTTGTGAATTACAGTGCCCCTGAGCTCCTTTCTTCAACTCGCTTTCTTGTGACCTGGCCGCAACACCGCAGGATGGCTTCAGGCCCTAATCTGGTTCCGGCACGGCATGCTGAGCCTTTGGTTAATTCCTCTTCCTGGTGGGAAATGAGAGTTAAATTTGCCCGTCCAGACACCTCCAGCTAGTCTCTCATTGGTTCTCACTATTCCTGTTCATCTTCCGCAGAAATTGCAAACTGGGCCAAACAGGAGGTTTAAGGCGCTGACTCTCCAAGTGGGGAGAGTGTTAGTAAAGCATCTGGAATGTTGCACCCGAGTACCAGGGGAAGAAAACTGAGACATATTTGAACACGTCTCCCGTTCACACGGTTGATCATACTCTGGGTTCCACATGCATGTTTTAGCTGAAGGAAGAATACCTGAAACCTGCAGAGTTGAGACCCGTGGAATGGGTATCATACAATATGACTTCAAAGGGTCTTCATTTGCTCACCGAACCTCTCCAATCCTATCACTGCTGCGTTTATGCCCCTGTACACACGCTTGATTCTCTTTTGGAGACATAGCAATCCATAGGTTTTAAGATACTTACTAGTCAGGTACATTCTTAGGCGTTTAATATGGGGTGTTGAGTCCATTTCGTTGAGCAAGGAGTAGCTCTGGTCTATTCCATATTTGGCTTAAGGAACTTTAACTGTGCTCATTTCAATCTCTGGTTTTATGCAGCACCCCAACTCACCTTTCCCCTTAAGCAAGCATAAGTTGGTTTTCTAAATTTGAGACCCTGTTCTGTTTTGGAATGCAGTTCCTGTGTAGCCAAGTTTCCATTCCGTGTATTACTGATATCTTATGATGTTTCTTTTTCTGTGTGACTTATTTCAGTTAGCATCATCGTACCTGAATCCACTCATTATGCTGCCACGGGCCTGATGACATAGATTTCATTGCTGAGTGATACTGCATTGTACGTAAGTACCACAAGTTCTTTATCCATTTTTCACTTTCTGTGATATTGAACTTGTACAGTAAACGAGGTTCTTGTAAACAGAGGCGTCCCAAACTTTGGGGTGGCTGTGTCTTTTTGATTTTAATTTCCCTAATCTATAGGACCATAAGTGGAAGTGCCCTAGGCTCTGTTGCTTTGTTTTTTAGATGTTTCAGGAAACACCATACACTTCTCCCGAGTGTCTGTTGGCAATTTACATCCCGCCCATCAGCATAACAAGGCTCCCAGTTGTCCATGGCCTGTCCTGCCTTTCTGGATTTTACACTTTTTTCAGATGGCCCTTTTGACCGGGGGGAAGTGAGACTTCATTGTAGTGCAGATTTCCTTTGCAAGTTTGCTTGGTTGGCCAAAAAGAGCGTATGCGTTTTTTCCTGAATATATTCAGGAAAAAACGCATACGCCCTTTTTGGCCAAGTGCATCATTGTGGACGTTCTGCCTCTTTTCCTATGCTTTCAATGCAATTCCAGTCTACCTCCTGAAATCGGTTTCCTGCAATTCTGCCCCGCTTTCAAGTCCTCTTGGCAGCCTTACTTCAGTCTATTTTTGGACGATAGCTGTCATTTATAACTCTGCAGGTTTGTGAATTACAGTGCCCCTGAGCTCCTTTCTTCAACTCACTTTCTTGTGACCTGGCCGCCACACTGCAGGATTGCTTGAGGCCCTAATCTGGTACCGGCACGGCACGCTGAGCCTTTGGTTAATTCCTCTTCCTGGTGGGAAATGAGAGTTAAATTTGCCCGTCCAGACACCTCCAGCTAGTCTCCCATTGGTTCTCCCTATTCCTGTTCATCTTCCGCAGAAATTGCAAACTGGGCCAAACAAGAGGTTAAAGGTGCTGACTCTCCAAGTGGGGAGAGTGTTAATAAAGCATCTGGAATGTTGCACCCGAGTACCAGGGGAGGAAAACTGAGACATATTTGAACACGTCTCCCGTTCACACAGTTGATCATACTCTGGGTTCCACATGCATGTTTTAGCTGAAGGAAGAATACCTGAAACCTGCAGAGTTGAGACCCGTGGAATGGGTACCATGCAATATGACTTCAAATGGTCTTCATTTGCTCACCGAACCTCTCCAATCCTATCACTGCTGCGTTTATACCCCTGTACACACGCTTGATTCTCTTTTGGAGACATAGCAATCCATAGGCTTTAAGATACTTACTAGTCAGGTACATTCTTAGGCGTTTAATATGGGGTGTTGAGTCCATTTCGTTGAGCAAGGAGTAGCTCTTGTCTATTCCATATGTGGCTTAAGGAACTTTATCTGTGCTCATTTCAATCTCTGGTTTTATGCATCACCCCAACTCACCTTTCCCCTTAAGCAAGCATAAGTTGGTTTTCTAAATTTGAGACCCTGTTCTGTTCTGTAATTCAGTTCCTGTGTAGCCAAGTTTACATTCCGTGTATTACTGATATCTTATGATGTTTCTTTTTCTGTGTGACTTTTTTCAGTTAGAATCATCGTACCTGAATCCACTCGTTATGATGCTACGGCCCTGATGACATAGATTTCATTGCTGAGTGATACTGCATTGTACGTAAGTACCACAAGTTCTTTATCCATTTTTCACTTTCTGTGATATTGAACTTGTACGGTAAATGAGGTTCTTGTAAACAGAGGCGTCCCAAACTTTGGGGTGGCTGTGTCTTTTTGATTTTAATTTCCCTAAGCTATAGGACCATAAGGGGAAGTGCCCTAGGCTCTGTTGCTTTGTTTTTTAGATGTTTTACGAAACACCACACACTTCTCCCGAGTGTCTGTTGGCAATTTACATTCCGCCCATCAGCATAACAAGGCTCCCAGTTCTCCATGGCCTGTCCTGCCTTTCTGGATTTTACACTTTTTTCAGATGGCCCTTTTGACCGGGGGGGAGTGAGACTTCATTGTAGTGCAGATTTCCTTTGCAAGCTTGCTTGGTTGGCCAAAAAGGGCATATGCGTTTTTTCCTGAATATATTCAGGATAAAACGCATATGCCCTTTTTGGCCAAGTGCATCATTGTGGACGTTCTGCCTCTTTTCCTATGCTTTCAATGCAATTCCAGTCTACCTCCTGAAATCGGTTTCCTGCAATTCTGCCCCGCTTTCAAGTCCTCTTGGCAGCCTTACTTCAGTCTATTTTTGGACGATAGCTGTCATTTATAACTCTGCAGGTTTGTGAATTACAGTGCCCCTGAGCTCCTTTCTTCAACTCGCTTTCTTGTGAGCTGGCCGCAACACCGCAGGATGGCTTCAGGCCCTAATCTGGTTCCGGCACGGCACGCTGAGCCTTTGGTTATTTCCTCTTCCTGGTGGGAAATGAGAGTTAAATTTGCCCATCCAGACACCTCCAGCTAGTCTCTCATTGGTTCTCCCTATTCCTGTTCATCTTCCGCAGAAATTGCAAACTGGGCCAAACAGGAGGTTAAAGGCGCTGACTCTCCAAGTGGGGAGAGTGTTAGTAAAGCGTCTGGAATGTTGCACCCGAGTACCAGGGGAGGAAAACTGAGACATATTTGAACACGTCTCCCGATCACATGGTTGATCATACTCTGGGTTCCACATGCATGTTTTAGCTGAAGGAAGAATACCTAAAACCTGGGTAGTTGAAACCCGTGGAATGGGTACCATGCAATATGACTTCAAAGGGTCTTCATTTGCTCACCGAACCTCTCCAATCCTATCACTGCTGCGTTTATGCCCCTGTACACATGCTTGATTCTCTTTCGGAGACATAGCAATCCATAGGTTTTAAGATACTTACTAGTCAGGTACATTCTTAGGCGTTTAATATGCGGTGTTGAGTCCATTTCGTTGAGCAAGGAGTAGCTCTTGTCTATTCCATATTTGGCTTAAGGAACTTTATCTGTGCTCATTTCAATCTCTGGTTTTATGCAGCACCCCAACTCACCTTTCCCCTTAAGCAAGCATAAGTTGGTTTTCTAAATTTGAGACCCTGTTCTGTTCTGTAATTCAGTTCCTGTGTAGCCAAGTTTCCATTCCGTGTATTACTGATATCTTATGATGTTTCTTTTTCTGTGTGACTTATTTCAGTTAGAATCATCGTACCTGAATCCACTCATTATGCTGCTATGGGCCTGATGACATAGATTTCATTGCTGAGTGATACTGCATTGTACGTAAGTACCACAAGTTCTTTATCCATTTTTCACTTTCTGTGATATTGAACTTGTACGGTAAACGAGGTTCTTGTAAACAGAGGCGTCCCAAATTTTGGGGTGGCTGTGTCTTTTTGATTTTAATTTCCCTAAGCTATAGGACCATAAGTGGAATTGCCCTAGGCTCTGTTGCTTTGTTTTTTAGATGTTTCAGAAAACAGGATACACTTCTCCCGAGTGTCTGTTGGCAATTTACATCCCGCCCATCAGCATAACAAGGCTCCCAGTTCTCCAGGGCCTGTCCTGCCTTTCTGGATTTTACACTTTTTTCAGATGGCCCTTTTGACCGGGGGGAAGTGAGGCTTCATTGTACTGCAGACTTCTTTGCAAGCTTGCTTGGTTGGCCAAAAAGGGCGTATGCGTTTTTTCCTGAATATATTCAGGAAAAAACGCATACGCCCTTTTCGGCCAAGTGCATCATTGTGGACGTTCTGCCTCTTTTCCTATGCTTTCAATGCAATTCCAGTCTACCTCCTGAAATCGGTTTCCTGCAATTCTGCCCCGCTTTCAAGTCCTCTTGGCAGCCTTACTTCAGTCTATTTTTGGACGATAGCTGTCATTTATAACTCTGCAGGTTTGTGAATTACAGTGCCCCTGAGCTCCTTTCTTCAACTCGCTTTCTTGTGACCTGGCCGCAACACCGCAGGATGGCTTCAGGCCCTAATCTTGTTCCGGCACGGCACGCTGAGCCTTTGGTTAATTCCTCTTCCTGGTGGGATGTGAGTGTTAAATTTGCCCGTCAGGACACCTCCAGCTAGTCTCTCATTGGTTCTCGCTATTCCTGTTCATCTTCCGCAGAAATTGCAAACTGGGCCAAACAGGAGATTTAAGGGACTGACTCTCCAAGTCGGGAGAGTGTTGGTAAAGCGTGTGGAATGTTGCACCCGAGTACCAGGATACGAAAACTGAGAAATATTTGAACACGTCTCTCGATCACATGGTTGATCATACTCTAGGTTCCACATGCATGTTTTAGCTGATGGAAGAATACCTTAAACCTGGGTAGTTAAAACCCGTGGAATGGGTACCATGTAATATGACTTCAAAGGGTCTTCTTTTGCTCACCGAACCTCTCCAATCCTTTCACTGCTGTGTTTATGCCCCTGTACACATGCTTCATTCTCTTTCGGAGACATAGCAATCCATAGGTTTTAAGATACTTACTAGTCAGGTACATTCTTAGGCGTTTAATATGCGGTGTTGAGTCCATTTCGTTGAGCAAGGAGTAGCTCTTGTCTATTCCATATTTGGCTTAAGGAACTTTATCTGTGCTCATTTCGATCTCTGGTTTTATGCAGCACCCCAACTCACCTTTCCCCTTAAGCAAGCATAAGTTGGTTTTCTAAATTTGAGACCCTGTTCTGTTCTGTAATTCAGTTCCTGTGTAGCCAAGTTTACATTCCGTGTATTACTGATATCTTATGATGTTTCTTTTTCTGTGTGACTTATTTCAGTTAGAATCATCATACCTGAATCCACTCATTGTGCTGCTAAGGGCCTGATGACATAGATTTCATTGCTGAGTGATATTGCTTTGTAAGTAAATACCACAACTTCTTTATCCATTTTTCACTTTCTGCGATGTTGAACTTGTACTGTAAATGAGGTTCTTGTAAACAGAGCCGTTCCAAACTTTGGGGTGGCTGTGTCTTTTTGATTTTAATTTCCCTAAGCTATAGGACCATAAGTGGAAGTGCCCTAGGCTCTGTTGCTTTGTTTTTTAGATGTTTCAGGAAACACCATACACTTCTCCCCAGTGTCTGTTGGCAATTTACATCCCGCCCATCAGCATAACAAGGCTCCCAGTTCTCCATGGCCTGTCCTGCCTTTCTGGATTTTACACTTTTTTCAGATGGCCCTTTTGACCGGGGGGAAGTGAGAGTTCATTGTACTGCAGATTTCCTTTGCAAGCTTGCTTGGTTGGCCAAAAAGGGCGTATGCGTTTTTTCCTGAATATATTCAGGAAAAAACGCATACGCCCTTTTTGGCCAAGTGCATCATTGTGGACGTTCTGCCTCTTTTCCTATGCTTTCAATGCAATTCCAGTCTACCTCCTGAAATCGGTTTCCTGCAATTCTGCCCCGCTTTCAAGTCCTCTTGGCAGCCTTACTTCAGTCTATTTTTGGACGATAGCTGTCATTTATAACTCTGCAGGTTTGTGAATTACAGTCCCCCTGAGCTCCTTTCTTCAACTCGCTTTCTTGTGACCTGGCCGCAACACCGCAGGATGGCTTCAGACCCTAATCTGGTTCCGGCACGGCACGCTGAGCCTTTGGTTATTTCCTCTTCCTGGTGGGAAATGAGAGTTAAATTTGCCCGTCCAGACACCTCCAGCTAGTCTCTCATTGGTTCTCGCTATTCCTGTTCATCTTCCGCAGAAATTGCAAACTGTGCTAAACAGGAGGTTAAAGGCGCTGACTCTCCAAGTGGGGAGAGTGTTAGTAAAGCGTCTGGAATGTTGCACCCGAGTACCAGGGGAGGAAAACTGAGACATATTTGAACACGTCTCCCGTTCACATGGTTGATCATACTTGGGTTCCACATGCATGTTTTAGCTGAAGGAAGAATACCTTAAACCTGGAGAGTTGAGACCCGTGTAATGGGTACCATGCAATATGACTTCAAAGTGTCTTCATTTGCTCACCGAACCTCTCCAATCCTATCACTGCTGCGTTTATGCCCCTGTACACAAGCTTGATTCCCTTTCGGAGACATAGCAATCCATAGGTTTTAAGATACTTACTAGTCAGGTACATTCTTAGGCGTTTAATATGCAGTGTTGAGTCCATTTCGTTGAGCAAGGAGTAGCTCTTGTCTATTCCATATTTGGCTTAAGGAACTTTATCTGTGCTCATTTCAATCTCTGGTTTTATGCAGCACCCCAACTCACCTTTACCCTTAAGCAAGCATAAGTTGGTTTTCTAAATTTGTGACCCTCTTCTGTTCTGTAATTCAGTTCCTGTGTAGCCAACTTTACATTCCGTGTATTACTGATATCTTATGATGTTTCTTTTTCTGTGTGACTTATTTCAGTTAGAATCATCATACCTGAATCCACTCATTGTGCTGCTAAAGGCCTGATGACATAGATTTCATTGCTGAGTGATATTGCTTTGTAAGTAAATATCACAACTTCTTTATCCATTTTTCACTTTCTGCGATGTTGAACTTGTACTGTAAACGAGGTTCTTGTAAACAGAGGCGTCCCAAACTTTGGGGTGGCTGTGTCTTTTTGATTTTAATTTCCCTAAGCTATAGGACCATAAGTGGCAGTGCCCTAGGCTCTGTTGCTTTGTTTTTTAGATGTTTCAGGAAACACCATACACTTCTCCTGAGTGGTTGTTGGCAATTTACATCCCGCCCATCAGCATAACAAGGCTCCCAGTTCTCCATGGCCTGTCCTGCCTTTCTGGATTTTACACTTTTTTCAGATGGCCCTTTTGACCGGGGGGAAGTGAGACTTCATTGTAGTGCAGATTTCCTTTGCAAGCTTGCTTGGTTGGCCAAAAAGGGCGTATGCGTTTTTTCCTGAATATATTCAGGAAAAAACGCATACGCCCTTTTTGACCAAGTGCATCATTGTGGACGTTCTGCCTCTTTTCCTATGCTTTCAATGCAATTCCAGTCTACCTCCTGAAATCGGTTTCCTGCAATTCTGCCCCGCTTTCAAGTCCTCTTGGCAGCCTTACTTCAGTCTATTTTTGGACGATAGCTGTCATTTATAACTCTGCAGGTTTGTGAATTACAGTGCCCCTGAGCTCCTTTCTTCAACTCGCTTTCTTGTGACCTGGCCGCAACACCGCAGGATGGCTTCAGGCCCTAATCTGGTTCCGGCACGGCATGCTGAGCCTTTGGTTATTTCCTCTTCCTGGTGGGAAATGAGAGTTAAATTTGCCCGTCCAGACACCTCCAGCTAGCCTCTCATTGCTTCTCGCTATTCCTGTTCATCTTCCGCAGAAATTGCAAACTGGGCCAAACAGGAGGTTAAAGGCGCTGACTCTCCAAGTGGGGAGAGTGTTAGTAAAGCATCTGGAATGTTGCACGCGAGTACCAGGGGAGGAAAACTGAGACATATTTGAACACGTCTCCCGTTCACATGGTTGATCATACTTGGGTTCCACATGCATGTTTTAGCTGAAGGAAGAATACCTTAAACCTGGGTAGTTGAAACCCGTGGAATGGGTACAATGCAATATGACTTCAAAGGGTCTTCATTTGCTCACCGAACCTCTCCAATCCTATCACTGCTGCGTTTATGCCCCTGTACACATGCTTGATTCTCTTTCGGAGACATAGCAATCCATAGGTTTTAAGATACTTACTAGTCAGGTACATTCTTAGGCATTTAATATGCGGTGTTGAGTCCATTTCGTTGAACAAGGAGTAGCTCTTGTCTATTCCATATTTGGCTTAAGGAACTTTATCTGTGCTCATTTCAATCTCTGGTTTTATGCAGCACCCCAACTCACCTTTACCCTTAAGCAAGCATAAGTTGGTTTTCTAAATTTGAGACCCTGTTCTGTTCTGTAATTCAGTTCCTGTGTAGCCAAGTTTCCATTCCGTGTATTACTGATATCTTATGATGTTTCTTTTTCTGTGTGACTTATTTCAGTTAGAATCATCATACCTGAATCCACTCATTGTGCTGCTAAGGGCCTGATGACATAGATTTCATTGCTGAGTGATATTGCTTTGTAAGTAAATACCACAACTTCTTTATCCATTTTTCACTTTCTGCGATGTTGAACTTGTACTGTAAACGAGGTTCTTGTAAACAGAGGTGTCCCAAACTTTGGGGTGGCTGTGTCTTTTTGATTTTAATTTCCCTAAGCTATAGTACCATAAGTGGCAGTGCCCTAGGCTCTGTTGCTTTGTTTTTTAGATGTTTCAGGAAACACCATACACTTCTCCCGAGTGTCTGTTGGCAATTTACATCCCGCCCATCAGCATAACAAGGCTCCCAGTTCTCCATGGCCTGTCCTGCCTTTCTGGATTTTACACTTTTTTCAGATGGCCCTTTTGACCGGGGGGAAGTGAGACTTCATTGTAGTGCAGATTTCCTTTGCAAGCTTGCTTGGTTGGCCAAAAAGGGCGTATGCGTTTTTTCCTGAATATATTCAGGAAAAAACGCATACGCCCTTTTTGGCCAAGTGCATCATTGTGGACGTTCTGCCTCTTTTCCTATGCTTTCAATGCAATTCCAGTCTACCTCCTGAAATCGGTTTCCTGCAATTCTGCCCCGCTTTCAAGTCCTCTTGGCAGCCTTACTTCAGTCTATTTTTGGACGATAGCTGTCATTTATAACTCTGCAGGTTTGTGAATTACAGTGCCCTTGAGCTCCTTTCTTCAACTCGCTTTCTTGTGACCTGGCCGCAACACCGCAGGATGGCTTCAGGCCCTAATCTGGTTCCGGCCCGGCATGCTGAGCCTTTGGTTAATTCCTCTTCCTGGTGGGAAATGAGAGTTAAATTTGCCCGTCCAGACACCTCCAGCTAGCCTCTCATTGCTTCTCGCTATTCCTGTTCATCTTCCGCAGAAATTGCAAACTGGGCCAAACAGGAGGTTAAAGGGACTGACTCTCCAAGACGGGAGAGTGTCAGTAAAGCGTCTGGAATGTTGCACCCGAGTACCAGGGGAGGAAAACTGAGACATATTTGAGCACGTCTCCCGTTCACATGGTTGATCATACTTGGGTTCCACATGCATGTTTTAGCTGAAGGAAGAATACCTTAAACCTGTAGAGTTGAGACCCGTGTAATGGGTACCATGCAATATGACTTCAAAGGGTCTTCATTTGCTCACCGAACCTCTCCAATCCTATCACTGCTGCGTTTATGCCCCTGTACACATGCTTGATTCTCTTTTGGAGACATAGCAATCCATAGGTTTTACGATACTTACTAGTCAGGTACATTCTTAGGCGTTTAATATGCGGTGTTGAGTCCATTTCGTTGAGCAAGGAGTAGCTCTTGTCTATTCCATATTTGACTTAAGGAACTTTATCTGTGCTCATTTCAATCTCTGGTTTTATGCAGCACCCCAACTCACCTTTACCTTTAAGCAAGAATAAGTTGGTTTTCTAAATTTGAGACCCTTTTCTGTTCTGTAATTCAGTTCCTGTGTAGCCAAGTTTCCATTCCGTGTATTACTGATATCTTATGATGTTTCTTTTTCTGTGTGACTTATTTCAGTTAGAATCATCATACCTGAATCCACTCATTGTGCTGCTAAGGGCCTGATGACATAGATTTCATTGCTGAGTGATATTGCTTTGTAAGTAAATACCACAACTTCTTTATCCATTTTTCACTTTCTGCGATGTTGAACTTGTACTGTAAACGAGGTTCTTGTAAACAGAGCCGTTTGAAACTTTGGGGTGCCTGTGTCTTTTAGATTTTAAATTCCCTAAGCTATAGGACCATAAGTGGAAGTGCCCTAGGCTCTGTTGCTTTGTTTTTTAGATGTTTCAGTTAACACCATACACTTCTCCCGAGTGGTTCTTGGCAATTTACATCCCGCCCTTCAGAATAACAAGGCTCCCAGTTCTCCATGGCCTGTCCTGCCTTTCTGGATTTTACACTTTTTTCAAATGGCCCTTTTGACCGGGGGGAAGTGAGACTTCATTGTAGTGCAGATTTCCTTTGCAAGCTTGCTTGGTTGGCCAAAAAGGGCGTATGCGTTTTTTCCTGAATATATTCAGGAAAAAACGCATACGCCCTTTTTGGCCAAGTGCATCATTGTGGACGTTCTGCCTCTTTTCCTATGCTTTCAATGCAATTCCAGTCTACCTCCTGAAATCGGTTTCCTGCAATTCTGCCCCGCTTTCAAGTCCTCTTGGCAGCCTTACTTCAGTCTATTTTTGGACGATAGCTGTCATTTATAACTCTGCAGGTTTGTGAATTACAGTGCCCCTGAGCTCCTTTCTTCAACTCGCTTTCTTTTGAGCTGGCCGCAACACCACAGGATGGCTTCAGGCCCTAATCTGGTTCCGGCACGGCACGCTGAGCCTTTGGTTAATTCCTCTTCCTGGTGGGAAATGAGAGTTAAATTTGCCCGTCCAGACACCTCCAGCTAGTCTCTCATTGGTTCTCACTATTCCTGTTCATCTTCCGCAGAAATTGCAAACTGGGCCAAACAGGAGGTTAAAGGGACTGACTCTCCAAGTCGGGAGAGTGTTAGTAAAGCGTCTGGAATGTTGCACCCGAGTACCAGGGTATGAAAACTGAGACATATTTGAACACGTCTCCCGAACACATGGTTGATCATACTCTGGGTTCCACATGCATGTTTTAGCTGAAGGAAGAATACCTTAAACCTGGGTAGTTGAAACCCGTGGAATGGGTACCATGCAATATGACTTCAAAGGGTCTTCATTTGCTCACCGAACCTCTCCAATCCTATCACTGCTGCGTTTATGCCCCTGTACACATGCTTGATTCTCTTTCGGAGACATAGCAATCCATAGGTTTTAAGATACTTACTAGTCAGGTACATTCTTAGGCGTTTAATATGCGGTGTTGAGTCCATTTCGTTGAGCAAGGAGTAGCTCTTGTCTATTCCATATTTGGCTTAAGGAACTTTATCTGTGCTCATTTCAATCTCTGGTTTTATGCAGCACCCCAACTCACCTTTACCCTTAAGCAAGCATAAGTTGGTTTTCTAAATTTGAGACCCTGTTCTGTGCTGTAATTCAGTTCCTGTGTAGCCAAGTTTACATTCCGTGTATTACTGATATCTTATGATGTTTCTTTTTCTGTGTGACTTATTTCAGTTAGAATCATCATACCTGAATCCACTCATTGTGCTGCTAAGGGCCTGATGACACAGATTTCATTGCTGAGTGATATTGCTTTGTAAGTAAATACCACAACTTCTTTATCCATTTTTCACTTTCTGCGATGTTGAACTTGTAATGTAAACGAGGTTCTTGTAAACAGAGCCGTTCCAAACTTTGGGGTGGCTGTGTCTTTTTGATCTTAATTTCCCTAAGCTATAGGACCATAAGTGGAAGTGCCCTAGGTTCTGTTGCTTTGTTTTTTAGATGTTTCAGGAAACACCATACACTTCTCCCGAGTGTCTGTTGGCAATTTACATCCCGCCCATCAGCATAACAAGGCTCCCAGTTCTCCATGGCCTGTCCTGCCTTTCTGGATTTTACACTTTTTTCAGATGGCCCTTTTGACCGGGGGGAAGTGAGACTTCATTGTAGTGCAGATTTCCTTTGCAAGCTTGCTTGGTTGGCCAAAAAGGGCGTATGCGTTTTTTCCTGAATATATTCAGGAAAAAACGCATACGCCCTTTTTGGCCAAGTGCATCATTGTGGACGTTCTGCCTCTTTTCCTATGCTTTCAATGCAATTCCAGTCTACCTCCTGAAATCGGTTTCCTGCAATTCTGCCCCGCTTTCAAGTCCTCTTGGCAGCCTTACTTCAGTCTATTTTTGGACGATAGCTGTCATTTATAACTCTGCAGGTTTGTGAATTACAGTGCCCCTGAGCTCCTTTCTTCAACTCGCTTTCTTGTGAGCTGGCCGCAACACCGCAGGATTTGCTTCAGGCCCTAATCTGGTTCCGGCACGGCATGCTGAGCCTTTGGTTAATTCCTCTTCCTGGTGGGAAATGAGAGTTAAATTTGCCTGTCCAGACACCTCCAGCTAGTCTCTCATTGGTTCTCGCTATTCCTGTTCATCTTCCGCAGAAATTGCAAACTGGGCCAAACAGGAGGTTAAAGGGACTGACTCTCCAAGTCGGGAGAGTGTTAGTAAAGCGTCTGGAATGTTGCACCCGAGTACCAGGGTACGAAAACTGAGACATATTTGAACACGTCTCCCGATCACATG